>NC_056745.1:710882876-711190376 GCF_019279795.1 Protopterus annectens | reverse complement strand
GCATGTTAATGAAAACAATAATAACAAACTGAACAATTTAAGATTGTTACTACAAGTGTTAATTTCTATCATACATAGTTACAAGAAAATAAGAAGCTATATGTCTTAAAATTAAAGGTGCATGAATTAATTACTTCCCCTCGCAGTTACAGTCTAGGGAAAAAAGATATTAAATTTTATACAGAGAAAACAGAGATACATGTCAGGTATGGATACAAGGAAAGTAGGTAAAGAAAAAGAGTGTAAAGAATAAGGGGAAAAAAATAAAAGAGGATTAGATTATGAAAATGTATGAAGTTAGGACAGTAATAGGCAAGGAAGCGAATTAGAAGACAGTATGGGAGGAAGGGAAGAATGCCAAGTGGAGAAGTAAAGTCAGAGAAGAGGTAGTTATAAGTAAAGTTGAAATATTGGGAATCAGGTTAATCAGGTTTGCTACAGGAGCAGAGCCAGTGATTTTGGAAGTGGAGTTAAATATTTTGTTTGAAGAGAGGCAGAGATGTAATCTTTGTTATGTTGCTTAGCAATTCCATTTTGAACCTACAGAATTGGCAAAAAGGGAGTCACCAGCAGTGTTGTTTGATTTTATGGAACTAGTCAATAGCTTGCTAGATGAGCGGAGAGAGTTGAGATTATTATAGGGGATTATGAGTTGTGAGAGTATAGGGGTGTTATTTGGTTGGTACAGTATTTTGTGGGCAATGGTAAGTTGGTGGATTGCAAGATAGTTCTGATACTCTAGCCAGCCTGGTTGTTTCAAGTTAACACAGTGATGAGTTCTGTAGGTGTTACCTGTAGCGAAGCGGGCAATGTTATTGTAGCAGGTTGTTAGTTTGTTTAGGTTGTTTTTCTTGAGGTTGGCGAAGATAGGTGAGGCATAAAGAAGAGTAGAAATGAGATGGGAGTGAGCAATCCTAGTTCTGGTAAATGGAGTAAGGAATGGTCTGATTCGATATAAGGATCCTATTTTTCTGTTGACATGTTTTATGGAGTTGTTTATGTGTTGGTTGAAAGAGATTATTATCAATGGTAATACCTAACAATTTAGTGGTAGAGTCAGGTGAAATGACAGTGGCACTGTTAGAGGAGATGGAGAAGTTTAAGGGGGAGGTCCTAGAAGTGGGTGTGAAAAGGAGCAGTTTAGTTTTTTTAGCATTTAATAGGAGGAATCGACTGGAGAACCATGTTTCTATGGTATTAAAGACTTTTTGAGTAAGAGAGATAAGCTCTGGGGTGGAGGATGCGGAGCAGATGAGCGTAGAATCATCAGCATATTGAATGCAGGTTGCTTGAGGGATTATAGTATGAAGATCATTAATAAAGAGAGAAAAGAGAAGTGGGCCAAGAATCGAGCCTTGTGGAACTCCGATAGAAACAGGCAAAAGTGAAGAAATATGGTTGTCCCAAAGAACAGCTTGTTTTCTATTTGTGAGATAGGAATTAAACCATTTAATGGCTGGGATATCAAAAGATAGGGATTCAAGAGTATTAATTAAGAGTGGTTGACCATATTGAATGCTTTGGAGAGGTCAATGAAGAGGGCAGAAGAGAGTAGGTTGTTATTACGGTTCTGATTAATAGTGTCTACAAAGGAAAGCAGGGCAGTAGTAGTACTATGATGTGGTCTAAAACCCATACGGAATTTATGCAAGCAGCTGACTGCCATACAACTTATCAGACAGTACAGTAGGCTGAGAACTGTCGCTACTACGATGGAATTGATAAAAGGTTGGTGTCATTACGAGATCCACATGGTGTGATGAATGCCACACTAAATGAAAAGAAGTTTGCACTGGACTCACAAGTGCCCTGTTCCACAGTAACAACAAAGATAAAGACATTGTAAAATATCTAGTTAAATTAATATGCACTTTCACATGAGACATTAAGACATTCAACTGCAATGAAACACAAAGCAAAGAAGGTTTAGAATAGAAAAGTGGAAAAATGAAAAAAGATGCTGCAAAGCTCACAGTCATATCTCTTGTATCTCCACAAATCTCATGTTTCCACAATTGCCAGAACCAGGAACCTAAATCTTCACCAGCAGAGAAGTAAAATGTGGTGCAAAGACAGATTCATTATACAGCACCCTTACCATCTCTGAAGCAGACTGACGTCTAAATTGTTTAATCAGAAAACATTTTCACACCAAAATTTGTCTCACAAAACAAACAACTCAGGAATGTAACGGTAAAACGAAGCACAACGAGCATATAAAAGTCAACCAAAACACGATTTATTCAGGCAAGTGCTTTCACCACACTGATGTGGCTTCTTCGGACCATTAATAACAAAAATAAAAATATACTTCATTTGTCATTTATACATAAAATTTTAAATGTGTTGAGTAGGAAGGCAACTGAGCTTGATGAACTGTGAGTAAATGTTCTTACTGGATGTTTTATTTTAAATTTTATGTAAAAATGAGATATGAAGTATATTTTTTTATTAATGGTCTGAAGAAGCCATATCAGTGTGGTGAAAGCGCTTGCCTGAATAAATCGGGTTTTGGTGGACTTTTATATGGTCATTGTGCATCGTTTTGCCATTACGGTCCTGCGTTGTTTGTTTTGCTTTTACTATTATGGCAATTCGTTTACCCGTGGGCCTATCTTTGTGTGCTGTTGGATACATGTTAACAAAGTTCAAAACACTAAATGTACAACAGACCCTTTCACACAAGAAAACTGTGAAAACATGGATTGCGTTAGACACTAAATGGGAAATGCTCCTCCTAATTAGGTATAGTGAGAGATAAGCAAGTTTTTACATGATTGCACTAAGGAATATGTGTTGGTGGTGCTGCGGTAGCGTTTCTCCTCACAGTAAGACGTCCTGTTCAATTCTCAGCTACAGCATCTTCTGTGTGGAGACATGCGTGAATGGGCGTACCTTCATTGAAGGTTGTGCGTCAGGGCCGGCAACTTGGCACGTAAAAATCTACTGCCAATCATTAGCGGACCGGAGTTCCACTGTGGCGACCCCTAACCGGGAAAAGCCGAAAGACACAACAACTAAGGAATATGTGTATATAATGTACTGCATATAATAGCTTGTTAAACCAACTATTTCACATCCCAACTAGAGGCTCAAAAATATTGGATCTAGTCTCCACAAATATAATCCTTCTATGCTCAACACCTGGAGTGACTCCATCACCCGTCAAGTCAGACCACTGTTCAATACTATTCACTATGATGGAAAAACCTGATTTAATCCAACCCTTCCGTCTTTAGAGTCTGTTCTAAGGCAAACTTACTCCAGCTAATTGAACAGTTTTGAAATTAATAGGTTCAGTGGTGTATACTAGGCTGATGACCACTAGGGCTCTTTTAACCTTAGCTGTGCAACCCAAATGTGTCCCACAAATTTGATTTATATAGTGGTGATTTACTAACACCTCTGTCCATCAGAAACAAAGGTGTTAGACCAGAAGTGAATTTCCAGTCACTAATCCATTGACCCAATTTGCATTTAAATAGGGATAGGGAGGAACTCTGCTTCATATGGATGGGGAGGCTGTTCCAGAGAATGAGAATTCTCTGAGAAACGCATTTGTTTCTTTAAAATGTCCTATTTATGTCACAAGCAAAATTTAAGTCTTTTAATCTAGTAGTTCTGATGCTATTTGTTTTGCAGATGTGCAGAAGGTTCATCAAAACAGGGTCAAAGGATGTATTGTATGTCAAAGGATGTCTTGTATGTCAAACAAAGATCACGTCTCAGAAGTCTGCATGATAATGAGTAAAGAGTCGGGGCTTTGAGGCAATCGGCATAGGACACTGTGTTTATTCCCTGTATTCTTTTGTTTACGGAACTTTTGAGGATGTTCCAGTTATTGCATGTGCCTGGTCAGGTACATATTGACTGGAGCATTATACTATACAAAGGGTCTGATTAGGGCCAGGTACTGTGGTATGATGACTTTTCTGGACCTAGATGTCATGCCTTTGCTTATATGTTGAGCAGCATAGAAGGATTTTCTTACTACCTCTGACAAATGTTGGTCAAAGACTAGGTTACTATCTATACGAGTTCCCAGACCCTTGACTAGTGAATTACCTTTTAGAGGTGTTTTAGTGATGGTGTAGTTACCTGGGATGGCAGACTTCCCAAAAGGTACAATAATGCATTTCTTGGTACTGAGTTTTAAGCCATGGCTTTGGTACCATGAATATGTCTGTGTTAGGCTTTTCTGAAGGGTATTCTCATCTTGGGGGATTCAGTGAAGGCTCAGTTTGCAATCATCTGCAAACTTGGTTACCCAGAAGCCACTGACACTTGCTTTGACATCCAAGCTGTAGATACCAAAGAGGATAGGGCCTAGTACAGAGGCCTGAGAAACTCCACTGGTGACTAGCCTATTTGTGGAGGTGGTCTCAGATTCGAATCTCCTGGGTCCCATCAGTGAGATAGCTAGCCATCCAACATGTTATAAAGGGGTTTATACCCATTTCCTTAAGTTTGTTAACAATGCCGAAGTCGGATATTGTATCAAATGCTTTAGTTAGATCTAGGTAGGCAGTATGCACCATTTTCCCCTCATCAATTGCCTTAGTGACCCTTTTCAAAAAAGTCCACCAGATTCATTAAGCATGACCTTCTTTTCACAAAGGAAATCTGGGATGGACCCAGTGTCTGCAGGTCTCCTATGTCCTTGATAATTTCCTTGATAATTCTTTCCATAGCTTTGAAAATAAAGATTAGTCATCCTAAAAAAGAAAAAAAAATATCCTTGTTTCCCGCCTTTCCTAACCTAGAATAGTCCCTTATACAGGCTAATAATTCCTGTGTTGCCCATTTCCTTACTTGGATTGAAGGAAGTTTCTTTGCTCACCAGTGGGAGTGGGGAGCCTTGAGCAGCCTATCTGTCCCTGAAGGAGTGACCTCAGCACAAAAATCTTGTAGTTAATTGGCCATTTTGGGCCATTTCTAGCTCTTTAAAGTTCCCTGCATAAAATCCTGCTTTGGCGCGTTTTTTTCGCTTATCCTACTCAGCAACAGCTCCTCATGGTCCTGCAGAGTGGTGCTAGCAGCAGAGAAATGAAAAGAGTGACTGCTTCCAAGATTTAAGTATAATTTTTCTGTTACTACTTGTGCGACCGTCCTTCCTCACCGAGAAGTCAGTTTAAACTGCTGATTTACTTGCTCTAAGCCTGTTTTCTATGTTTTTACAATACCTGCACTTTTTAAAGTTTGTTTGTTTGCATTTAACTGTTGAGGCTGCCCACTCAAGTGCGCTAGCCTGTGTATTGAATTTACTGTACTTCTCCTGCTGTTTTTGTGAAAAAAAAAATATCCTTATTTCCCGCCTTTCCTAACCTAGAATAGTCCCTTATAAAGGCTTTGCTGTATTCTGGACTTTTGAATAGTTCCTGTGTTGCCCATTTCCTTACTGGGATAGAAGGAAGTTTCTTTGCTCACCAGTGGGAGTGGGGAGCCTTGAGCAGCCTATCTGTCCCTGAAGGAGTGACCTCAGCACAAGAATCTTGTAGTTAATTGGCCGGTTTGGGCCATTTCTAGCTCTTTAAAGTGCCCTGCATAAAAACCCGCTTTAGCGCAGCTTTGCGCGATTGTGCGCATAGCGCAGCATCGGGCAGCGCCGGTTAATCGGGTTTAAACTATCCCGGCTCCACAAAGTCTGCTCTTCACTTTTTCCCTTAGAACTGCTCTATCTCTCAAGTTAAACACCCTACTCTCAATCTAAGGCCCTGCACTTGCCCAAATAAGCAATCTTACAATTTAGCACTAGTAAACTAAAAGCACTACATCCTCATTTACTCTCTACGATTACCTTGACCCCTGTTGGTCCTTTTTGATTCAGTGATAAAGGAGTTCCCTATACTATTCTAGCATGTCCAAAGGTCAGCTAATGGTTTCCTCTCCAGTCCAGCTGGTGAATCTGGGAATCTTGAGGCAATGTTACAACTGTCTCATGTCACGGACAACCCTCTCCTCCTCCAAACAGGTTCAAATATATGTGAGAGATGCAACCATACAGCCAAACTGGAGGCTGAGCTCTCTCAACTCAGAACTGGGGTAACCAGTCAGGAGGAGAAGGTAACCTCACACAACACAAATCCAGTCTCACATAGTCCTACCACAACAACAAACCAAACACATAAACACACAAGAACATACTTGGAGGCCCTAATAAAAATCTGCCTAAGCAGCAGAGACCTCCAAAGCAGACTTCCAAGCAAATGCTACCCCAAAACAAAACACGTGCAACACATAGTTCACAAAGTCAGTGTGCCAAACAGTCACAGCCCTTAAGGCTAAATAACACACCTAATACACTCGTAATAGGTGATTCTATAGTCAGACACACTGACGTCCCGCTCACCAGGCTGAACAAAGAGAAGGTCACAGTGAGCTGCCTGTCGTTTGCTAGGATCCGCCACATAACGCAAGCACTCAGGTCACTCCAAAGCAAGTACAAATATGACTCAGTCATTGTCCATGCTGGTGTGAATGACCTGAGATGTACCTCCCTCGACTACATGAAAAGACACATAGAGGAGCTCTCTGATCATGTAGCCCAGGCCGGTATGACCCTGACCTTGAGCAGCATCTTACCCTCACCTAGAATTATGCCACAGTATAAAGACAAAATGATCGATTTTAACAACTGGGTAAAATTTTGGTGTCATTCAAAGGGGATCCAGTGTCTGTCAGCCTGGGATGACATGGTCGAAAAGCCACGTTGCTTCGCTAGGGACTGCTTGCACCTGTCACCCCTGGGCTTTTGGATATTGGTGAAGGCTCTTGCCACCCTCGAAGCCCTCCTCAGTATGGACAACATAGATATCTGTGCAGTGACAGAAACCTGGTTCAAGGCTCCAGAGAGCACCCCAGCACTACCAGGTTATACCTCATATCATGCTTTTCGGCCCCAAAACTCAGACCGAACCACAAAAGGAGGGGGAGTATCCATATTTATCAAAGATACTCACACCTTCAGGTTAGTGGCATCGCACGAAGCATCGGAGACCATCCATGTGCAACTAACAATGGGCAAAACTGCTTTTCAGTTTGTAGCATGTTACAGACCACCCTCTCAAAATCAGGAATCCCACTCAGCTTTCCTGAAAACACTGGAGAATA
This sequence comes from Protopterus annectens, assembly GCF_019279795.1. Lineage (NCBI taxonomy): Eukaryota > Metazoa > Chordata > Ceratodontiformes > Protopteridae > Protopterus > Protopterus annectens. The sequence continues at coordinate 711,183,266 of NC_056745.1, read as the reverse complement.
TGAAGATCTCTCTAAACACCATTATACTGGGTGACTTCAACTACCCAAACATAGACTGGGAGCATTACTCAAGCTCCAACACCCTAGCCCAAAGGTTTCCGGAATTTATAAACTCAAATGCTATGGAACAACTAGTCACCACTCCCACAAGAGGGGAAAACATACTTGACCTGATCATTACCAACATGGAGACTCTATGCTCCATACCAGAGGTATACCCCTCACTGGTGAGATCAGACCATAAATTAATCTCACTGGATATCCACATCCCGACCCCACCCCCAGCCCAGAAAACCACAGTGAAAAACTTCTCAAAAGCGAACTTCACACTTCTCAAAACCGAGGTGGAATCCTTCAAGTCCCCAAGGCCAGTGGAAACTACGGCCCACACTGCAGAATCCTATATAAACGCATTCTATGGACACCACCAGGAATGCATGGATCATGCTATCCCAAACAAAACCAAGACCCAATCTTCCAAAGGCGGGCATCCAGTCTAGTGGACCCCAGCCATAAATAAGCTGTACAACAGAAGGAGGAAGCTAGTACATGATAGAGCAAAATCCCTAAAAGGGAAGGCATCTCTGATCAGTACTAGCAAAAAACTACGATCCCTCATAAAATTCTCCAAGGCCAGCTTCGAGAGAAAAATTGCACAGGACACTAAAGATAATCACAAGGCTTTTTTTTAGTTATGTTAGGAACCTGGGATGCCACTCCCAGATATGCTCAAAGTTGATCCAAAATGACAAAAAATACACTGAACCCACAGACATTGCCAACATCCTGGCAGACAGGTTTAGTGCAAACTTCTCCCCCCCCCCCCCCAAAAGAGAAAATATCTATACCAGCAGAGTGCTGCCTCCCTAACATCTCAGATGCTCAGGTGAAAGCTGCCCTCTCCAAAGCAAAAAACACTGCATCAATGGGACCAGACGGTGTCCCGGGTTGCGTCCTACATGAACTCCAAGCAGAACTAAGCCCTCACGTAAAACTGCTGTACAATCTCAGCCTTACTACAGGATATGTACCCAAAGAATGGCATACGGCAACAGTGGTCCCACTCCACAAAGGTGATGCCTCTACAGACCCTGGAAACTATCGCCCCATAAGCCTGACCAGCCTAGTCTGCAAGGCCATGGAAAGGATCATCATGGAACTCATAAACAAAGACATTGGGGACCTACAGACACTAGATCCTACCCAATTCGGCTTTGTCAAGGGCAGATCCTGCCTCTTGAACCTGGTCGACTTCTTTGAAACAGTCACCAAGGACATAGATGAAGGGAAGGTAGTCCACACAGCCTACCTGGACCTCGCAAAAGCATTTGACACACTACCCCACTCAGGCATCACAAATAAGCTATCCAGCTTAAATATAAACCTCTATGTCACAAGATGGGTCGCAAACTGGCTCAAAGACAGAACCCACAGAGTCAAAATTGCTGGAGCCATGTCAGACTCGAAACCAGTTACAAGTGGTGTCCCACAAGGCTCAGTCCTGGGACCTCTCTTGTTCGGTATATATTTTTCCGAGGTACAGGCTAACACGGGAGGACTGTGGCTGACCACGTTCGCAGATGACTGCAAACTGGCCGCCATAACTGACTCTCCAGCTGACACGAGCATTCTTCAAAAAGGGCTCACAGAGACGGATAACTGGTGCCAGAGCCATGGCCTAAAGCTAAATGCCAAAAAGTGTATAGTCATACCCTTTGGCAAAAACAAAGTGCCCACAAATTACCACATAGGTGGTAACCCATTAAGTACGGAGGAAGTAATTAGGGACCTGGGAACGCAAGTTGATAGTAATCTCTCCTTCGACAACCACATTGCCAAAGTGGTTAGAAGGACCTTCTATATAGCCCACCTTATCATGAAAGGATTCACATCTAGATCAAGGGAGGTCATCGTGCCCCTTTATTCATCCCTCATCAGGCCCATAATAGAATACAATGCCCCATTTGGGATGTACCTTACCCGACACCTGCAGCAACTAGAAAGACCCCAAAAGTACCTCACAAAGAAGATCAAGGGACTCAAACAGATGCCATATGCTGCTCAGTTAAAGAAACTCCAGCTCTACTCAGTTGCATACCGCCTACTTAGAGGCGATCTATGCCTGACATATAAAGCTATGTCCCACCCAGAATTAATGGACATGCTCCATCTCAAAAAATCCAAATCCCTTAGAGCCAAGCGCTCGAGGGACTTGAACCTCAGCACAGAAATAAATAGGACATGCTGGAGGGACAGATTCATAACCCAGAGGCTCCCTTTGCTTTGGAACAGAATCCCAGTCCATGTCAGGCAGAACCCCTCACTGACTCTCTTCAAGAGGAATCTTGAGTGGATGGGGGATCGTAGGTTTACCCAGAGAATTACTTCTGTGTCACTACTAGACAGAGGCACAGTAAACTAACCTTAAAAAGGGCACAGTAAATTCAAAATCAAAGGGTGGCGAAAGCCAATCACCCTCTGGCTAGGCTTAGAAATGCCCCAGGGCAGATAGCCTAGTATGAACCTATGAACCTATAATGGATCTGTAGTTTCCAGGATCTATTGAAGTTCCTCCCTTTATGAAGGGGGATGACAGTCTCAGTCTTCCACCCACATGGCACAAAGCCTGTTTAAGACTATAGTTAAACAATGACTCCAGTAGCCCTAATAAGTCATACATTACAGTGTTCAAACAACATCTTAGGATGTTATCACAGCCCAGAGACCATGTTCTTTAAAAAAAAAAAAAAAAAAAAAACTTCATTAAATTATCACTTACGACATAGGCAATCATACATTCATATAAATGAAAATAAACCATAATGACATAATTTTAGTTGCAGACATTGTATATCACTTGTAATCTACCCAGTCAGTAAAACATTACACAGCTTATTCAAATCCTGCCTTCTTTTAAACCTCATTCCTCGTCTGCATGTATTGTTCCCACTATTTCCATTTTTTTTTGTAATTTGCTCCTTCGCTTTTCTCAAGATACCATTTCCTGTTGTTTTATCTCTGTTACTATATAGTCACTACTTCTAGTACAGTTGGTTTAGACTATAATTTCCATTTCTAATAATTGCTTTTTTGGCAGCCATTATAATTAGTCTCAGCAAGGCCTTACTACGTCTATGCAATTCCAATTCTGTATCATAGTTCAATAAAATTATTTCAAGTCATATCAATTTGCTCGCTCAGTATTTCTGAAAGTGTAGTCTGCAGGGAATTTTTAAAGTCTGCTAACTCATTACACCTTCAGAAAATGTGTTCCCATTTACTTCGTTCTTCCCCTATCACATCGCCAACACTTGCTATCTACCTGAGGAAAGTTTTCTGAAGTCTACTTGGGGTATAAAAATACCTATGTAAACACTTCCAAGCAAGGATCCTAAATCTTCTAGACTTTTGTTGCATATTTGGGAGACATACATACATCCTCCACTGTTTCTTTGTGAATAGTGTATCCAATCTCTTTTCACAATCCTTTCTAAACTCTTCTGACTGATTCTTATAGTTATGCAATATTTTGTATGCTCTAATTATTCCTTTTTTAACAGCAGCTTCTGTTCTAGATTCTACCAAAAACCTGATCAGTGCTGCTCTTTTACTTAGAATCCCCATATTTCTCTTTGCCTATACTGTGATGTCAGTCTTTAACAGAGAAGGCAATCTCTGTGTTGCAATCCAAATAAATTATTGGCCTCTGCCTTTTCTATTACCTTTCTCTCTCCAGTTATTTACTCTCAGTATCTTGGTTCTTTTGTCAGTTTTCTCCAATAAATTCCAGCCCCCTCTTGCCTATTGTCTGTATCCTTAATTGCAGTCATCCTTAATAGCAGAATCTCCTTTCTCCATTTCCATGTTGGCTTAGTTCTTAGAATACCTTTTGCTACTTTATGAATATAATATTATGTATAAATGCAAAAAAAGAGATGCTGATGGCTGTAGACTCTAAAAAAGGCCTTTACTAGTGCAAAAAACACAAGCGCTTTCACAAATGAGCTTCCTCAGGTGTACATAAAGCACTAATGAAACACACCTTTTATACCAAAATGTAAATCACATGACACAAAACAGCTGACAAATCCTCAAAATATAAAAAGTATATAAAAACATACTCAGTAGATATATCCACATTTAATACATATAAAATGCAAACCATATAAAAACAAACATATTAAACACTCTAAAATCATCTTTTCAACTGCCTCATCTTCAGTCTTGGTCTTAATGGAATGCACTCATTGAGGCCATGCCCCTCCGTACTTCTCAGTCTGGTGATCCAGACAGCTTCTAAGTTCTCAGTCCTATTGTACATATCACCCTGTCTAGGACTCTCATGAAGTACGCTAATGACTACATGTGAATCATTTGTGTTAGAGACATGCTTGGCAAGTGCATTGGTTTTACTACACTTCCTGATGTTATAGACATGTTCCCTAATACGTTCCCTAAGATATCTATCTGTCTTGCCAACATAAAATTTGGCACAAATCCTGCAACTAGCAATAATAATATACATTACATATTTTATACTATCCATCTATATATATTTCATATATATATTATATACTTTTTATATTTATATTTATATTCATATATATATATTTTTATATATTTTTTATATTTACATTTTTGACATATTTGTATATGTATATATCAAGTTTTAAAATAAGTGAAAGGGTGGGGAATGGGTGTATGTATTCCCACTTGTACTTACACTATATATTGTTTACATTTTTACATTTCTTATATAAATATTCAATTTTTTATATATATTTTATATTTATATTTATATATAAACAATTATGAATTCAATCAGCATTTTTGTAAGTATTTTTAGACAAAATGGTCCATTTTTACTATATTTATTTCTATTTATTAGTATTGCTATTATTTTTTAAGAGCAATATTTTGGTATAGAACTACGATCTATTTATGGTAAAATTGGTGTGTATACCTTTAGTAGGAATTATGCCAGCCCACTATTAGACAAGTATATATAAGTGAAGTAATTATTAAATTAATTGTCTCTGAAGAAGTCTCCGTAGGGAGATGAAAGCGCTTAGTCTGTTGTAACTATTGTTTGTGCTGTCGTGGTACGTGTTGGGAGTCAATAAATTTATTTTCGTATATTTGATTTGGTCCGGCTGATTTCTAACTGCTTGTATTGAAGGACTACCTTTATTGTTCTCTGAACAGGCTGGTTGGATTTTTCAGTTGTTTTCTCAGCTTGGCTGGTGTATTTGTGTTACATTTTCTTGATTTCCATATTTCTCTGCTTTATACAGACTTTCATAACATTTTCTAAATATTTCTAGTACCTCTACAGGATCTCATGTTGTTTTCCTTGTTATAGGCTCCCTATGCTTAGTGACAACCCTTTCCATTTTGGTTGCCTGAGGTGTGCTAAATGTTTTTGTGCTCTAAAATTATTATCAAAAAACAGTTGCTTAACAGCAATCTTTCTACATTCATGTATATTATTGAGGTAATCCCTTATTTTCTGTTTGACATTCTGCAATTGTTCCTCTTCTTATTCTGCGAGATTCCCCCTATTTTGCAATACTTTAACATTTGTCAGTCTCTCTAAATAATTCTTGTTACTTCTTAAACATCTCTCCCTTTCTTTTATTTCTACCCTATTTTTAAACTTCACTTTAATTTTATCCTACTCCCTAGCTATATTTTCACAAGAATGTTCTATCTTCTCTAATAACTGCCAAATACTTTTCACTACTAATTCCTTAAATTCCTATTTTCAACAGACAGCTGGGAAAGTGTCAGTGCCTCTTTTTTACTTCATTGCCCTGCATTTTTATTTTAGTTATTATTGGTGCATGATCTCAATTAGTGATTGGATGTATATCAAAACTTTCAATTAAATGCATTTACTCCTGTGAAATATATGTTCTGTCTAGTCTAGACCAGTTTTTGTATTTTGGGGAGTATTATGTAAATTCAGTCCAAATTCCTACTACTAAATTCACATCTTCCATGGCAAATATTTTCATAAATTTCTTAAAAAATCTAGGGGGATTTTAAAGCATGTGTGTTTTTTTTCCATGTAGGTATTGTGCCGTGCTGCTTACATGGGCACGAACACTTTTAGATTCAATAAGCACTGCTGAGCAGCAAGCACATATGCTCTAAAACGTAAACTTCCGTGGCATGCAAATCACCTCATATGCAGGAGAATCTCATGCAAATGAGGCAGGTAGAGCAATCCAGCAAGCAGATAGGTATCTGTTTGGACCCCATGTCAGTGTCTGTAGTGTACGTGGAAAAATTCCATGTACAGGAGTGTAGACAGGCAAAAGGGTTGTAAAAATGAAGACATGTGGACAGAAATGTCGTACCACATACACATATGAGTGAAATTGTTATCCTGTATGTCGGAAAAATTAAAGGAAATAAATTAAATTTTTTTAAAATAATCTGGGCATGTCTGCCTGGCTTGCCACAGTGTGCAAACATGCTTTATAGAAAAGTAAAAAAAAAATTTGGAAAAAAATAAAATTTATATTATGTGACAGAAATGTATTACAGGACTGTGCATTGACTCCCTACAGCGGTGCATTGGTGCTGTTGCTAATGTGGTTGAGCTACGAAGTGTGTAGTTTCCAGGCTGTGAGCATGGATACATATGCAAATGAGGTGGAGTTACTGAATAGCAGAAAGGAGTAATTGTGTCCGCATATCCCCCTCATGTAGGCTTAGACCTATGTTGCTGTTTACACAGGATGTAGCAGACATCGGGGGGGTGGCATCTACTGACTTCTAAGCTCATTTCAGCTTAGGTGCGCATGTTTGCGTGGAGTGCCACCATGCTGAGCGTGTCCCTTCAGGGGGTATCCACTAACTTCTAAGCTTTGCTGGTCTTCTGTGTGTCATGTTTGTGTGGTGCGCCGCCGTACTGTGCATGACTGAAAAAAAATTATTTAATTACTTTTGACCCTTGTTTAAGCTAAAATAGGGCCAATAAATGATGTTAATTATATTATGGGCAGGTGAAATGCATCTGTGACAAACGGAGGTACTGCCAGCACAGCTAGTTGGAATTTTGTAAATAATCATGTCATTTGTGAAAATCAACATGATTCATATGCTTGTGTTACAAATGTATTAGAACTGTATGTCATATAAGATAATTTGTACAGACGTGTGCTGAAGAGATATTTTGTAGAGTACTCAGCTTAGAGATATGTCCACAGTGTACCCTACTGGAAGACAACAGAAATGTACATAAACTATTGTAACTGTATACATGTATATAATTTAACAGTGGACACTGGAACATAGAAGGTTAACTTGCAAAACTTCAGAAATATAGTTAAAATTAAATTACTTTATAACTGCACCATAAAGGACAGTTTCAATGCAGCAAAGAGGCAGGATGTCTAAAACTAGGGAGCCTTCTGCATTGTCTTGTAAGTGTTTTATGTCTTCCAACAGCTGCAAAGATCTGAGGGCTATGTATTTTCACAGGAAGATGCTAAATGCTGGCAGTTTCTAGCAATGGAGGTTTAGCTTGGGAACTAAAGTCAGATGACAAGAAGTGATGTCATTCTGCAAGTACCCAGCAGTAATATTTGGGATATTAATTTAAGCACTCTCTGAGAGACAGACAGAGTATTCTGTATGTTGTCTTTGACCTGACAAGAAGACCCATTCACCACACTTGCCTTGCTCTGTAAGTTAACTAGGGTCTAGTAATTCTCTTACATTCAGTCAGGAATATAGCAATGTATAGCTTACATTCTTTCTGCATTTATTTGAGACTATCCTGCAATGTTGTTGTAAGTATTTCCTGTGATTTTGAACTCTGTCTGATGTAATCGTGATTATTTACGGAGTATGTTCTTCTTTTATTATTTATTACTAAATATATTAAAACCTATCATTGTGGCTGATATTTGTGAGACATATTTAAGTTTTGAGAGTACTTACATATTTATTTGCTGACACTGTGGGCCACTCCTAATAGCTTTGATCTTGGTCAAACTACCATTTGTATTGATAGTAACATTATGCAGTAAGATTGGACACCCTTTGTTAAGGACCTTAAAGTAGCTGATAAGGAGTGACTGGTGGCCATAATAACTACCTTATAGTCTAGGCAGAAGGGGGCATAGCTAGTAAACCTGTGCCTGTGTTTCCCAGGTGTGTGTATGTGTATAAATCAAACCTCAAAGAGTGTGTGTGTCAGCTACTTGGGCAGGGACAAGAAGCACTAGTTGGACAGACAGGGTGCTGGATGCCTTGGCTTGGTTACTCAGCTGAGACCTCAACTCTTTAGCTGTGCCAGTGGGGAGTCTTATTAGAGATCTGAAAAAGGAGAGAGAAACCAGCCCCAGACTGACTGTGGTCTTTGTGTGCTCTTAAGGGAAATTGCACTTGATGCAAAGAGCTGCATCTGGAAATACTGTATGTGTACCTGTCATCCTCCCAGTGTGTGCATCCCCCACTGTTGCCAGTGGCGAGGATTGAGGCTCCTTGATTACTGGGCCAGTGGTAGGGCGTCACAGCATCATAGTTAGCCAATCACATATTCTGCACCTACAGCAGAGCTCTATAAAGTATGCACACACCCTACACTTTGATTTTTCCCCAACAGTCTGGACCATTGCAGTACAGACTTGGGAATTTTAACTGAGAGAATGTTAGGGGCTGCTGCAGGTCTGCTACACCTGTATGTGTCAGATGCTGAAGTTAGTGCTGCTGCTGCTAACAATAGGCCTAAACAGAGAAAGAGAGTGTTCAGGCTCAGGGTAACCTTTCAGAAGCTACATATAGAGCACTACAAAGTGGACAATTACATACTACTAGAACTCACTGAGCTCTTCCGCCCTCAACTCAGACCCAGAACCAACAGAGGGGAACCCATCCCAGTAGAAACAAAGGTATGTGTAGCCCTTAGGATACTAGCTACAGGTACTTTCCAAAGGCCAACTGGGGACAAGATGGAGGTCTCAAAGGCATCAGCATCCAGGGCACTCCACTAGTTCCTGGATGCCATGCTACCACATGCCAGTGAGCATATTTCTTTTCCCCTCACCATTGAGGTGAGGGCCAGTAGTATGCAACACTTCTACCGTGTAGCACACTACACTGAAGTACTGGGAGCCATAGACTGCACTATCAAGGCACCACCTGGTAAGGAAGGTAGAATCTACGTCAACCGCAAGGGGTACCACTCCATCAACTGCCAAGTCATATGCAATGCCCAGGGGATTATCCTGAATGTGTGTGCTGGCAGCCCTGGCAGTTATCACAACTCCCACATCTGGCACACATCACAACTGTACCAGATGTTTGCTAGGGGGGACATCTCACACGGCCATTTACTGGGGAATGCTGACTAAGCAGTGGAACAGTGGGAGATGACACCCATCAGAAATGCACACACACCCACTGAAGAACGCCATAATGAGGCACACGCACAAACTAGGAACATCATAGAGCATATGTTTGGACTTATGAAGTCAGGGTTCTAGTGCCTTGCTATATCTGGTGAAACCCTGCAGTACTCTCCAACCACATGTGCACATATGTTAACAGTATGCACTATGCTACACAATATAATCCTGCGGAAACAGCTGCAGCAGTATCAGCAAAGGGAAGGGATACACAGCCCCCACCAATCCCTAGGTCACCACAGCCACAGTCACAGGAGGACTCGGAGGAGGAACCCCCGATGATGTCCCTGTAGGCATACATAGGCGTGCCCAGTATGCCCTGGCTTTGACTGAGAGACAACGCATAGCACATTCACAGATAACCTAGGGTCCTAGGGACTGAAACCTTACTCCTACTCACATACATATAGTAAAACCGATGCCAGGCAACCCACACAACCTGTACCTATCCATGTATTGGTTATCTACTGTTTGCGTCAGACAGAGTCAGCCCTGAACTACAGTTCTGTCAACTCCTACATTCACAAAGTAATAACAGTTACCTCACTGCTAGGATACTAGATGTAGATAACAGTATGAAGCAATATCACTCTTCAGGACACAGATACTGTTGAACACAAGCCTAGTTTGTGTAATCCACAAGTAGTTTGACTGCAATCATATGTACAACAGACAGCCATGGTGTGTGCTATAATTTCTGTGATCTATAGTGTGTAAGACTAGACAGGCAGGGGTTCTAATCTCACTGGAGGCCACTTAGTAAGTGTCTGTGTGTGTGTGTGTGTGTGTGTGTGTGTGTGTGTGTGTGTGTGTGTGTGTGTGCGCGTGTGCCTGTCTGTTTAACCCTTTGCCAAACAACTGAGAAACCCTCACTGGCTATGAAACTGCAATGGTTATGCACTTTTTGGCCCTGTAAGTTGCTGCTGGCTTCCAAAACTGCTCTCTTCTACAAGGCTTGACAATGTAATCTGCCTTAAGACTACCAACTGCTACTGTAGCATCTGACTTAAGCTGTGGTGCATGCAAAAAGTACTGTGATCTACGGTGTGTAAGACTAGATAGGTAGGGGTTATAATCTCACTGCAGGCCACTTGGTGCATGTGTGTACGTCCATATGGCATAAATACGATCACCTCAGTAACTTACAAAGAGGTAGTGTTTTGCAGAACTTTATTTGTAGCAGGTGATGTGGCCCTACAAATGCCTTACCACAACTTGGCCTGCTGATGTCATCAAGCATAATACGTCCTAAACCGATAGTACTATCAGACATGAGGTGTGTTGTATGCATCACATACTGTGATCTGTACTGTGTAGCACTACATAGGTAAGTGTTCTAATCCACATAGAGCCAACTTGCACTATGTGCGTGCAGTGCCATGTCCTGTAAGATACAACTGGAAGTGGTGCTATCCTCAATGTAGCCATGTTTGTGTGTTTGGCTGTTAGAGCAATTTACATCAGCTTATGGAACCATAGGATATTTGAACTTTACTAGCATAATGGCCATACAGCCATCACAATTGTAGACAGCTATATACCTTTATTTACATGATCAGTACATATTGCCCCGGTCCAAGAGGGACACAGGCAGAAGCCCTGTGGTGAAATGACAGTCACTCAACCAGTTATACAGATGGCATGTGCTGAGGTGCACTGAGGTGCTCTGCTTGCCATTAGTCAGGGTTCTGTTTCAAAGGTGGGATAAAGTCTGCTAGACAAATCTCTCCCACCAGCATGTATTATTAATGTCATATACTAGACTAATGTCAGAGTAATTAATCCATGTACTATGCCACCTACAGATATGCGGCATTTACAATCAAGCACAGTCACAGATTGCCCTGTATGGAAGGCAAAGATCACCTCTGAGTAGTCCATATGCCACAGGCTACAATGACACTCATTTCAGACAATCTCCACTGAACACATGCTGAAGACATGAAGTTCCCTTGTGAGGGACCATACTGTTGTGTAAGTCCCAGTACTGCTTGGGAAGGTCCATTACCAAATGGCCATCATACTCAGATATTGGCATGCTGAAGGAAGAGTACATGGAGATTATGAGTATGTCAATTACGGGTGATTGTGCCCTCAGCTATGACATAGGATTCCCATCATACCACTGTGAAGACATGGCGATCTCAAGACACATTAGGTGTAAACCTGTGTGGCCAGGTCTGTGTGCCCAGTTCTTTCACCTCTGAGTATGTACATCACATGTTGCAATTGAAGTGCTACTTACCAGGTACATAGGTGTTAGTGATGGAAATGATGCTAAATATATATTTGCATGGAGTTTATGGCCATTACTATGTCAACAGGCATTTGTTCATCAATACCGTCTTGTAGGATATTGACATAACTCACAAACTCCAGGAGTACTCAAACTTTGCAGGCATCAGCCAACATTGTTAGCCACAGTCAGTATTCGCTTGTATCATGGTTAAATGGATTCCAAGCAGTAAAGGACCCAGGACTGAGCCTGTTGAACACTTGCTACTTACAGATCAGCTATTGGAGGTGGATGCCCCTGTCTTGAGTATATGTGCCATCAATGGGCCACTAAGTGACCCCTAAAATGATAGCACCATAGCTGCCTAAGTGGGTGCTTTGTAAATGATGCCTGAGTGGGGCATATAGTCAGGCAGCTTAGCTCAGTGCAGGGGGTTGTATGCCCTGATGTCCCCTCACCCATGTCTTGGTGACTGCCTTGGAAATGTCCATGTTTAACAGTCATGATCCGCTCTCAGACATCCAAACTATGTACAGTCAACTGTGTGTACATCGCATATATGTGTGCTGCTCAGTTCCATGATGATTGCCCCAACATCCATACCGATATGGATACTCAGCCAAAGAGGTTTATAGTTCTGGTGGTTAGAGCATGCATCACCTCTGTGCAAGGGTATAACAGTTGCAGTTGTCCAGTCAGCTGGGGTCCAGCTAGTAGTTTCAGTATGACTGCAAGATGTTCTCAATGGTGTTAAATATCCATGACACATCCCACGTAGAATGCAGCCTGGGATGTTAGCATGTCCAATAGATGCTGTGTATCCTCCACAGAGAGGCCATTTACGACCTGCTCTGTAGATATAGAAGTTATGGGACAGGTTGCAGGAATGTCATGTGTCACACGTAGTGGGGATAGGGGAGTGTAGTTGATGCAGAACATGTGGGACTACACATTAGAAAATGGGTACAGACCCATTCTATGTAGCATCATTAAGAAGGAGTTCACCGACAATCTGGGCCTGTTCTTTGAGGTTATGCATGTAACTATACTGTGCGTTGTGGTTCTGCTTTGTGTGGGTGGCTAATTTTGTCACTTACTGTGTCTACACAACATCACAACAACATTATGTGGTTGTTGTAGCTGAGGAGGTTGTTTTACCATTTTAGGGGGGCACCCTCACCCCAACTGTCACACAGCAATGTCCACCTCCTATTGTACGACCTGGTATTGAATGGCAGTTGTCCACCAGGCTGATCTGCTGTGCCATAAGGAGCCTTAGTTCCTCCTTTCAGGTACAGTTGAGTTCATGCAGTTGTAATATTGCTGGTGTAATGCATGGGTGTACAGCTCTGCATACTTGCCATCCCATCAGAGGGGGGAGGTGCAGTCAAGCTATGTAAACCATCTCACAGGAGGTAATAAATAGCTTTGTTGAAACATATGTCTGTATTGTCTGCAAGGGGGGGAGTTAGTGCTGGTAGTTTTAATGACAATGATCTGTGGTCAGATCCCACCAGGGAGGACCTCACAATGGAGGGCTGCAGTGGTCACCCATATTGGCAAACACGACTCAATACGTTGGTTAACCTTAGGGAATGTCATGGCACTGCTCCAGGACATTGTAGTAAAGGATGTAGACTAATCTTTGGGCAGGTTGGCTGCAGTACAACTAAGCAACACAGCTGGTGGTCACTTAATGCCACCCCACAACATGGTGTAATGATATTTCTTGATAGACACACGTACATACAAATATGCACAATGGGTATCTGGATTCATGGAGCTGCTCCTGTAGCCGGCAATTGCTTATGTGCCCTTCCAGTACCTGAATGGCATCTGCAGTGTCCCCAGGAAATCAGTGTTTCACAAAATCTGGATGTGTATTTATTCTTAATGACTATGTATACACACACACACCACCTGCATTACCTTGAACACTGTCATTTTGAGGTGTGAAGATGTGGATGGACATGTAGTCTGGTATGGTTGTGGTGCTGTCCACAGCCTTGAACCAGATGTCCTTGACTGCACACGTCTGTATAATTCAGAGTGGGGACACATTCCACAGAGTGGGTTTCAGTGTTGCCATACCCACCGTGTAGCATCATAACCATGATGCTGTATAAAGATGGTGTTCTCATTGACAACTTTTCCCTGAACAGTGCATCTAAGATGTATTGTAGGGGTGTCAGTAGCTATGGCTATTACTCTACATCTCAGGGATGAGAGAAGTACACGATCACTGGTGAAGCATTGATGTCTGTTGAGCGACATGTAGTAGATCCCCTGACAATGACAACACACGCTACGGCAATTATTGACTTCCATCAATTTCCATATGTATGGAGCCATCATCCCAGGTGAGTGTCAACTGCAGCCGAAATGTATGCGTATACCTACGAGAGACAGACTGGCTAAGCACAGTCATGTGTCTACATACAAGCCGGTGAAGTATGTCCCTAGTCGTACACACCTGCAGGAATTATGATGTCAACTGATATCCTTTGATTTGCGGTAATGTGTGGTAAGGCCTATTGTGTAAACCCACAGACAGACATCTGTGATCTGTCCCATAGGTAGCCACTTGACATAGACATCAATGTGCCTCACAATGTAATCACCTCTAAGAGGTGTGATTTTGTGTTTTGCCTCTGGTGTTTGACTGGTGAGAGAGTGGTGCATGCAGTATTATGTGTATTGTGCACTCCAGAGGCAGGATTTTCTGAGGTGTATGTTTGGCAATGTATCTGGTAAGGAGCTGCACACATACAGGCGAGTGTGACGTGGGTGAAGGTAGTGCAGGATGTGAGCTGTGCATGTTGGCATAATGCTGATTGCTATATGTAATGACTGCTGTTGGAGACACTATGGCAACAAGGTTTGAAATGCAGTCACACCTGTCACACGGGTTTGTGTCACAGGAGTAGAGGGGTGGGGACACTCCCAACATCTCAGCAGCAGGTCCTGCAAAGGTAGGATCATGCTGTCACAACCTTGGGGTAGACAGTGTTTGCAGGCACATTATGCAGTGAAGATGTGGATGCCTGTGCATGCATACAGGACTTGTTCAACTCTGCTGACACTGTGTTGGCCTCGCAAGCATATGATGCCTGTCAAGCAACTAGATACCACAGTGGTTGTTGTGTGACATGATGGGGGAACACCGATGTGTGTGTCGGGTACATATTGTATAGTATGACATGCTTAGGACTTGTGGCAGGTGGACACACATTGGCCAAAGGTGGCCAGTCCACTGAAGTAGGCCTCACAGCCATGTCATGCACATATCCACCAGTAATCTGTTGAAGGGCAGGATGCATGAAGTGCTGTGAAAGTGTCACCTACAATGGCTCACCGCCAGTGTGCTGATTGTTACAGCAAGACTGGACATCTATGCCAATGGACATTGTATATTATATTATGGCACTACAGCACTGCTATTAATCCCCCTCTTGTCAGTTCCCTAGTGACACACCACCAGCCCTGGAACAGATTGCACAACACATGTAAAAGCCAACTGATTGCCCATGTTGCTAATCAGGGCATTTACTTGGAAAAGGGTACATGAAGTCTACAGAACCTTTCATGATGTGAGACATCTATGTGGATGAACAAACAGGCTGCGTCCTGCTGGTCATCATGGGCTTCGTAGTAACATTTAGCATGTGATGACAGAAAACATATCGGAGCATGGTATCCTATGTGAGAGTGGTGTCGGAGAGACCAGCATTAGTAATTGCCAGGCACCAGCTATTCTGTTGTCTCCCCTGCCTTCCACAGTCTTCACAAGGTAACTGTGTCCTTCCAGTACACAACGCATGAGTAGTGTCCAACTGCAGAACACCTGCATAAAACCCCCAGCATACTTTCAAAGGGTATACATATTACACTTCCCTAACGTGTTTGCGCTCTGTACACACACCTTGGATGACTTTCTTCTTGGAACACGCTAGAAGCAACTGCAACACTTAATAGCACAAAGGACAGCTAGCATGTAGTGCCAAGCGGTGTCCCCAGATCTCTGAGTCATGTGACATGAAATGCCACTAAAGGAGTTAGCATGGATACGAGCAGTAACACCTACTGACACTGGACCACACACTGCTTGTTATGCTCAAAGCCAAATCATGCCTACTGACTGAGTGTTACACTATGCAATGGATGATGGGAATATTGCTCACTCTACCTACCACGGCCTGACAAGGTGCTTGACAATATTAGGCCAGCAGGCCTTGCTGGGAACTGTGTAGGTTATCTAAAGAGAGTGCTTTGTCAGCTGGTAGGTAGGCTAGTGTCTGACAGTCATAATATGGGTCGATAGCATTGGGAGACCTATGCTGCAATGACTCTAGTCACCAGTGGATTTCCCTAGACATCATTGATGGCATACCCCTTCTAGCCATTCCCTCTCTGCAGTCATGGCCACTGTCGATGCCCTCTGACTGGCTACTTTAGCAGGTGACTGCATATCAGGAGCTGTCACTGAATCCCACACAGAATCCAAGATGGCCTGTGACACACATTCAGTTGCTGCCTGAGCCACTGACAAATACTAAATGCCAATAACTGCACAATACTATCCTTTGGAAAGTCATCCACCCCTGGGAAGCATAGTAGTGTCCACACACCACACACAGTTGAGCCATTACTCATGAACTTAGAGACAGAGAGAAATGTAGCCTTTGACTTTCACTGGTCAGTGAGATGTGGGGATGCATTTACTATTGTAACTCCCAGACTGTCATTCCCATACTGAATGTGGTACTCATCACACCTATCATTGTGTACAATGGCACTCTTGCTATGTCAGTTCACAGGCATATCTTACAACTGTAGCAACCACACAGGTTCCATGGTACAGCAATACCCATTGCAGATAACATGTCCCATGGAGACCGTGTCAAGACCGTACATGTGTAGTCTGTCTCATAAATGCTTTGTAGGGGATGTGTATGGCTGCCATACAGAGAGGTGTCAGATCCCACTGTGTGCCTCCCGTGTGTCCATGATAAGACTAACACATGTCTTACCCGTCCTACACACCTACAGCATCACTGTGGTATAAATAGTACATGCTGGAGAGACGGGTATGCAACACAGACAGTACATCCTATATATAACATGTCCCCCATGCATGTGAAGCACACATCTGACACATCATGTTCAGGTTACACCATGGGATGCAGAACAAGAGAATCACAGCTGTTGTCAGACAAATGTCAGTACTGGACACAGGAAATTTGTAGATGGGTCATCCCCAGCACCACAGCTTGCTGATGTGTTAGCTCCCAAAATCCTAGTGGCACTTATCAAGGGTATCAGACCTTTTCATAGATTAGGGATGCATGAGTATGCTGAATGACACCATTGCCCTTGTTAACCTGTTACACACATATGGACTTATGGAGTCATGCACCTATAGTACTGTACCTTGCTGAGGAAATATTTCTTCTGTGCTGACATTCTATCTTGTGCTGTGACATCTATGGCTTTATTACCACTGTGCATCTATACGTGTCCCCAACAGAATTCTAAAACAGAAACAGGTCCATGACACACCTTTTATTCTGTAAGTATACAGCCATTACAAGATCATACAACATAAGGTACACAAAATTATGTGGCTTACTCATTACAAATGACAGCATACAGTATCTCTCAGTAACCACTACACTTGGCATGGCAAAACAATGCAATACACAAGTACATGTTAATTTATATAGTCACCCTATGCATCAGACACATAGCTTAATTTCCCTGCACTGAAGAAGAGGCTTTCAGGGATGTGGCAGTGGTATCATTACTTGCACAAGGTGTTGTATGGGGGTGCAGGAGGCCTAGGCTGACCCAAAAGGTTGACAGCATGTGTGTGGGTCAGGAAAAGAAGAAGGCAAGATGGACCATGGAATTTTGCTGTATGTGTCTGTAGGTGACCTGCATTTGACAGTGGTGTGTGAGTGTACACGGTCAAGTTCAGTGCTAACCCTATATGTGTGTATGTTGAACAGCTTTGAACAGTGCATGGTAGAGCTGACAGTTCACCATCTCTGGTCCTGAACACGGGAACTGCCTCTGCCAGGAGTTGCACTGGCACCTCCATGCCCAAGGTCAGAAGCAGAGCTAGTACCTGATGGTGATGGCTGGCTGTTGGGATTGTGTCCTCCACAGGACCACCCAGGACCATGAGCCCATGGCCTGCCATGTCTTGGTGTGGACAGCACACTCCCCTCTGTAGTGCTGGATGTACTGCCACTACAGAAGCACGATTGTGCATGGCCACGTGGACTCTCAGCAGAAGGGGTTGCTCACCTACATCCAAGAGACGGATGCTCAACTCCAACCACACATTCCAGCACAGACATTGTGTGTTCCAAGACAGACACTATCTCAGGCCACCTTCTTTCCACTGCATCAACCAATCCAGTGTGTCACCAATGTGGTGGAGACAGTCATGAATGTCAAACTATGCTGCATGCATAACCCTGAGCATACATCTGGAGTTCCTTTCAGAACGTGCCTGTGCCTCCATGACGGCCCGAAGCCCGAACCATGATGTGACACCTGCAACAGGAGGTGGAAGGACAGCAGGCCTCCTACGAGCACCCCAAACAATCTGCCTGTGTGGAACCTCGCCAGCTGTCTGGCTATGGCCAGTGTCTACACTCACAGGAGCCATAGTTGCTACACCTTCCTGTTCAATGTCCCCACCCTCTGACTGTCCAATATATGTAGCCTCTGGAGACTGAGTATGTGTAGGCATACTAACTGTGTGTGGTGACAATGAGGGCAGGAGAGTGATGTCAACCTCTGGGACATAATTTAGCCCATAAAGCTCCCACCTGTGCCTCACTGTTGCCATCATCATCATCAGAGTCTGAAGACACGCTGACATCAGGTTATGTAGGGGACAGTGACCAACCCATCTGGTCACCTGTGATAAGAGAGGAAAAAGCAGTACATTAACACCTACACTATTATGCTCTGCAGTACTATGTTGCAATAAATGTGCAGCTCCCTACACTGTTGGCACTATTACAGACCTGTTAAAACTCAAACCTCATAGGACAAGAGGACATTACTATTCCCACAAACAGCTGTAGTTACTTGTAAATAAAAGCTGTTTACTCAACAATCTCATCAGCAAAAATGGGGTACACTGCTGACATTTGTGAAGACTCTGCACAGTTGACACATATGGCAATCTGCAATGTCCTGACAATACTGTTGCATCTATCAGTATGGTGACACCTACAAGGCATACGTATGATTGTAGCGTGTACAATCAGAAAATATCTGTGCAGTTGACAATCATGCCAACAGTACTCTACTCCAGGCAAAAAGCCTCTGATGACACTTTAGGGATTACATTGCTGTAAAACTACATCTATAAAAAAATAGTGTTGTGCTTATCAGGAGCAGGATCTTGTCCGATACCTGATGGACCTGTGAAAAAAGTACTCTACTCCAGGCAAAAAGCCTCTGATGACACTTTAGGGATTACATTGCTGTAAAACTACATCTATAACAAAATAGTGTTGTGCTTATCAGGAGCAGGACCTTGTCCGATACCTGATGGACCTGTGAAAAATAGAGGGAGAGGTAATGTCAGTACCACCACATGATGTACCACAATAAGCTAATATGTCCCTATATCTCACATTTACAGTAGCTAATATGTTAATTATTATATCAGTCAACATCTGAGCATGAGAGTCAAACCGCAGTTAACCCCCCCAAAAAAAACACTGACCTGATACCCACGTAAGAGTATGCACACCCTGACACACTGAATGCTACAGTATTGCAATGGTGATCAAACTAAGCTTACTTGCACGCTCCTCTGCCATGGGAACTGTGGCACCCACATCCACAATGTACGGTGTGATGAATGCCTTGGAGCTGTTCACCAGGAATTCCTCAGTGGCTGAGAGCGGTTGTTCTGCTGCATGCCCTCCACTGGTGACACCACGATCCCTGTCTACATCAGCTGCTCTTCTGCATGCAGCATTGATCATGTCAGTTGTGCGGTGTCAATCCTGCTCATATGTCCTGTTCTGATTACCTGTAGCATTCAAATCATGGACAAGGTCAGCCCACAATGCTGCCCGGGTTCCCTGTTTTGCCTCCCCCTGGGCAGTAGGAGTTCATGGTGTTGCCAGAGATCTTCAAGTATAATATTATTCTCCGCATCTGTGAAAGGTGCATGCCATCTTGGGTACATATTTCCTGAAAGACAACAGAATGGGAACACATGTCAGGATCATATATGTGGAAGTACACTATGGAGAGATATAGCAAGAACAGAATGGTTGGCAGTATCCACTGCTTGATCACACATATATTCCACAGTGCGCAAACATACTGTGTGGATACAGCTAAGACGCGCTAGTCAGCTAGTCACATGTATGTCATGACAGATACTGCTGTACGATCATACACCCAACACTGCAGTCTATTGTAGTGTGTTCCCTATGGGCAACCCCCCTGATAATATGTCAAAACAACATTGCCAAGCAAATAGCAATGTGCTGTTACAACCAGTATAAAGGGATAGTCCCAAGAGACCAGTGTGCCACATTGACAAAAAACATTCCACCCTTGATGTATTGGATGTCCTCTGTAGGTGTATCAAACTTGGATATCAATGACATGTCATTATCACAGTTCGAAGAAATGCTTAGTGCTGCAATCCATATTCCCTGTAAGTATATTCACACATCTGCATCCTAAGGTTACATACCTGCTGGAGTGCAGAACTCCTCTGTTTATATGTGGTGCTGTGTAATTGATTGCAAATGCATGTTCTGTGTGCAGAATGTCTCATACAGAATGGTTCCCCACAGCCAGCATGTTTGCCTTTTAACATGCTTCTCATTAGCAGGTGATTGCCTCTTAACTAATTTGTGGTTCTGAAATGCTAACTGCAGCCAACACTGCTGACTTTCACTATAATCAGCCAATGACATGCAACCACTGTACAAGACATAAGGCCTTCATGTAGATTCAAAGCCCTTTCTGATATGCTGTGCTGGACATTACTGGGGTGGAGGAAACCATGTCATCGCGGACAGTCGGTCTGTAGCAACTACTGTTACATAGAGATGTGTGTGCTACAGGCTACTGCTGCTGCAGGTAAGAGGCCTAGGCAGAGAGTGGAAACACTTTGGAGGACAACAACCTGTTGCAGTAACTGTGGGAGCAGCGTCAACCTTGTAGTAAAGGCAGAGCCAGAGTGGGGGTACCCATTCCACTCCAATTAAGGGATGTGTTTATAGTAAGTATGTTAGGCAACGGTATCATTAACGGAGTACTAGCCTACATGTTTGTTGTATCCTTGAGCAACATAGGGGATAAATATAACATGTCCACCAGTTGGGCAACTGTCAGGCCATGTGTTAAAGGCTGGTACTCATTTGGAACATGTATGCTAGCAGTCCCTGTTACAAGCAGGGGTTTCATATGTGTATGTTAGTTGTGAAGCTGTTCTAAACTGCACTGTGAGTTTGAAAGGATTGTGTACTGCACTATGTATGACGTGGCACTTTATGCACTTACAGTTTTGCAGCAGGGATATGTGAAGTGTGTTCCTATCTGCAGGCCTGTGGCTTCCATAAGTGACAAGCAAAAATTTAATTTGAAATGCATTATGTGGATAAACAGAGCATGACTCGGTCATTAATTGCTGGCTTCACAATAATGTAATTTAAATGCTACACACCACTGGATTTGAACCCAGGACTGTGTGTGGCAAAATGTACTGTTTGCAAGACATTTAACAGACTGAGCTACTGAGTCACTGTTACAGCAGGTGTATTACATTGCTAGAATCTCCTTGTCTTCTGATTAAGAGGGCTTCCCAAACAGCCTGGAAATATAGAGCCGATAAGTCTTAATTTTTTCTTGACTGAATTATTTATATATTTGCTGGCATTGTTTTTGATCTGTGCTGAAACTGGTTTTCTCCCACCCCTACCCTATTCCTGTTCTGTTCTTAAAGTTGGTAAAACTGGTCTAACAGCTTTTGTGTTATCTGGTTGTCTCAAGGCTTGCTGGTATAAAAAATATTCCTTGTTTGTAAACCCCTGCATATCATTGCTAGAATCTCCTTGTGTTCTGACTGAGAGTGCTCTCAAATAATCTGGAAATACAGAGATAAGTACATTTTTTAGCACTTTCACTGTTCAGAGTTCTGCACTGTCTTAATTTTTGCTTGACTGAATTACTTGTATATCTGCTGGCATTATTTTTGTTCTGTGCTGAAATTGTTTTTTTTCTCACCTCCCCCCCCCCATTCCTGTTTTGTTCTTAAAGTTGATGGCTTTTGCAGTGCCCGCACCTACTGTACATTTAATCTGGGACACTCCTCCCTGTCCCATCTCTTTAGCTCATTCTACCCAATTCAGAGATCATTTGTGAAGGCCAAACCCATTAGTCCCTTAACCTTGAATTACCTTCTGTTCCTGCTCTCTCCCCTTTTACTTAAAAAAAAAAAAAAAAAAAAAAAAAAAAAGGAAAGACACTTTATTCTGCTCCTTATATTTTTCTAATTGGGTTTCTTCTTACTACTCTGTTATGACATCTTGCGTTATATTTTCCTGCTACTTGCTGCCTGTTCTCCAAAGTGTTCAACTGCATCTTTTCTGTTGCATTTATTACTGCTTGTTTATAGACTGTCTAAATTGTTAAGTGTTATTCTAAGTTCATAGTTTTGGTTTAAGCAATTGGGCTTTATAGGTTCATAGGTTCATACTAGGCTATCTGCCCGAGGGCATTTATAAGCCTAGCCCATAGTTTTGTGGCTTACGCCACCCCTTTAGTTTGGAGAAACTATGCCCATTATTTTGCTGTGCCTCTGTCGAGCAATGAGGTAACCCCTGGGGTGTATCTGCGATCTCCCATCCATTGGTCAAGATTCCTCTTGAACAAGGCCAGCGAGGTGCTCTGCCTCACATAAACCGGGATTTTGTTCCACAGCATAGGGAGTCTTTGGGTGATGAATCTATCCCTCCAGCACGTCCTATTAATAACCGTGTCGAGGTTTAAGTCTCCCGCCCTTGTGGCTCTGAGGGATCTAGATTTTTTGAGATGAAGCATGTTCATCAATTCTGGGTTTGACATGGCCTTGTATGTCAGGCATAGGTCACCTCTGAGCAAGCGGTAAACAACTGAATATAACTGGAGTTCTTTCAGTCGGGCAGCATAAGACAGATTTTTGAGACCCTTTATCCTTTTGGTGAGGAACTTTTGTGGCCTCTCCAGCTGCTGCAAGTGTCGGGTCAGATACATTCCGAATGGGGCATTGTACTCGATCATTGGTCTGATGAGTGATGAGTATAGGGAGACTATGACTTCCCTTGATCTAGATGTGAATCCCTTCATGATAAGGTGGGCAATGTAGAAGGTCTTCCTAACTACTTTAGCAATATGAGTGTCGAATGAAAGGCTACTGTCAACCTGGGTTCCAAGGTCCCTAATAACTTCTTCTGTGTTCAGGGGATTGCCACCTATATGGTAGCTAGGGGTAACCTTATTTTTCCCGAAGGGTATGACTATGCATTTCTTGGCATTTAACTTTAGGCCATGGCTCTGGCACCAGTTATCCGTTTCTGTGAGACCCTTCTGAAGGATATCTGTGTCGGATGTGTTTTCAACTACGACGCCCAGTTTGCAGTCATCTGCAAACTTTGTTAGCCATAACCCTCCTGTGTTTGCTTGTACTTCAGAAAAGTAGATGCCAAACAAGAGTGGGCCGAGGACTGAGCCCTGTGGGACACCACTTGTGACAGGCTTTGAGTCTGACATGGCGCCAGCAACTCTGACCCTGTGGGTTCTGTTACTCAGCCAGTTTGCAACCCATCTTGTAATGTATGGGTTTACATTTAAGTTGATGAGTTTTTCAATGATACGCGAGTGAGGTATTGTATCGAAAGCCTTCGCCAGGTCTAGGTAGGCTGTATGGACTGCCTTTCCTCACAATGGCCTTG
This sequence comes from Protopterus annectens, assembly GCF_019279795.1. NCBI lineage: Eukaryota > Metazoa > Chordata > Ceratodontiformes > Protopteridae > Protopterus > Protopterus annectens. The sequence continues at coordinate 711,159,624 of NC_056745.1, read as the reverse complement.
GTGACTGTTTCGAAAAAGTCAACCAAGTTTAAGAGGCATGATCTGTCTTTGACAAAGCCAAACTGGGTTGGATCCAAAGTCTGCAAATTCCCTATGTCTTTATTTATGAGATCCATTATGATCCTCTCCATGGCTTTGCAGATAAGGCTTGTCAAGCTAATGGGACGGTAATTTCCAGGGTCGGTGGAAGCACCGCCTTTGTGGAGTGGGACCACAGTCGCTGTGCGCCACTCCCTGGGTACATATCCGGAGGTGAGACTAAGATTAAACAGCTGTCCTAACTGTGGGTTTAATTCCTCGTTGAGTTCATGGAGCACACAGCCGGGGACACCATCAGGTCCCATGGATGCTGTGTTCTTTGCCTTAGAGAGAGCAGTTCTCACCTGGGTGTTAGAGATGTTTGGGGGGCTACAATCATTTGGTATAGATATCTCTCCTTTAGGGGACGGGAGAAGTTTGCACTGAACCTGTCAGCCAGTATGTTGGCAATGTCTGTAGGATCAGTAATCTTCACATCATTTTGAACTAATTCTGAGCATATCTGGGAGTTTCCTCCTAGGTTTCTGACATAGCTAAAGAATGCCTTATGGTTGTCTTTAGAGGCCTTAGCTATTTTTTCTCAAAATTAGCTTTGGATGATTTTATGAGAGCTCTTATCTTTTACTTATAGTGATCAGCGGTGTCTTACCTTTTAAGGATTTTGCTCTATCTTGTAGTAGCTTTCTCCTTTGTTGTAGAGTTTGTTTATGGCTGGGGTCCACCAGACTGGACGCTTGCCTTTGGTACAAAGAGTCTTTGTTTTGCTTGGGATTGCCTGATCCATGCAGCCCTGCAGGTGCTGGTAGAAGGCATTTGTAAGTGATTCAGCAGTTTGAGTAATGTTAACCGCCGGCTCAGGGGCCTTAAAGGAGACCACACTAGTCTTTAGAAGTGTGAAGTCGGCTTTCGAGAAGTTCTTTACTGTGGTCTTTTTCATTTCGGTGGGGCGGATGAGGACCTCCAGCGAGATTAGTTTGTGATCAGATCTCACCAGTGAGGGGTATACTTCCGGCGTTGAACATTGTGCTCCCATGTTCGTAATGATGAGATCAAGTATGTTTTCTCCTCTTGTGGGGATGGTGACTAGTTGTTCCATGGCATTTGAGTTTATGAATTCCAGGAACTTTTGGGCTAGAGTGTTTGGGCTTGAGTAGTGTTCCCAGTCTATATTAGGGTAGTTGAAGTCACCTAGTATGATGGTGTTCAGAGATACATTTATCCCCTCCAGTGTTTTCAGGAAGGCCATATGAGGTTCCTGAGTTTGCGAGGGTGGCCGGTAACATGCTACAAATTGCAGAGCAGTCTTGCCTATGGTTAATTGCACCTGGATGGTTTCCGATGCATCGTGCGATGCCACCAATCTTTTGGTGTGGGTGTCCTTGATGAATATGGATACCCCTCCTCCTTTCTTGGTATTGTCCGGGTTTTGGGGCCGGAACGCATGATATGAGGTAAAACCTGATAGTGCTGGGGTGCTCTCAGGAGCCTTGAACCAGGTTTCTGTCACAGCACAGACATTGATGTTCTCCATACTGAGAAGGGCCTCGAGTGCGTGCATCTTGAGGTTGAGACTTCTGGCATTGAGCAGCATTACCCTTAGTTTTTTTTCTTTGTTTTGTTCTAGGGTGGTAGGTTTAGAATTTGAGCCTTGCCTAAAAAAGGCACTATGGGGGTGGCAAGAGCCTTTGCCAAAATCCGGAATCCCAGGGGTGACACATGTGCAAGCCGTCCCTTGCAAAGCAGCGTGGCTTGTCCAGCATGTCATCCCAGGCAGACAGACATTGGATCCCCTTTGAATGACACCAGAGTTTAAGCCAATTGTTAAAGCTGATCATCTTATCTCTGTATTGTGGCATCATTCTTGGTGAAGGTAGGATACTGCTCAAGGTCAGGGTCATACCTGCTTGGGCTACATAATCAGAGAGCTCCTCTATGTCTCTTTTCATGTAGTCCAAGGAGGTACGTCTCAGGTCATTAACACCAGCGTGGACAATGATTGAGTCGTACTTGTACCTGCTGTTGAGAGACCTGAGTGCATGCGTTATGTGGTGGATTCTAGCACCCGACAGGCAGCTTACTGTGACCTTTTCCTTACTCAGTCTGGTGAGCGGGACGTCAGTGTGTCTGACTATGGAGTCACCAATGACTAGTGTGTCTGGCATTGTGTTTGGCCTTAAGGGCTGTGACTGCTTGACACTCTGACTGTGTGGTCTATGTGTTGCAGGTGTTGTGTTCTGAGGTGGTAGTTGTTTGGGTGTCTGCTTTGGTGGCCTCTGCTGTTTTGGTAGATTTTGATCAGAGCCTCCGAGTATGTCTTTGTGTGTTTATGTGTATGATTTGAGGTTGTGATGGTATTATGTGAGACTGGGTCTATGGTGTGTGTGGTTACCTTCTCCTCCTGTCTGGTCTTGCCAGTCCTATGTTGAGAGAGCTCAGCCTCCAGTTTGGCCGTATAGTTGCATCTCTCGCATGTATTTGTGTTTTGTGGGAGGAGGAGAGGGTTGTCAGTGTACATGAGGCAATTGTAACATTGCCTCAATATTCCCAGGTTCACCAGCTGAGCAGGAGAGGACATTAGCAACTGATCCCTCGACATGCTAGAAGGAATAGACAGAAAAACTTTAAAAAGGTTCTGGGGATGTGGGTGACCGAGAAATGGGGTTTGCTTTTTGGGGTACTTTCTATAACAAGAGTGCTGTATCGAGGTGATAAGTACTGTAGGAGCAAGTGCTTAGCTATACAGATAGAGAATAGTCTACTTGGGAGTCAAGTAGAGATAATTTATAGTTGTAGGATACACTAAATAGAACAGTAGTATACTTTGAGGAAGGTAGTTTTAAGGGAAATTTTGAAGAGTGGACTTTAGGTAGCCCTAATAGTTTAAATCTGCTTAACCGGCGCTGCCCTAGTGTGCAACGGTAGCAGCTCCGCGCTAAATCGCGCTAACGCTGGAAAAAACAGGAAATGACCCAAAATGGCCAACGAATTACTAGTTGCTGCTTCTAACCACTCCTCTGAGGACAAACAAGCAGCTCAGTACTCCCCACTCCCACTGGTGAGTAAAGAAACTACCTCTGGCCACACAAGAAAATGGAGGAACACAGAAACCAAATACAAAGCCCAGGGATCAGCAAAATCTGATCACTGGAACAACTAGCTAGGAAAGTTTAGGAAAGGAGAAATATGTTTTTGGTTTTTTTGTTTTTTTTTGCAAACAGACAGGAAAAAATGCAGTAAATGCTTTGTTTTCTACTAAATTGCTATCAAAGGCTGGTATACTTGAGTGTATTAGCCTGTTTGTTACTTTTAAGCAATACTTTAGCCCACAAGTGCAATCAACAATATAAGCTCACAAAAACAGGATAATAAGGTAATAAAACAGTAATATAGGCACAAACAGTAGTCGAAAAGCTCAAAAGATCGAAAAATGCAAACTAAAAAGTTTAAAAAATACTTATGATCAAGAAAGTTGCTTTTTCTGCTCTCTGCTGGCTTAGGAACTCTGCAGGGGACCACGAGGAGCTATGCCAAGTTCTCTAATGCCAGAAAAGCCCGCCAAAGCGTGCTTTATAGCAGGGGGCTGGAAAAAACAGGAAATGACCCAAAATGGCCAACGAATTACTAGTTGCTGCTTCTAACCACTCCTCTGAGGACAAACAAGCAGCTCAGTACTCCCCACTCCCACTGGTGAGCAAAGAAACTACCTCTGGCCACAGGCCCACTCCTTAGCTCTCCCTGGCCTTTCTCCCTCAGATTCTGACAAATACGGATGGATAATTTCCTACAGTTTCTCCTGCCAGTCTGGTTGATATTGGCACCCTGAGACAATATAGCAAGTGCCTCATGTATACGGACAACCATCTACTACTACCACCTAGGAAAACAATCTGTGAGAGATGCAATTACATTAGGAACCTGGAGTCCAAGCTCTCCCCCCTCAAGCCAGTATATCTGGCACTGAAAAGGTTGTTAACACAATCACTACACCTCAAACATCACCCACACCTACACAATATACACCTACATATGCAGAGGTCCGCCACATAAACATAACCAAACAAAGGAGGCCTCCGAGACAAAAACAAGCAATTTCCACAGCCCTCCACACCACACACCACACATAGTTCACACACCTGTGCCTCACAACCACTAAAGATTCACCATAAACCCAACATATTAGTCAGAAAAGACTCCATTGTAAGACACACAGATATGCCTCTCACCAGGCTGGATAAGGAGAAAGTTATGGTTAGTTGTCTGTCAGGTGCCAGAATTTGCCATGTCACACACGTATTCACATCTCTCAACAACAGGTAGTGTTATGACTCTGTCATAGTCCATGTTGGCGTGAATGACTTGAGACGTACCTTTCTGGACTATATGAAAAGAGACATGATTGAGCTCGCTGATTATGTGTCCCAGGCAGGTATGTCCACAGCCTTAAGCAGCATTCTGCCGTGACCCAGAACGATGCCCCAATGCAAACAGAAAATGACTGATATTAACAAATGGCTTAGTTTCTAGTGTCATTCTAGGGGGATCCAGCACCTGACAGCCTGGGAAGATATGATCGACAGGATGCAATGCTTTGCCAGAGATGGCATGCATCTGTCTCACCTGGCCGTCAGGCTTCTGGCAAAGGCACTTGCCTCCCCTATAGTGTTTTTTTTAGGAAAAGTGATGAGGTTAAAACTACCAACATAAATATTTCAACAAAACACAAATTAAAGGTCATGCTGCTAAACACTAGGAGTCTAAATTTGAAACTGCACTCATTGCAGGCATTCCCAACCCTGGAAAATGCTGACATCTGTGCAGTCACAGAAACCTGGTTCAAAGCTGCGGACAGCACTCCAGTCTTACCTGGTTACTCATCCTATCATACATTCAGACCCCAAACTTTAGGCAGTAAAGCCAAATGAGGTGGAGTTTCAATATACATTAAAGACATACACAACTCCAGGCTGGTCAAACAGTATGACGCACAGGAGACACTCCAAGTGCAGTTAACCATTGACAATACCCCTATCCAAATCATAGCTAGCTACCAGCCCCCCAAATCTGAATCAAGCTGCCAAATCCACCTATTTGGACCTGTTTGAATCTATAAAGATTCAACCCTTTACCTTGATCCTAGGTGACTTTAACTTCCCAAACATAGACTGGAAGAACTACTCATGCCAGAACACAAATGCCCAGAGATTCCTTGATTTTGTCAATGCAAGTGCCTTGGAACAGCGAGTCGATACCCCAGCAAGGGGTGATAATAGCTTGGTATTAACCAACATGAGTAACCACTGCAGCATCCCTATAGTATCACCCTGGTAAGATCAAACCACAAAGTGGTCACTTTTGAAGTCACCATCTCCCCCAACCCCCCTCTAGCTAGGATCAGACATAAAAGCTTCCCCAAAGCTGATTACAGCCTCCTGAGGGAACAGCTTCACAGGCCCCTCTCCCTCTGTAGGAACTGGCACCAATATCCAAAACTACACCAAAGAACTATACAAGTATTTATATAGATGCATAGAATCTGGAATACCCAACAGGACTAAATCATCCTCCACAAGGAAGAGTAAACCTGTCTGGTGGATATCTGCAATAAATAAACTCTATAACAAAAAGGAAAAAATTGCTGTCCAAGACCAAGAAGGAGCAGATGACCAATTGGAAGCAATGTCTCCTTAGCGTGAACAAGCAAATAAGAGCACTAGTGAAATCCTCCAAAGCAAACTTCGAGTCCAAATTGGCCACATCTACTAGAGACAGTCATAAGGCCTTCTTCACATATGTCAGCTCAGCAACCTGAAAGGAAGCACCCAGATCTGTTCAGAACTGGTGGTCAAGCACACCACATATACAAATGCCGTAGATATAGCAAACTTGCTGGCTGACAGATTCAGTGAAAACTTTACCCGTCTGTCCCCTCCATCAGTAAATCAGGACATCCACAGTACCTGCCCCCTTCCCCTTCTATCTAGGGAACAGGTCATCACTGCTCTCTCAAAGGCAAAAAAATACAGCCTCCATGGGACCTGATAACATCCCAGGCTGCATCTTACATGAACTTGGGCAGGAACTTGTAGCACCATTAGGCACCCTATTCAACCAAAGCCGAGTACTGGCTTCATCCAAGCTGGGTGGAGGACAGCCACTGTCATCCCTTTACACAAAGGTGGAGGGTCCACCAATTTGGGAAATTATAGACCCATCAGCCTAACTAGCCAGATCTGCAAGGCCATGGAACGGATTATCATGGACCTCATTAACAAGGACAATGGCAACCTCCAAACACTTGATCCCACACAGTTTGGCTTCGTTAAGGGGAGGTCATGTCTGCTAAATTTGGTCTACTTCTTTGAGACAGTCACCAAAGCCATGGACGAGGGGAAGACTGTGCACACCGCCTACTTTGACCCGGCCAAAGCCTATGACATTATTCCCCACTCGGGTATAACAGATAAACTCTCTCAACTAGGCATCAATCCACGTTACCAGATGGGTAGCAAACTGGCTCACTGATAAAACCCATGTAGTCAAAATAGAGGAAGCCACCTCAAGTAGTAGACCCGTAACCACTGGCATACCCCAGGGTTCAGTCGTGGGGCCTCTGTTATTTGGGATACACTTTTCTGAGGTGCAGGACAAAACCAGTGGGCTATGGCTGACCAAGTTTGCAGATGACTGGGTGGTATGTGACACAAGATGGGGGTGAACATCTTGAATGGGGAGGATGTTGTGGAATCTCAGACCAATGTGCCTCCACAAGTAGCAGCATGACAAACATCCACACCCATGGGACTTTCGGCACTGCTCCGTCACTGCCCCAAAGGTGGCAGTGGTGGAGGCTGGGCTCTCCATCTGACGCAGGTTTCGTCGAAATGCACAGTAGACACCAAACCCGGAAGTTTGTCACTGGTGACAACTCTCCCTCCACCACCACTCCCAGAGGGGAGCCCATCCCCGTCCTGTGGGGCGGTACTACCTGACGTCACAGGTAGTGCAGGAGCAGCCAGAGGGGGCACCATCAGTCTGGGTTCCAGACGTGCTAGAACCCTGTGCCACAACTGGAGGAGGCTGGATCAAAAGGAACCAGCCGACCTTGACATGCTGTACTAAAGTAATTATAACAATAAGTTAAGGTTAGTAATAACCAAATCAATGTTAGTATTAACAGAATGGAACATAATATTTATTAATCCAGATGCACATTAAGGTATATTATGTGTAACACAACAGTAAGTATGTTAACAATAAGCCAGTATGAATTAAACCATAAGGCCAATAAAACAGTTAGTTTAAAAAAAATGTTAATATTAAATCATAATAAAAAAAATAATAAATCTATTATCACACTATCTCCCCAATCTGTCCTGTGGTCCAGCTGCCCGTCTTGCCTACTGCCGTTCTACCCCTGGGTACCCCCTCTGTGCTTACGTTTACAATTGGAACCTTAAACCACGACCAACAAGAAGGAAGATCTCCTCCTAGTACTGTGTGAAGACTCCGTTCTGTTTTACGCACCCTACTGTGTGCTTACCCCTTTATTTAAGTGAATGCTCAGTCCATTCTACCCCCAGGTACCCCCTCTGTGCTTAGGTTTACAATTGGCATCTTAAACCGCGACCAACAGAAAGGAGGATCTCCTCCTAGTACTGTGTGAAGACTCCGTTCTGTTCTACACACCCTACTGTGTGCTTACCCCTTCACTCAAGTGAATGCTCAGTGTATGTTGCCTTTTTACCTAAGCGCACAACTGTGTTTTATTTTTTCTGTTTATTTACACTGTGAGTCTGACTTTCTTGCCTATAGCGTGCTTGCAGCTGACCGCAGCCTGCCTCTCTCCCTCTGCCCTTCAGATATTATTTTTATCTACCAAACACCATTCTGTACAATCCCTGTTGCAGCCATTTCTCCTATCACCATGAGGTGGCGCCACATACCCAGGAATTAGCCTTTACCGACGGTATTTCTCTCCCAGAGGTTTACTTTAGGAATAAACCTTTCTTCACTCTTTCTTATCATCTGCTGTTTCTTCCTCTCTTTTTTCTATTGCCCATGTTGCCTTACCACTTTTTGCTTTAAGATATGCTCTTTCCGCCCTACCCTATACCGTAGCTGCTGTCTCTTTTGCTTACTGATTGTTTTTCCTCTCTAGCCTTTCACTTTCTGGGTCTACACGCTCCGTTCGCCCTGTGGGCTCACTCCGCTCCCCCACCCCCAAATTCCACCCACCCCCAGTGCACATACACTTATACCTCTTAGACCACACCCTTTCCCTTGTAGCCCTATCCCCAATCCCTTCTCATTATCCTATTACATAATTATCACATATCACATACTTACCTTCATTAACTAACTCTGTCATTATATAAAGCCCATCTCCTCACCCCTCTCATCCTATACCCTATCTCTTTACATTTGTTTCATCTCCACTCCTTATCATCTACACTTTATCTCTATCTTACACCTTATGATGGCCATTATTCCTATGTCCAAAAGCAAAAGGTCACTACTCCTTTTCACTATTCTTCCTTTTCTATCTGTATCCTATATACTTACAGCCTATCCCTGTATTTCTGAACTTCACCACCCCTCTCAGCATACTTTACTAATAACACAGCCATCCTCCTATAACCATATAAACTTAACATCAATATCCTCCTACTTGCTTCCTAAGTATCACAGACTTGCTCATATTGCTTACTTCCAATCCAGAAAATCTTTATATATCTTCTCCAAAGCTTTAAAGATTACAGTCAGACCTCGTCTACACCTCCTAGTAGATGGTGATATTCACCCCAACCCTAGCCCTAATAAGTTAGATAACACTAAACCCTTCACCTCGATTTCCTTCACCCCTTACAACCAAGCAAGACCCTCTAACTCTCTCCTTATAGCACCTCTGAATATATGTAGCATAAATAATAAAATAGCCTACCTTCATGCACTCCTAGATGTGCATTTTTTTGACATCCTATGCCTTACAGAAACTTGGCTAAAACCAAAAACCCAGGATAACGAAATTACCCCACCTGGATATAATATTTTGAGACTAGATTGCACAACCAAAAAGGGTGGGGATGTAGCCATCCTTTTCAAATCTGGGGTACAAGTCACTACTTTTGATATACAGCTTCGTACAAGTAGTACTACTGAAACCCTTACAGCAAAACTTCAAATCAATACCTTCAAAACCATTTATTTAATATGCTCCTACCTTACTCCTGGAAATAACATCATTACCCTTGAAAATATCCTTAGCTGGCTCTCTACTTACTTACCTCAAGAAACCATAGTACTGGGTGACTTTAATATTGACTGGACTACCTGTATTTCACCTAACCTAACAGCCCATATAAACCTATATGGCTTTTCCCAAATAATTACCTCCCCTACTAGAATCCATAAACCTAATAACAAAGAAAGCACTTTAGATTGGATCCTTGTTAACAACCATCCCTTGTCTTACAAAGCAGGCACCCTTCCAGATGACATTAGTGACCATTCTCTAACCTTTGTATGTAGACAAAAGATCAGCATTCCTAACTCTAACTTATTTAGAACTACTCTGTTTAATAAACATTTTAATCAAGAAAGCTTCCAAACCGAACAAGGCATGTGACGGTCACCTCTAAAATACCTACCACTAGAGGAAGCAGTGTTATATTTTAACACCAAATTCCTACAAATCTGAGACTATCATGCCCCTATTCGATCCATCAGAAACAGCAAAAAACTGCTCCATGGCTTACAAATGAAACTAGACAAAAAAAATCACATTAAAAAATAAAACTTGGGCCAAATCCAATAGACCACCTATATTTTAAGCAACTGAGGAACACTACTAAAACTTATGTACTTCTTGAGAACAAAAACTTCTACTTTTGACTCCAACAAACCCACCAGCACAAACCACAAAAGTTCTGGTCAGGTATAAATAAGTTCTTACATCCACGCCACTCCAAAACACCAACCCCAAAAGGCTCCACCCATGACAATCCTAAACTTATTGCTAATGCCTTCAATACCTTCTTTACTATCGCAATCCAATCCCTAGCCAATTCTTTACCCCTTGTTACCACTAACCTGTCACCCACTTTAACTAACTTGTCTCTCTCATTTTCATCTACAACCTCTGCCTACAGCTCTTATCTGTACCCTTCTCCAAAGACTTAAACCAGGCACCCCTTTAGCTGACCTCCTACCAGCTGAATATCTACAGAAATCAGCAAAAGTCATAGCCTATCCTATCTCCATACTTATAAACAAAACAATCACTAAAGGAACTATCCCACCCATCTGGAAAATCTCCCATATCATTCCTCTTCATAAGGGTGGTGACTCTACTGAACTCTCTAACTTTCACCCTATAGCCCTACTCTCTGCACTAGCAAAAATAATGGAGAAGTGTATCCACCGACAACTACTCGACCACCTTCTCCACAACAATTTACTTGCCAACTGTTAGCATGGCTTTAGACCATTCCACAGCACAACTTCTGCCCTTCTATCCTTTTCTGATTGTATCAACAAAAATCATAACAACAACTCCCTATCATCTGTACTCTTTATTGACCTCTCAAAAGCCTTTGATATGGTTAACCATCACCTTCTTTTGGATATACTTAAATCTCTCGCACTTGATACACAGGCACTACACTGGTTTAAGTCCTACCTAGAAAACAGACAACAAGCTGTGCTCTGGGACAATGAACTTTCCACATACCTTCCTGTTTCCCTTGGTGTACCTCAGGGCTCTATCTTAGGCCCTCTCCTATTCTCCATATTTATTAATGATCTGAATCTAACAATTCCTCAAGCCACCTGCATACAATATGCAGATGATTCTACACTAATTTGCTCTGCTACTTCCTTACCAGAACTCCAATCGCTTACCCAGAATGTATTTAATATAATTATATAGGAAAGTTGGTTCCTACAATGCTGCCTTCTCCTGAACGCCAAAAAAATGAAATTATTGCTCTTCAATCGTACAATAAAGTCCTCTCAATTAGGCCTTACAGTGACATCCAAAAATGGCATAGTAATATCTCTGGAACCAACCACCAAACTCTTAGGAGTGACAACAGACTATAACCTTACCTTTGACATGCACATCGATACCACTATAAAATCAGTTAACAGAAAGCTAGGCACCCTCTACAGAATTAAACCCTACCTTACACCCCCACAGCCAGAACTACTATTGCCCACACCCATCTCATCTCCACACTACTCTATGCCTCTCCCATTTATACCAATCTTTCAAAAAGCAATCTCAACAAACTGGCAGTCATCTATAACAACATAGCTAGATTTGCCACAGACTCCCCATTTAGAACCCACCACTGTCAGAATCTAAAACGACTTGAATGGCTAGAACTCCAAAATCAACTACTATTTCAACAACTTACTATCACACACAAGATCTTATATTATCCTACCAATACTCCAATATTAATTAGTCTTATCACCCCCTAGAAAAATCTCACAACCCTTCGCTCAGCCAATAGGTTACTAGTAACTATACATAAATCCAAGAATAAGGCTGGGGACACACTGTTCTCAAACACTGTAGGGAAGTCTTGGAACCTGCTCCACAGGGAACTCTCATCTCTCTCCTCTACATCTCTATTCAAAAAGCAACTTAAGGAATATCTCCTAACTCACTGGCACAAATCCTGACTAAAACTCTCCTCCATTTTCTTTTTATGGCTAGTTTTCTTATCACTGTAATCCTATCTCCTATTAACCTCTGAGAATATGTGATTTTTCAGCCTACTAAAGTTACTAACGCTGCCTTTCCTTAATCTGCTACTGAGCTTAAACTCGCTTAACAAGCGCTCTTCTTTATAAACATGACTCTATCTTAGTTTAATCTGCCACAGAGCTTAAAGTTGCTTAGCAAGCTCTCTTCTGTATAAACATGACTCTACATTAGTTTTTTTTTTTCTTGGAATTACAGATTGTACACAATTGTAAACCATATTAGTACTATGCTGTTATGTAGAAATCTTGTTTTCTACTTGTAATTATGTAATGTGACTTGTAGTGGAGCTTTTCTCCCCGGGTCTCTACTGAAAATGGGCATGTGTCCAGCTAGACTAGCCCAGTCATCAAATGTAAAATAAATAAATGAATTAGAAAAGATAAGGGGTGGGGAGAGAGAAAAAACATACCACTAGTTACTTCGCAGGTAATATTACTACACAGAGTACTATGACATACTTCTACAGGTGTGCAGTGTCAGTTGTGGGTACAGTGATTACAATTCTTCTGTAGCTGATGTAACATGTACATATCTCTCAAGCTCTTAGCATGGGACAGTATAGGCCAATCACTAAAAAATGCAGATAAACATCTACACTGAACAGTTTCACATAATGTGGACTTGCAAAACTACCAAGGTGCTCTGTAAACGAATTTGAAAATATATTGCATTCTGGGTAATCATTTATCTGGTAATCATGGAACAGTCAGATTCAGCAGTTGTAATTATATTATGAAAATTGTGACAGTTGAGAGGTATGTTTGTGTACATTAAGTAAACTAGACAGCCTTCCTGCCTTAGTTGGCAGGCATGGGAGTAGAACCCAAAAGCTGTGACTGCAGGGGACATTTGCAAATAATGTAACAATTGGGTGCAGCAACTTAGAACAGACATGCAATGAATACAGCACTAATGCAAATATTAAGACAGATTTATTTATGAAAACACAATGCTGCTTAACACTTTATTGGTTCTGCTGTTTATTATCTGTGAAGTACAATATCTGCCCATAAAGTGGGCTACCTCACCCATATACCTTTTGTTCCTGGAGTGGGAAGAAAATAGAGTTATGTGATTGAAACTGGCCTGGAGACTGCCCTAACTGTAGTATGAGTTGAGCACTACATTATTCAGGCCATTAGTTTTGCATTCTACAGCTATTACAGTTTTACACTTAAATGCAGTGACATTAGAACAGACATGCAATGAATACAGCCCTAATGCAAATATTACGACAGATTTACTTAGGAAAACACAATGCTGCTTAACACTTTACTGGTATTTCTGTTTATTATCTGTGAAGTCTGCATGCAATATCTGCCCATAAAGTGGGCTACCTCTCACATATACCTTTTGTTCCTGAAGTGGGAGGACTGAACTTGGCCTGGAAACATCCTACCTTGAACCGTACTATGAGTTGAGCACTGCATTATTCAGGCCATTAGTTCTGCATTCTACAGTTACTGCAGTTTTACACTTGACTTCAGAAACCTTACTGTACACATACAATGCATAGAGCTCTAGTGTAATTATGTTATGCAACCATAATCCTGCTGTACACTTTTTTGCTTACTGTTATTAGTATTGTTTAGTGTTTATTGTAATACAGGTGTTATTGTTCAGTTATTGCACTGCACTTCTAATTGGCCATTTACTGCACTAAAGTTTGTATTGTTTATTCTTTATTGCAGTATAGTTTTTTTTTACTCTTTACTGTCTATTGCACTACAGTTAGTATAATATAGCCATACTTAACACACTCACAGCGCAACCTGGCCAGGTGCCCAGCATGGGACTAGATGTTGCAAGCCCTCTCAGCTGCACCTGTTGGGAGAAAGGCACACCATTATGCATACCAGTTTTTCACAGATTCAGCTTGCATTTTAGTAAAATATTGGAATACTTACATATGTCTGGGGTATGCCCATCTCTCACCTCTTGGACCCAAGTGTCCAACGTTCCACTCTTTCTATGTTTCAGGTCATCATAGTGGTGAATACACTGCTCACCAGTATGGGGATACCAGTAGCACTGATAATGTCCCTGGCCAACTGATACCAGGCCTCAGCCTTACACTGTGAGCCCTGGTAACTACCCTGCAGCAGCCTAGGTTCACAACTGCATATCAGGAGCCCAACAAAAACCCTGGACCTCTGCACACCCCATCTCTGTTCCCGAAAGTGCACGCCCTCTCCAACACCGCCTGGCATACTATCAGTTAGATAGACTCCAATGAATTCTACAGTATTCTTGCCTATTGCCCTTAATATAGGCTGTTTTCCCACACTTACACATCATTCAGCAACATTCAATAAAGTGCCACGGCTAAGTGGAGCTGAGCACTGTGCAAATTCGCACCACAAAAGTTTCAGCGAAGCTTAGCAATGCGTAAACAAAAGTGGCTGTTTATCTTGTTTAAGCAGTGCATAGCACCTCACAGCTCTTCTAAATGTTAAAGTTATGTTTTTAAATTAAACAAAAATTTACATTGCATTAAACAAATGGTATGTCTGCTAAGGACTCAAACACAGGACATACGAAGCTTTAGGCCGTCACTCTACTCATTTTGCTACTTGGATAGTATACAACCCAGTGTACCTTTACATATGCTACTAAGCTACTGCAGCATGTTGCACAAATGGACTTAGACACAGAAGAAATAAATAATTAATTATAGGTTCATAGGATGATACTAGGTTATTGGCCCAGAGGAAAAAGTCAGCAGCTGTTTCCCCTGTCCAGCAGGGACACAGGTGGGATCCCAGGGGTATATTTTCTGTTTCCTATCCAGTTGTCCAGTTCCTCTTAAAGAGGGCTAGAGAGGTACTCTGCTTGACATGGACAGGAAGTCTGTTACACAGATAAGGGAGTCTTGGGGGCACAAATCTATCCCACCAACAAGTTCTATTAATGTTACAGACCATGTTAAGGCCTTGCGTGTGGGTTGCACGAGTGGAGTTTGTCTTACGGATATGCAGCTACTCCATTAACGCTGGTATGAGATGGCCTTGTATGCCAGACACAGGTCACCTCTGAGCAGTTTGTATGAGACTGAGTAGAGGGACAGCTCAATCTGTATAGGATAGGTGGTTGAGACCCTGGATTTTCCTGGTCAGGAACCTCTGTGGTCTCTTCAGCTGTTGCATGTGCTTGGCAAGGTGCATGCCAAAGGGGGCACTGTACTCAATATGTTATGACCTCCTTGATCCTGGATAAAATACCCTTATTTATGAGGTGGGCCACGTAGAAAGCCTTCGGTACAAAGGAGGGAACAATGTGGTCAAAAGTCAGGTTGCTATCAACCTGGGTGCCCAAGTCCCTCACGACTGTTTGCATGCCTAGTACACTGTTAATAATGTGATAATTAGTGGGGATGCCACTTTCCCCAAATGGGATAATGATGTATTTTTTGGCATTCAATTTGAGGCTATGCTTCTGGCACCAGTCATTAGGTTGGGTACGGCCCTCTTGGAGGATGTTCACATCACTAGTGGAATTTAAGACAGCGCCCGGCTTGCAGTCATCTGCAAAGCTGGTCAACCACAGACCACCGACTTTGGCTTGCACCTCAGAAAGGTATATCCCAAACAGAAGAGGCCCCAAGACCGATCCTTGGGGTACACCCCTCGTTATGGGTCTACTAGTAGAGGTGGCTTCCCCTATTTTGACTTGAGTGGGTTCTATCAGGGAGCCAGTTAGCTACCCATCTGGTAACATGCAGGTTGATGCCTAGCTGTGAGAGGTTATCTATTATGCCCAAGTGGGGAATAGTGTTGAAGGCTTTGGCTAGATCAAGGTAAGCGGTGTGCACCGTCTTCCCCTCATCCATGGCTTTGGTGACTGTTTCAAAGAAGTCAACCAAGTTTAACAGGCACAATCTGCCTTTGATAAAACCAAACTGTGTGGGGTCAAGTGTTTGAAGGTTGCCAATGTCCTTCTATATATGGTCCATGATAATACATTCCATGGCCTTGCAGATCAGGCTAATTAGGCTGATGGGCATATAACTGCCTGGGTCAGTGGATGATCCACCTTTGTAAAGAGGGATAACAGTGGCCGTCTTCTATTCAGCTGGGATGAAGTCGGTGGTCAAGCTTTGGTTGAACAGGGTGCCTAATGGAGCTCAGAGCTCATGCCTGAGTTCATGTAGGATACAGCCAGAGATATTATTGGGTCCCATGGAGACTGTATTTTTTGCCTTTAAGAGGGCATTAAAGACCTGCTCCCTGGTGATGAGGGGAGGGGGGCAGGTGTTGGGGATATCCTGGTTTACTGATGGGGGGACAGGTGAGTGAAGTTTTCTCTGAAACTGTCTGCCAGCAGGTTGTCCATATATATATATATATATATATATATATATATGACATTTGTGTATGTGGTGTAATTGATCACATACACATCGGCTTCTATTCAAAGATGTCTAGCAGGTGTCTGCTGCCTATGTGTAAGCGCGTTTGGCACTGCTGCACTCCACGCGGCATCAAGCAGGCATTTAAAAAAATGTAAAAAAAAAGCCCATAAAAAAATAGATATCATAATTAATTACATCCAGTTCCTATTTTTAGGTGTCTGGTAGCTGTCAGCTGTGTATGTGTCAGCACCGCTTGGCATTACTGCACTCCATGCTGTGCAAACAGACATTAACTTAAAAAAAAAAAAAAAAAAAGGTAATTGAACACAGATTACACATTTAAAACACAAACTATTAATTCAAACCACATTTCAACTGCAGCAGGGAACATTACAGGGAGCTTCACCATGTACATAACATCTGACCAGCCTCAACACTTCTGCCTACATGGATTCAATAGCGCTGCTACTATGCTCTTCCTTGGCAGCATGCCATGATTAATATGCATGATGCACTACTGAGGGGGGAACCGTCGTCATATACATGGGTATATTCCATGTAGGCTCTACACAGAGCCTACATGGATTTTATTGAAACCTGGGGCTACTCTTTTTTGTTATATTTTCACTTCTGGGCCCCCCAGATACATCTTCACTGCTGCAAATCAAATTCCAGTCCCCACCTATAAGTAATATTCCCTGCTGAATATTCCCAGCTAGAATACAGCTCAGCAAGCTCCTGCCTGCTGCCCTGCAGAGTTCTACAGCAGCAAAGAGACAAAAGAGAGACTTTGGAGTGATTAAGTATAATTTTTCTGCATTTTCTTGCTGCCTTTAGCTAATTCTGCCTAAAACACAGATTTTCTAGAGTTTCTGTGATTTAAAAAGCTTGTTTCAGCTACATATTGTACTTATTTTACTGCCTGCACTTTAACAAAGTCGTTTTTGTGTTTAAATTACCTGTTTAACTGTTGTAGGCTACACACTCAAGTGTGATAGCCATTTCTGTGCATTTAATCAGTTTTTTTGATTGTATCTGCTTTATTTTCTGAAAAAAAAAACAAAAAAACAAAAAAATATATACTTGTTTTCCCACCTTTCTAAGCTAGTTTAGTCCAGTTTTCAGGTTAGTGCTGAATTCACGACTGTGTTCCAAGTTTCTGTGTTTGCCCATACCTTACTTGGATAGAAGGAAGTTCACTGTGAGAGAGGGAGCTTTGAGCAGCCTATCTGTCCCTGGAGGAGTGGTTTCAGCCCAGTAATTAGTAGTTTATTGGCCATTTTGGGCTAATTTTTATCTCTTTCATTTCCCTGCTATAAAACCCGCATTTGCGTGGTTTTGCATGCCGGGCAGTGCCGGTTAGCTAGGGTATAACTATTCCCAGCTCCACAAAGTCTACTCTTCAATTTTTCCCTTGGAACTAGACAAACTTTCAACTTAAGCACTCAAATCATTCACTTCTCATCCCTGCACTTGCCCAAAACTCATAGCAAGCACTAGACCCCCCCCCCTATAAAGTAGAGAAGGACAAGGCTCTCTATTCAACCTTACCAGCCAATCAGTAAAACAGTTCACTGTACCTATCCAGGCATGTCCAAAGGGCAGTTTCAGGTGTACTCTCCAGTCCAACTGATGAATCTGGGCATTTTGAGGCAATGTTACAATTGCCTCATGTACACAGACAACCCTCTCCTCCTTCCACCAAACACTAATACATGCGAGAGATGCAATTATACAGCCAAACTGGAGGCTAAGCTCTCTCAACCCCAAGACTGGACCAGGCAGTCAAGAGGAGAAGGGAATTACTTGCATCACACCACCAGTCTCACGTAGACCTATGAAACCAGAACTGGCAAAAAACATACATAAATACACAAAAACATACTCGAAGGCTCTAAATAAAAATCTGCAAAAGCAACAGAGACCTCCAAAGCAAACATCCAAGCAACCTCCACCTCCCAACACAAACCATGAAACACATACTTCACAAAACCAGTGTGCCACACAATCACAGCCCTTAAGGCAAAATAACATACCCAACACACTAGTACTAGGTGACTCTATAGTCAGGCACACTGACGTCCCACTCACTAGGCTGAACAAGGAGAAGGTTACTGTTAGTTGCCTGTCGGGTGCCAAGATCTGCCATATAACACAAGCACTAAGGTCACTCCAGAACAAGTACAAATATGACTCTGTCATTTTCCATGCTGGTGTGAATGACCTGAGCCATACCTCCCTGGACTACATGGAAAGAGACGTGGAGGAGCTCTCTGATCACGTAGCCCAGGCTGGTATGACCCTGACCCTGAGTAGCATCCTGCCCTCACCAAGAATGATAACAAGGTATAGAGAAAAAATTATCAATTTCAACAATTGGCTAAGCTTCTGGTGTCATTCAAAGGGGATCCAGTGTCTGTCAGCCTGGGATGACATGCTCGACAAGCCACGCTGCTTTGCTAGAGACGGCTTGCACTTGTCACCCTTAGGCTTTCGAATACTGGCCAAGGCTCTTGCCACCCCCATAGTGCCTTTTTTAGGCAAGGCTCAAAAGACAAACCCACCGCCGTAAATAGCACAAGTAACACAAAAATGAGGGTAATGCACAGCACAATGCTTCAGAGATCATCCACGTGCAACTAACAAAGGGCAAAACTGCTATTCAAATTATAGCTTGCTACAGATCACCCACCATGTCCCAGGACCCCCACTCCACATTCCTGGAAACACTGGGAAACATAAAGGTCCTACCAAACACCCTTACATTGGGTGATTTCAATTATCCAAACATTAATTGGGAGAACTATTCAAGTACGAACTCCCTGGCCCAACATTTCCTATAATTTATAAACTCAAATGCCCTGGATCAACTGGTTAACACCCCCAACAGAGGTGACAACATATTGGACCAGGTCATCACCAACATGGGCAACCGGTGTTCCTCACCAGAGGTCAACCCCTCGCTGGTTAGATATGACCATAAACTAATCACTCTGGATATCCACATTCCACCACCACCCCCGGCCAAAGAAACCACCATGAAAAACTTTTCAAAAGCAAACTTCACGTTACTTAAGACCAAGGTGTGAAGTTTCAAAGCCCCCATGCTAAAGGATAATGCACACAAGCTGCAAAATCCTTTACTAATGCACTCCACGGGCACCTACAAGAATGTATGGATCGTGCTATCCAAAACACAACCAAGATTCACTTCTCCAAGAAAAGGAAACCAGTCTGGTGGACCCCTGCCATAAACAAGCTGTACAATAGAAGGAGGAAACTAGTACAGAAAAGAGTAAAATCCCAAGAAGGGAAGACATCCCTGATCAGTATCAGCAAGAAACTACGTTCCCTCATAAAATCATCCAAGGCAAGCTTCGAAAACAAAATTGCCATGGACTCCAAAGATAACCACAAGGCATTCTTTAGCTATGTCAATAATCTAAGTGGCAATTCTCAGATCTGCTTGGAGTTAGTGCAGAATGGCACAAAATACACTGAACCAACTGATATAGCCAACATCCTGGCAGACAGGTTCAGTGCAAACTTCACCCCCCTCTCACCCCCAAAAGGGCCCATAACTATACCAGAAGAATGTAGTGCCCCTGAAATCACAGACACTCAGGTTAAAACAGCCCTCTCCAAAGCCAAAAACACAGCATCAATGGGACCAGACAGTGTCCCAGGCTGCGTCCTACACGAGCTCAAAGATGAACTAACCCCTCACCTAAACACACTGTTTAAACTCAGCCTCTCCAGAGGCTACGTGCCCACAGAGTGGCACACAGCAACGGTTATTCCGCTCCACAAAGGTGGAGCCACAACGGACCCGTGGAACTATCACCCTATAAGCCTGACTAGCTTGGTCTGCAAAGCTATGGAGCGCATCATAATGGATCGCATTAACAGAGACATTGGAAACCTCCAAACACTGGACCCAACCCAGTTCGGCTTTGTTAAGGGCAGATCATGCCTCCTAAACCTGGTGGACTTTGAGACAGTTACCAAGGCTATAGACGAGGGAAAGGTGGTCCACACAGCCTTCCTAGACCTCACAAAGGCCTCCGACACCATTCCCCACTCAGGTATTACAGACAAACTCGCCAGCCTGAACATAAACCCCTATGTCACGAGATGGGTTGACAACTGGCTCACGGACAGAACCCACATGGTAAGAGTTGCAGGAGCTAGGTCTGACTCTAAACCGGTTACAAGTGATGTTCCCCAGGGCTCAGTCCTAGGACCCCTCCTGTTCGGCATATACTTCTCAGAGGTACAGGCAAGCACAGGAGGACTATGGCTCACCAAGTTCGCAGATGACTGCAAACTAGGGGCTATAAATGACTCTCCAGCTGACACAGACATCCTCCAAAAGAGTCTCACTGAGACACATACCTGGTGTCAAAACAATGGTCTCAAGCTAAATGCCAAAAAGTGCATAGTCATCCCCTTTGGAAAAAACAAAGTACCCACAAACTACCACATAGGTGATAGCCCTCTAAATACGGAAGACGTAATAAGGGATCTGGGGACCCAAGTAGATAGTAATCTCTCCTTTGATAATCACATTGCCAAAGTAGTTAGAAAATCCTTCTATGTGGCCCACCTAATCACAAAAGGGTTTTCATCCAGATCGAAAGAGGTCATTGGGCCCCTCTATGCATCACTCATCAGACCCATCATAAAGTACAATGCCCCATTTGGGATGTACCTTACAAGACACCTGCAACAACTGGAAATACCACAGAAGTTCCTCACCAAGAGGATCACTGGCCTCAAGCAGATGCCCTATGCAGCTCGACTGAAGAAACTCCAGCTATGCTCGGTTGCATACCACCTATTCAGAGGTGATCTCTGCCTGACATACAAGGCCATGTCCAACCCAGACTTGATGGACATGCTCCACCTAAAGAAAACCATATCCCCTCCAGCCACATGCTCCAGGGATCTAAACCTCACTACAACAATAAATAGGACATGCTCGAGGGATAGATTCCTGTCCCAGAGACTTCCCATGCTCTGGAACAAGATTCCAATCTACATTAGGCAGAGCACCTCGCTAACCCTCTTCAAGAGAAGCCTTGACGAGTGGATGGGAAACAGAAAGTTTACCCCAGGGATCACTTCAGTGGCTCTGCTGGACAGAGGCACAGGGAACTAATCTAAGGAGGTGGCGAAAGCCAACACATTTTGGCTAGGCTTATAAGTGCCTTCGAGCAGATAGCCTAGTACCTACCTATGAACTTATGAAAGCTGATTACTTCTCTCAGAATTTTCTTAAGTTCCAATACACCAGTTTTAGGTGGAATATAAATACATGACAGTGTAATCCTCCTCCCTTGCCAGTAGCCCCTTCGTACTACAAATATACCATTATCATCTTTTTTATTCTCTTCTATCAATACTGGAGCACCAAGTACTCCTCTTTTCCACCGTTCCAGGTATTCTGCTGAATAACCATCCTGAAAACCTTTCTTTATCAAATTCACATGTTCAGTTCTTTCCAAATTTGTCTCTTGCAGCATAGCTATTTGCACTCTGCATTTTTTAATATAGTTCAACACTCTTTCTTCTTATATATATCTGTGAAGCCATTTATATTTAAAGATAACACAGGAAGAATCATTAGGTTAAAAAGTTATTATTCCCACTTTTTACGTGTAACAGCTTTTTTGTTAAGCATATAGCTCCAGCTTTTGTGTTACATGCATATACTAATGTTTGGCAGTTTGTTCTTTTATATAGTTGTTTCTTGTCATATACATTTCACCTACGTTACATCTTACAAAACTTTTTGTTTTATTGAAAGCCTTCAAACAAACAAAATATAACATCTCCAATATACTCCTAAAATGCATTAACTTAATACTAACACAAAAATATGTACATCTTCAAATATTGAAGTTTTAGCCTCCTAATAGGAGCAATTGTTCAAGACTGACAGCCACACTCACAAACATGGATTAACCTAAAAAGAAGGTTATGCATGCTACGATGCATGGTACAGGGCTTCTACTAAGCACTGTTTGGTTTTCCCTCATCTTTATTACTCTACCAGACTTGGAAACACTTGAATGCTTTCAGAAAACATTATCTCCTAGTGATTGAAAGAAAGCTATTGAAATAAATAACTATTCTGTTTTTATTGCTCTTTATCAGACTGTCTTCATTGAGACATGAGAACTAGATACAGAGTTGCTTCTACAAGCACTCAATTTATTTGCCAGACAATGTTCTTTTTTATTTGCTTTCTCTTAAAACTTGTTACTAGATCAGGGGCATGGCCAAGATGTGCTCTAGCTGACAGCAATTTTCTTCAGCTCTGCCACTTCAGAACATTTATGACAGGATTTATTAATTTTAAACAATCCTAATAAGATTTTTTTATACTTTACTTGATACTATTTAATATCATATAGGATTGTAGCTAAACATTTTGAACTTTTCCTGTCAAAAAAATATCTGGAAATATTTCCCTCATCATCCGGCTATAAAGAAGAGTTTCTCCAAGATCAATTTCCAAGAATCTGCACTTAAAAAAGAACTACAGTCTCTGCTTTCAAACATTCAGGAGCTGTCTATAAAAACAGACAGAATGGACTCAAAACTGGATAATTTTAAGGAGAAATCTTCAAAACATATGGAGATTATTCATGAAGACCTGCAACAACAGATATATCAGTTTACTGGAATTGAACAATCTCTAAATGTCATGGATGGAAGATTACAAGAAGGAGAAAATAATATTGAATTTTTTTTGAAACAGAACTTTTTACTTCAACTTAAAACTGATTATCTGGAAAACAGGTCACACAAAAATAATATTAGAATCTTTGGACTGACAGATAATACTGACGGCAATAATATGGTGAATTTTTTAAACACTTGGTTACCTAAAACACTTGATCTTCCTGAGGCTCTATGCTATGGCATCTAAAGGGCACACAGATCCCTTGTTTCTTCTATGACTAACAAACATACTTCAGCTAAATCTGTAATAGTCAGATTCCTTTCCACCCAGGACAAAGAATTGGTTCTTAAAATAGTATGGTCACAGGCACCTATCAAAATAAATGACAACATTATCTGTTTGATAATGATTACTCTCCTGCTGTTATTTCTAAAAGGAAAATCTTTTTGCCTCTGATTAAGGAACTAAAAAAATGTCAAATAAAATCTCATCTCTTATTTCTGGCAGATGGTCCCATCATAATATGGTACTGACTTCACAGTTTATGACTTACATATGTTTATAATGCCACAAATTACTGCCTCTATTGTTTGTTTGTTTTTTTTGTGATCGTGTTAATTTATACTTTCAGTCTCCCTTGTGTCCATGGAGACAGCTGTGACATACATCAGAACTAATAAAATACTTGACAAAATCGAGAACATGGAATGGGCTAATAACTTACTGCAGAGAGTTCCAGACAATAATAACTGGAAATCTTCAGATAAAAAAGAAACTGAACAAGAAATAGTTTCTTATATCACCCACCTTGTTTTCCCCTTTGTATTCTTTTCAGGGAAGAAGATACATGAATCACTATATTTCACACTAGATGTTACACCTTAAGTTCTGTGGCTCTTACTACAATGGTTTTGAAATACAGTTGTTTTACTTTACACAGTAAGAACTTCATTTGGAGACTGGTGGAGTGGTTGTTTTCTCATTTGATATTTATAGATTAATTGCCAAAGCTTTTCTGTTCATTAAATTGTGAATGGTTGTGTTGCATATGTACCATTTAGTTTCATTCATCGTAGTTGTGTAACACAGTTTTAAATTTGTTTAAATGCACTTGTTTGTTTGGGCTTTCTGATGTCATCATGAGACTTACTCAGATATCTGCAGTTGAAGACTTCTTGATTTTCCCGCTAGAACTTTCTTTCTTTTGGTTTGCCTGCATTAAGATATCAGCCGCGAGCCATTTTAGATCCTGATAAGCTTCCCTCAGCCTTGCATATGTACAAGCTAAACAGGAAATAACTCATGAACTTTAATCTGTTAAATACACTCCAGGAAAGATTGCTGTAAGGATGAGTTGGCCATGTAAGTGATACACAACGATGGAAGACTTTATGCTCTCAGTATGTAGCACATGCTTTGACTTTATAACTAAATACCTAATCTTTTTCATTGTTTATGCCAGTTAATCTAACATATATTCCTGTCACTTCAATTTAATCCTTTTGCTTCTCCAGGTTGAAACAGAGCCAAAATATATATCCAGATTCATTGAAACTGCCTGAGTCCTTATAAATGATAGTTTGGTATCATAATATGGTACTGACTTCACAGTTTATGACTTGCATATGTTTATAATGCCATAAATTACTGCCTCTATTGTTTGTTTGTTTTTTTTGTGATCGTGTTAATTTCCACTTTCAGTCTCCCTTGTGACATATAGCTTAATGATGGCCAGGATAGTGGTGCTTGTTCTCCGCTCTTATTTTTAAATGTTTTTCTCTTAGAAAGCTTAGCAATATCAATATACACAGGTCTCTTTTCGACAAGAAATGTGTTTCAATAGATATCAATTTGGTGATGCCTGCAGCGTTATAGTGAGTGGATTACTCGCCTTCTACATTACTGAAGGTCCTGTATTAATACAAATTTTGCACTGATCACCATGCAATGAGTACACACACACACATTCGCATGCTTGCAAATTCACCCATAAATCACCTCTCTTTTGTATCCAGTATACCATTATTACAATATTATTGTTCATGAGTTGTACATTTTATCATGAATGATGGATATGAGGCAGATGTCATAAAATGTTAGCATCACCACTGTTATGGTCATGACATCTGGCACTAATCACTGGATGATATACAGGTCTGGGAGGGAGTCATAGTTGTAAACTGGCCATAGTACTGCGGAGAGGACTAATTTCTAATTTGGGGGTAGTTTATATAAATGTACACTGACATATTACATTCAGAGTCAACGCATTGTTCTCAATTATACACTTTTTGTAAATGTTGATTTCGGGGACAATGTTATATGATACTTTACAATGACTACTTGGTTTGTTATCATAGAACTTGCATTCTGTATCCTTCAGATGGTTTAATATACTAGATGACTATTATTCAAACTTGAAATATATAGACAGTACTGTATTGTTTCTTGGGCTTCATGGAAATCAAATGTCATTATGGTTAGATAGTCATTTAATAAAGAAGGTTACAGTATAACATTATGCTTTAATATTATTTTCTATTATTGAAATTGTTTGTAATAAGGCTTAATCAAAGATATAATTAGGGCTGTATAACTACTATGATTACGTTCTATAAATATTTTGTTGAGTTGATTTTCTGATTCGCTGAATTTAACCTTATATTGTTTTTTTTCCCCTTCTTGTTTTGTTCTTAATGCATATAAATGATCCTTTTCATAACTCTAGGATTAAAGGAAAATAGATACCTATTACAAAATATGCACTTAAAGCGAATACATTAACAGAATGTTTGATAAATCTCTCTCAAGTTACAGTAATGTTAAATATTTGACATTACATATATAGCCATTTAGAAGCTTTTATAATTCTTGAGGTAAAAGGATAATGAATAATTTATGATTTATTCAATCAATTTATAATATCGCCTTCATTTTCAAGCATTTGAATATTAGTAACTATTTATTTAACATTTGTTTTACCGTGAAAGTATGACTTGGAATTAAACCAATCCTCAGCCGAGGCCTGGGGAAAAATGCTCCAGATGCATATCTTTGAAACGTGGGAGGAAACAGGAACACCCGGAAGAAACCCACACGAACGCTGGGAGGACAAGCAGACTCTGCACAAAAGGCACTGCAGTCGAGAATTAAACTGGATGAATGGTTGTGCGGAGAGACAGTAACTCCCATTATATGACTGAGGCCAAAGAGATTGTCTTGTATGTCTAAGCTGATTATCAGCATAGAACCCTAGATTAAAATAGACATACTACTATATTACACAATGCACTTTTACTTACAATACTGATTATATATCATCACAAGTGCTAAAGCCATTGTCAGCTACATTCACATTAATCACTTTTATAGTATCTATATATGTCATGTTTTTAAACTATGACAAGTATTAAAATATGAATTGAATAGCATGGGCATGTTGCAGTTGGCACATGATATTCATATAAATAACAGGTCTAATTTCAGTCTATGAAAGTAAATGCCAGGTTATGTACACTTGTCAATTACGAATGAAGAGCTTGCTATCTATTCTTTTTAATATTCTATAGGTAAATACTTGTCAGAGACACACAGACACTACAAACCTGCTGGTTATTGCTTATTCATTAGTATATTTATGGTTGCACTGTTATAAATATATGGTGTGGACCATCTGAGTTGAGATTATGTCTCTAGATCAGGTGTGTTCTCGCTTCGAATGTTCTATATTATCTATAATATGATTTTGAGTAATCTCACTTAATGCAAAGAAGCCATAATAGTAATGATAATATTTATTGAAAATGGAGACTAAAAGGAAGAGAAAAAAGAAAGAAAATGGTCGGTGCACATACAAGGTTACCTTTTTTCCATGTAAGTAAAAGGGCTGACAGTAACAAGTACCAAACGACTATGTTATAGCATGTTTAAAGTTTACTATGCTTGTTATATTTTCCATCCTTATAGTTACAGCACTGTAGGTAAATCCTGCAATATCATAAGGATTATGAGTTGATGTTTGCTATATGAAATACAAGGTAGACTAGTGGTGAAATGTGCCAGTGACACTAAGGAATACATGTGAACTACTTGGAAATATAGTCTTAAACTATATATTACTAATGACAAAAACAATTTAGTAACATTTATGCCATTAAAATATGACTTTTTGAATGAAATGAAAACTACAAGATTATTGATGTATGACAATAAAATTGTAATATTATGTAAATTGATACAGACACTTCATGATTTAACTAAGTTATAATATAGTTAATAACTGGCATATGTATAATGCTTAAAAATGTTTGCAGACCAACACAGAAGTTTCGATACTTGTGAATGCCATTTGCGCTATAAAGGAGATTAACAGCAAGCATATTACTTCTAAGATATAAAACTGTTATTGTTATACAAAAGTTATCACATTAAAATAAGAGATTTCTCTTCACAATTTAAACAAAATCAAATAGTTAAGCAGTAACTCTAGGTATTGTGTTGCCTTAGTGTTTTATAAAATACTGAAATTAGATAAAGACTGTATTAATCAATATGTAAATACAAGTTCATGTATACTTATAAGACACTTTCATTATAAAACTACTAGATGGCTGGGATGAGGGGAGATGCTGAAAAGCGGATATAGAGGGATCGCATGAATGGTTAGAACATTCAAGGATGAGATGTTTTTTCTCATGGAGGGGTTTGGTGGTTGTTTATCTTATAATGCTTTTAGTTATGTTCTTCTACTATACTTTTATTGGGTGTCTATAATTTGTTGTAATCCTATTGGAGGAAGAAAGAACAAGTCATTCCCTTCATATACACACATTTGCACATTGTTACAAGTATATGAATATGGTTAAAATCAAAGCCAATATTAATCCAATTGCAAAATGTTTATTAATGTAAACGGTTTAAATAATAGCTGCAAAAGGGGAAGTCTTTACAGATATTTAAAGCTATGTGAAGCACAACTAGTATTTTTACAGGAAACACACCTTACATAGGAAGACGTAAATAAAATAAATAATAAAAATTATACAGTACTATTAAGTTCCAACTATAGTCAAAAGCGAAGGGGAGTAGCAATTTTGTGGAAAAACACTACTTTAAGACCTAAAATCATAAACACATTTCATGACAACTCAGGAATGTGACAATATCTGTCAATGAAATGGTATATACATTAGTGAATATTTATTGGATACCAGGACTAGGAGTTAGAGTGGCCAAACAACACTTAGATGACATTGTACAATATGCCAAGGGCAATTTAATCATAGCTGGATATTTCAATTGCATTATAAAAGATAGTGACACAAATACTAAAACTACATGTAAGAGATCACCTTTAACAAAGTTATCTGAGTTTGTTGAAACTTTTAATATAGTTGACATAAAGGAGTATGCTGTCCCAGATAGACTATTCTTTACACATTTTTCCCATAGACATAATAGATACTCTAGAACAGATAGAGTGTACATAACTTTTAGTTATGTACTTACCATAACTTTAGATGTTTGGGATCCATCTCGCCTACATTCTGTACTGATGGGCTCGGGGCCGATCCTCGGCTCCGACTCGGCACGCTATGCTATAGAGCGAAGCCTCTTATTGGCTGAGCTATTCTCTATCCCAGGATGCACCACCACTATTCCCCCAGATCTTGTTTGTCCGCATTCATGCACACACACATAACTGTTTATATAACATTGCCAGATGTTTCAAGATGAAACAATAGAATTCGGACCGTCCGATCTCTTCTGATCTCCAAGGCAGGGGAAGGAGGGTGGTTATTAGAATGTAGGCAAGATGGATCCCAAACATCTAAAGTTATGGTAAGTACATAACTAAAAGATGTTATGTGATCCTATCTCGCCTACATTCTGTACTGATGGGACAGCGTCCCTAGCACCTAATTCCTGGGTGGCTCACTGGAAAACACTCCTGAGCACTGTGGAACCAAATGAAGCTCGCCCGAGATGCCACATCCAATTTGTAGTGGGAAATGAAAGTGTGCTGGGAAGACCACGTAGCCGCAGCACAAATGTCACTAATGGCAAGCTTAGAATGGAATGCTATTGAAGTAGCCATAGCTCTTGTAGAGTGAGCTTTGATAGAGGTTGTAAGCTCTTTATTAGAAGAGGAATAAGCCTGACTAATACAGTCCCTGATCCATTTGGCAATAGTGACCTTTGTGACGGCTTTGCCCAATTTATTATCCGAAAAGGACACAAACAATTGATCTGTTTTCCGTGTTTGTTGGGTCCTGTCTAAATAAAAACGCAATTGCCTATGAACATCCAATGTGTGGAAGATGTATTCTGCTTTGTTTGAGTACTTTGGAAAGAAAACTGGAAGTTCTAATGACTGTTGCAGGCAAAAACTGGAACAAACTTTAGGGACAAAAGATGGATCAGGCCTGAGGGATACTCTATCTTTGTGAAAAACTAGGTACGGTGGTTTTACAGATAGAGCTTGAAGCTCTGAAACTCTTCTGGCAGAAGTAATCGTGACCAGAAAGGCAGTTTTCCAAGAAAGAAATTTCAAATCACATGTTGCTGCCGGTTTGAAAGGGGAGGAGGTTAAGGCACGTAACACCACATCGAGATCCCACGGAGGAGCAGGATGAGAAATCGGAGGTCGTAAAAGCACAGCACCTTTCATGAAGGTTTTACACAATCTGTTGCTCATTAAAGGTGGGTTTATAGATTCATGGAAATTGGAAATAGCTGCCAATTGGACCTTGATGGTAGAGACTGAAGAACCTTGATTGAATAGGGAAGTCAGAAATTTCAGGACTTCCGATACCGGAACAGTGATGGGATCCAGACCCCGGAGTTGAGCCCAAATAGCAAATCTCTTCCATTTGCTAGTATACAATTTCTTAGTGGCAGACTTGTGGGCCGAGGATAAGATATGTATGACTTCTGACTATAGTCAGGAATCATACCTTAGACCCGGAAGAGGAGGAGCCAAGCTGTTAACTTCAAAGTGTGAAGGGACTGATGGAGTTGTCCCGACTGATGAATTAATAGGTCTGGGATCTGATCCAGGAACCATGGACCGTCCAGTGCATATTTCCGAAGATAGGGGAACCATACCTGACGAGGCCAGTAAGGGGCAACTAAAATCATTTTGCTCCCCAAGTGAGACGCCTTTTGGATCACTCTGGGAAGGAGGGGAACTGGAGGGAAGGCGTATAGCAAGCCGGTGGGCCAAGGATGGGCTAATGCGTCCATAGGACTCTCCCCCGGAGCTGGAGTGAGAGAGAAGAACTTTCTGCACTTTGCGTTCAGTGGGGTTGCGAAAAGGTCACAACAAGGAGTTCCCCATCTGCTGAAGATCTGAGTTGTCACTGCATCATTCAGAGACCACTCGTGAGGAGAGAGGATAGTTCTGCTTAGTCTGTCGGCTATCACGTTGGATTTGCCAGGGATACGAGTTGCTACCAGAAAACGTCTGGTCGCCACTGCCCATTCCCAAACTCTCATGGCCTCTCTGCAAAGAGGGTAGGATCTGGTCCCTCCCTGCTTGTTCAGATACCAGACTACTGACATGTTGTCGGAGTGAACGGCAATTACGCCCTGAGGGAGGTAATCGTGGAGGGCTTGTAGAGACAGAAACACCGCCCTCATTTCTAAAATGTTGATATGAAGGAGACTCTCTTCTGAATGCCATTTGCCTTGGACTGACCTGCCCAGGGAATGCCCCCCCCCCCATCTGGGAGGCATCCGTTGTCAATGTGGCCATAGGAGGAGGTGGAACAAAGGGTCGTCCCTGATCCAGATTGGAGGGCACCAACCACCAGCGAAGGTCCCGTTTGCAGGTTTCCATGATCCGTATGAGGTGACTGGGAGGGAGATCCTGAAAGGACCACTGTGTAGAAAGGAGCCACTGGAGAATTCTCATATGCAATCTTGCTAAGGAGACTAGAAGAACAGTGGCCGACATAGAGCCCAATAGCTGCAGGACCATCCTGGCTGGAGCTTTGGATCTGAGAAGCAAGGCTCGGACTTGAGCCTGTATAGTTTGTATCCTTTCTGTAGGAAGATAGACCCGCATTCGGTTTGAGTCTATCTCTACTCCGATGAACCTTATGCGCTGAGATGGCAGCAACACAGACTTTGGCCAATTGAAGGTGATTCCAAGGGAAGTGCCTAGTGATATTGTGGCTTGTAGGTTCTGCAATAGTAGACGCCTGGAGGTGGCAGTTAGGAGCCAGTCGTCCAGATACGGAAACACCTGGAATCCTAGACTCCACAGGTGAGCAGTCACAACCGCCAAACATTTGGTGAACACCCTGGGGGTTGTGGTGAGACCAAAGGGCAGTGCGCAGAACTGAAAATGACCGTCTCCCAGGCTGAAGCGCAAATGTCTCCTGGACGCCTGATCTACCAGGATGTGGTAATAGGCGTCCTTGAGATCTATGGAGCACATCCAAACACCTTTCTCCAGCAGTGGGAGAATGGATTGTAAGGTGACCATTCGGAACTTGGACTTTTTGACTGATCGATTTAGGATGCTGAGATCCAAAATGGGCCTCAAGTCCCCGGTCTTTTATGGCACCAAAAAGAATCTTGAGTAAGTCCCTAATCCGATCTGGTCTGCGGGGACCGGTTGGATGACTCCTTTTTGAAGCAGCTTTGAGACTTCTAAGGCTGCGATTTCCCGTTGACTAGGTGGCGGGTCTGGGATTTTCTTGGACGGCGGTGGGGAGTGAGAAAAGGGGATGGCGTAACCTCCGGCGATGATTCAAAGCACCCATCGGTCCTGAGTGATACCTTCCCAGGCTTTTAGGTGCCTCGAAAAATGACCCCTGACTGGCTCCGGAGCTGCACAGTCGGGCAATCCTTCAGGGGTTGTGGAAGGCTGAAGAGCCACAAAAGGACTCGCGGTCTCCAGTGTTGCGGGGGCCTCTGCCGCCTCTGGGACGGCGTCTTCCAGAAAAATTTCCCCCTCCTCTGCCTCTAGAAGGGGGATCGTCCTGCTGCAAGGGATAAGACTTCTGGGATTTACGGAACCACATTTTCCCTCCTCTTTTAGCCTTGGGATAAGGCCGAAAGGGAGTGGAAAATCGTGCCCCTACGGCAGTCAAAGTCTTACCTTCTTGCTCGCAGCGGGTCAATGTGTCCTTTACCTTGGGTCCAAACAAAGAGGACCCATCAAAGGAGAGTCGGCAAAGGAAGACTTAAAGGCTTCCGCAAAATGACACAGGCGGAGCCAGGCTTACCTCCGTAGAGCAACACCCGCATTCGCCGCTCTACTTGCCCCTCGGCTGCATATGAAATGAGCCTCATGGACGAGTTTGATATCGATGACAGCGTAGCCAACTGAGAGCCAACCGTCTGGGCCAGCTGCTCAGGTAGGTTACCCAAGAGGGTATCTGAAAGCTCCTTGATCAGATCCCTCTGAAATCTAGTGAAGTGCGTTAAATAGTTCAGGGACCTTAAGGTAAAGGCCGCTGAACTGAGGGTGCGCTTCCGTCCCGATCCATGCTCCTAGACTCCTTATTAGGAGGATGGACGGACGTCGAAGCCTCTGCTACATCTTGTTGGGTAGCAGATGCCACCACCAAGGCATCTACAGCCACACCTTTGGTCAAAAACTCCTTCTCTGGGGGTGCTGGTAAGAACTTATTTGGGCGAGCAGGCACCGGTTCCACAGAGTCTGGATGTTCCCACGCCCTTCGACAGATCAAATCTAGGAGCTCGTCGAAGGGCGGAGACACCCAGGAGGCGGAGGGCTGAGCCCCAAAGGCCTTGAGGAACACCGACTCATCAGCGGAAGGGGGTTTGGAATGCCAGCCGCCTCGTTGTTTGAGGGCTTCCAAGATGTCTGCAAAGGAGACATCATCTGAGGACGACTTAGGGGACCCCTCCGCATCATCAAGATCGGTGTCCGACGTGAGAGACTCATCGGGGGAGTCGACGTGCTTCCTCTTGCACAGTCTTTTCCTTGGGGGTTCCTCTGAAGAAGCTTCAGAGGGACCTCCAGGAGGGGGAACCCCACTGGGGGTGACCTCAGGCCCCGGGGCTCTGCTGTCTAGGGACAGGGGGACTACCAAAGACCCAGTCTCCGTGTGTAGGGAAGGTGCTGGTGAGACCGTGGAGGTAGCCAAAGAAGATTTGGCCAAAGCACTCTTCATGGCCCTGAAGGCTGGACCGCCAGAGTCCTGGGAAGGTCCAACCCCCGTGGCCACAACAGTAGACGGTACCCCCGCAGCAGACGCACCGAGAGGAAGGCTCGGAACCGAAAACATCGGTCCCGAAGCGTCCCCCCCAGGGCCGACGGAGGAGGTTCGTGTACCGAACTCCGACTTGAGAGCCGGGGTTGGAGTAAGGGTCGGGGCCGACCCGAAAACCTCCATCGGCTCCACCAGCACCGGCTCCAACGGTGCCGAGGCTGTTGGAGGAGGAACCAGAACTACAGGGTGGGCCATCGGCTCGGCGAATGGGCTGGAGCCGAAACTAATTTCTGGAATACAGGAGACTGAAACAGTCTTAGGAGCACCCTGTCGATGTCCGAATCCGACATCTTGGAAGATCGGGAGGAGACCGACCGGGTCCGAACCGACTTCTCCATCGGCTCAAGAACTGGGGACCGGCTCCGAATAGACTCGACCAGTATCGGTGCCGAGGGAGATTCCAAAACAATTTCCCTCGGTGCCGAGGAGGGCTTCGGCGCCGAAGGGGAAGAGTCTGAGCCGGCAACCCTCATCGGCTCCAAAATCAGTGGAGCCGATGAAGGTGACCCGCCTCTCGAAGCCCCAGCCATCGGCTCCGAAACCAGAGGAGTTGAGACTGGAGGCATCGAGGCAGACCGTTCCGCCCTCGGCTCCGAAGTCCGTGGAGCCGATGGAGAAGCCTGCCTAAATTTCTTACTGGTCGGTTCCGACGGACTGGTCGGAGCCGACAATTTCTTTTTCTTGGCTGGAGAGGAAGAAGAAGATAAGGCCTCCTCGAAGGAGGGTTTAATCAGCCCTTTCTAGATCAAGTTATTCTTCCTCTCTTGGAGGACCCTAGAGGAAAAAGCGTGACACACGCTGCAAGACTCCTGTAGGTGTTTGGCGCCTAAACAGTACACGCATAAGGAGTGATCATCGGTGATGGACATTTTATAGTTGCATCTCGTGCACTTCTTAAATCCTGAGGGTCTATGCTCTTTGGACATAATGCCTGTAAACCACTCACTATATCAGTAGAAAAAAACACTATGTATGTCACTGAGTAAAGATTTTAACAACAATAAAACCCTTTTTTTTTTAAACGAAAGGCCAAAATTAACAAGTACAAGTACAACCACAAAAAACACCAAAAAGGAGGGCCAAGAACCCTCTAACTTAAACAGGTACTTGACCTCTCTAAAAATAAGAAGACTCACTAAAGAATAGGGGAAGGCCCCTCGAACTTAAACGGAAACCTTTCCCTGTTCAAATACACAAATTCACCACAAAAATTATCCAAAAACACACTGATACACAACGATAGCTGTTAAAACAGCTTTTGGATAAAGAATAAAGAATTTCCTGACAGGAAAACTTTAAGAAAAAACAGCACTTAGCTCAGCCAAGTTCGAGACCACGTCCTAGCTTGTAAGCGGCAAACGAGATCTGGGGGATTAGTGGTGGTGCATCCTGGGATAGAGAATAGCTCAGCCAATAAGAGGCTTCGCTCTATAGCATAGCGTGCCGAGTCGGAGCCGAGGATCGGCTCCGAGCCCATCAGTACAGAATGTAGGTGAGATAGGATCACATAACATCAAAAGATTTAACCACAAAATTAAATAAAGTCAAGACAATTTCATGTCCATTTTCAGACCATAGCACCATAACGTTTGAGATAGACTTGTGTTTCAAGAGAAGGATATCAGTAACAAGAATACCCATCCTACATAAATCTCAAGGATTTTAAGGAATAAGCATTCTTAGATATGAATCTTACTAAAGATGCATCTGAAATATATACATGGGATGCATTTAAGGCATACCTATATGGAAGAGTGGTGGGATGGTGTAAAAATAAACAAAAACAGTGGAATAAGGAATTAATGGAATTACAGTCAAAAGTGGATAATTTAAAGCTTGATATTCAAAATGGAAACACCAACTTAATAAAAGAACTGGAAGATACTAATAAAAAATACTCAGAGATACTACACCATAAAACAATGATCAACTCAGAAAAACTTAAACTATGTTCCTATTCAATGAACCCTAAAAACCAACAAAGAATAGCAACTAGACTAAAAAGATGATTAAAACAAATCAAATCAAGGAAATACATAATATAGAAACCAAAAAGAAAGTGTCCGATTTAGAAGGAATACTAGAAGCATTTAGGCTATTCTTTCATAAACTTAATAATCAAAATGAGAAAATAGAAACACATTCAGTATTGAAAGCTTTTCTTAAAAACAACGTTAAAGTTAGGTTATTAGAGGAGCAGGTACAAATAATAGATAAGCAAATAACAATGACAGAACTTAAAGCTCAAGTAAATAAGCTAAAATTAAACAAAGCTCCAGGTATAGATAATATCACCCCAGAAATGTTTAAATTACTATCTAATGAGGCTTTGCTGTTGTTATTGAATGTCTTTACATCAGTTAAAAATGGTAAAGACATCCCACCTTCTTGGAAGTACACACTATCACCAATTCTGAAACAAAATAAAGATCCCAGTGACTGTTCATCATACAGACCCATTTCACTTCTTAATATAGATTATAACATTTTTATGGCAATACATGCTGCTCGAATAAAACAATTACTACCATTTCTGATACAGGAGGATCAAACATGTTTTATAAAAGATAGTAATACTTATGACAACACCAAAATAATTCTTTCCTTAATTGATTATATAAATTTTACATAAAACAAAATGAATGTTATTAATTTAGACATAAATAGTGTGTTTGATTCAGTATACTGGGATTATCTATGACTAGTTTTAGAAGAATACGGCTTCTCAAGCAACTTTACCTTGTTAATAAAATCATTATATGTAAAATCATTGGCTTATATAAAAATGGGATCTTGTCTATCTAAATCTGTTAAAATAACAAAGGTGACAAAGCAAGGCTGTCCTCTTTCCCCATTATTTGCACTAGTCATTGAACCCTTAGCAAATAATATACGTGTGAATAAAAAGATTGAAGGAATACAATTAGATAACAGCCTAGAGCTTAAAACTCAACTTTTTGCTAATGATATATTAATTACTTTAAATAATAATAATAATAGCTCTTTAAAAGCATTATGGGACTCAAGTCAAAATTTTCAAAAAATTTCAGGTCTTAAATTTAACAAAAACAAATGTATTGCTTATAAATATTAATAAAAAAGATCTAAATAAAAAATACCATAAATATATCCCCACCAATAATACAATCAAATACTTGGGAATTATAATAACTAACAATCTAGATACTACAATCAAAAAAGTACAGTTTTGTACCTACCATAAATGTAGATGTTCGAGGATTCCATTGCTGCAGTCCTTACTATTGGGTATAGTCCGCGTCCAGTCGGCCCGAATACCAGAGTATAAGGCTGACGTCGGTCAGGGCGCATTAGACTGACGTCAGTACGTCAGGGTACTAATGCGCATGACCGACGTCATATCCTCAGTCTTTTCTTGCCCCAGATGTCAGAAGACCCTAAAAAGACAAGTCCCAAAATACCTGCACCAAAAACATGTACAATATATACAAGAATATATACAAAAATATAAGCATGTAAACTCACCTACACAACCACCCCTAAACACAGAGGGAAGGAGGGAGGGTAATTGACTGCAGCAATGGAATCCTCGAACATCTACATTTATGGTAGGTACAAAACTGTACTATGTTCTTCGCTTTCCATTGCTGCAGTCCTTACTATTGGGTAGAATCCCAAAGCAGAGGTAAGGGAGGCTGGCAAATCATAAAGAAGTAGGAGCTGA
Organism: Protopterus annectens; assembly: GCF_019279795.1. Taxonomy (NCBI): domain Eukaryota; kingdom Metazoa; phylum Chordata; order Ceratodontiformes; family Protopteridae; genus Protopterus; species Protopterus annectens. The sequence continues at coordinate 711,122,817 of NC_056745.1, read as the reverse complement.
CAACATGCCTTGCAAAACAGCTGTGGCAAAACCAGCCCTAGACTTAGAGTAGATAGGAAGGTGATAATGCTTAGAGAAAGTATGCACTGAACTCCAAGTAGCTGCTTCCAAAATATCCTTAGTTGCCACCCCTTAGAAATGCTGTTGAAGTGGCAGTAGCCCTAGTGGAATGAGGCCTAATCCCAGCTGGAATCTCCTTGCCATGATGGGAATAACAAAATGCAATGCAAAAGCCAATCCACCTAGAAATAGTTTGTTTTGACACAGGCTTGCCCTGTGAACTCAAAGCAAAAGAAACAAACAACTGCTGAGACTGCCTAAAATCCTTAGTCCTGCTTAAATAATAACGCAATTGCCTGTGTACATCTAAAGTGTGCAAAATCTTTTCCCCTTTATTTTGAGGGTCTGCATAAAACGTAGGCAAATGAATAGTTTGGTTTAAAGCCACACTAGAAACCACCTTAGGCATAAAGGAAGGATTAGTACGTAATGATACCCTATCCTTATGGAAAATCAAAAGGGCTCTACTGCCATAAGGGCCTGCAACTCAGACACCCTTCTTGCAGAAGTAATAGCCAACAGAAAAGCAGTCTTCCATGACAAGTATTTCAATTCAGCAGTAGCTGCAGGCTCAAAAGGTTGTAGAGTAAGTTTTTCCAACACAAAATTGAGATCCCAAGCAGGAGTAGGAGCTCTACGTGGGGGTCTTATATTCTTTGCCCTCTAAGAAACTGCTTGAACAAAGGATGCGAAAACAAAGGTGGGTCACAATCATAGTGAGCTGAAATTGCTGCAGCATGAATCTTAATGGAAGAGAAGGACAAACCTTTGTCCAATAACTCAGTAAGATATTGAAGAGCCACACTCAAATTAGGCTCAGAAATCTCCAAATTCTTTGCTGTACTCCAAAATAAAAATCTCTTCCATTTTTCTGCGTACACTCTCCTTGTACTAGGTCTTCTAGCTTCCATAATCACATTTAAAACTTGTTGAGGAAGTTGAGACCTGCTGTGTTTCAACACAGAATATGCCAGGCTGTTAGATGAAGAGAGTGAAGCTTGACATTGAGCAGATGACCGTCCTTCTGAGATAACAGATGAGGAATCAGAGGTAAAGGCCATGGAGGCTTCTTTACCAGACTCCGTAGTAGTGGGTACCAGTGTTGCCGAGGCCAATCTGGAGCTATCAAAATCATCCTTGGCCTGTCTTGTCTGACCTTTAATAGTACCTTTGGAAGAAGAGGCAGAGGTGGAAAGGCATACACATGAAGGTTTTTCCAACCGAAAGACAGAGCATCCACTTTCCAAGCTGTGTGATGAAACCCCTTTGTGCAATACTTTGGCAGCTGGTGGTTTAGTGGAGAAGCGAACAGATCTATGTCTGGAGTTCCCCATGACACTGTCAATTTCTGAAATACATGAAGATCCAGTTTCCACTCGTGGGGATCCATGATTTGTCTGCTTAACACATCTGCTAAGGAGTTCTGTGCTCCTGGCAGAAACCTTGCCTGAAGAGTTAGTTGCAAGCTTAGCGCAGTCTCCCATAAAATCATTGCTTGCCTGCATAGAGGATAAGAATGTGTTCCCCCTTGCTTGTTGATGTACCACATGACAGTTGTGTTGTCTGTTAGAATCAACACCTGCCCTGGAAGAAGTAACTCCTTGAAAGCCATTAATGCAAACTGGACTGCTAACATCTCCTTCATGTTGATATGTAGATGCTGTAGTCTGGCAGGCCACTTGTCTTGTATCCACTTTCCATTTAGATGAGCTCCCAAGCAATGTCCGAGGCATCTGTCGTTAAAATCTGACTTGCCTCTGGCCGGGTCACAGAGAGTCCCTTGTTTAGGTGACATTCCTGAGCCCACCACAAGAATTCTTTTGAAGGCAAGGTATTATTCAATGACAGTGTCCAAATCCTGGCAGTGCTGTGTCCATACATTTTGAGATACCATTGTAGCTTCCTCATATGCAGTTTGGCATTGGGAAGCACCAGAATACAAGATGCCATGAACCCTAATGCTTGAAGGACTGTCCTTGCAGTCAGCACGGACTGATGAGATAGTTGATGGAAGTAAAGTGACAGACTCTTTTGTTTGTCCGGGGTTAAAAAGGCCATCTGGGCTGCTGTATTCAGTCTCACACCCAGAAAGCACATGTCTTGAGAGGGTACTAGACTGGACTTTATTTCGTTCACAGAATACCCTAGGCATCTTAGCACTGCTATAACATATTCCAGATGCTGTAGAAGGTCTTCCTTTTCTTGAGCCAGAATCAGGCAGTCATCCAAGTAAGGATAGATTTGAATTCCTTGAAGCCTGAAGTAAGCTATCACTGGAGCCAGAACCTTTGTGAATACTCTGGGCAGTAGATAAGCCAAAGGGCAATGCAGAGAACTGATAATGAGAATTTCCAGCTCGAAACCGCAGATACTTCCTGCAACTTAGCCTTATAGGCACATGAAGGTAAGCTTCCTTGAGATCTAAAGTTACCATCCAGTGATCTTTGCCCAGCAGAGGTAAAAGCTGTTGTAACGTCAACATCTTGAACTTGGGAATGTCCAGAAAAGTGTTGAGGAGAGATAAATCCAAAATTGGTCTCCACGTGTTCCCCTTCTTTGGTACTAGGAACAGGCGAGAATAAAATCCTAGGCCCCTTTCTGATACAGGGACTGGCTGAATGGCCCCCATCTGGAGTAACTGAGAAACTTGCTTGTGAGCCTCCTTTCTTTGTGGAGGAGGAACGTCTGGCATGCCTTTGAAAGGGGGCATTGTATGGAAATAAAATCTGTAACCGTGGTGAATGATATCCAACACCCATTTGTCTTGAGTAATTAAATCCCAATTTTCTTTGAAAAGAGACAGTCTTCCTCCCAAAGGAGCTGCCAGACGAGAATCTACTGGCAGCTGAAAAGACAGGTCATTGGGTCTGTTTACGAAAGGACTGACCCCTGCCCTCACCAGAAGTCTGAGCAGGTGAACTCCCTGTTCTAGGCCTAAAAGAACCTTGAGCCCTGCCCCTGCCACGTCTAGACCTACCCCTAGACTGGGAATCATAAGCAGGATATGTCCACCCCTTAGCAGGCCAATTTCTACTAAACTTCGGTGGCTGCACCTGCAAAAAATCTTTAACAGTTTGCATAGACTTAGCTTTGTCCTCCATTTTCTTTAAAACTGCTTCCACAGGCGATCCGAACAACACATCAGACTGTAAAGGAGCATCCAAAATCCTTGTCTTAACATGCTCAGCTAAATTCTGATCCTTCAACCAGGCATGCCTGCGAAGAACAGAACTAGTAGCAGCCACCCTCGAGGAGGCCTGTACAGCATCAAAACCACATTGCAAAGAATGCTTACCCACTTGTTCAGACACATGAACCAAATCCAGCAACTCTTTACACTCAATACCTTCCGCCAAAGCATCCACCTTAGATTTTAATTGTGAAAGGAGATAATTCTGATATTTTAGCATGTGAAACTGACAATTCAACGCCTCATGGCTAGAGTGGAAGAAGTATACACTTTCTTTCCCCACCTATCCAAAGCCCTTGCCTCTTTATCAGTGGGAACAGGATTTTTAACCACAGAAGCCTTAACACCTTTAGGCCCTTGAGAAATAGTTTCTGGGTCCGCCCTAGGACTCTTAAACAAATACTTATGAGCTTGGGCACCCTATAATACCTATCAGGCTTAACAGGAGCAGGAGGCAAAGAGTCAGGGTTCACGGAAGCCTCTGCAAAAACATCTTCCACCACATTCAACACAGGAGGAATAGCTAAGGGCCTATGCTGGGGTAAAAACAAGAATTCCCTAAGCCTTTTGCTGGAATCAGAGTAATCCTGGCCTTCCCATTTAAAGTGCTCCCTCATGGAATGCAGAGTCTCTGAAAATGAGAAATCCTCAGGAGGAGAAGCTGTAGGAGTGGAATCATCCACATCAGAATCAGAATAAGTAGGATACTCCTGCAAGTCTTCCAGAAGACTCTGAAGCCTCTGAACACTGTTCAAAACTATCAAACTCCGGTTCCACCCTAGGCCTCTTATCAGGCGGGGCATAGAACCTCTAATCATAGTAATCAAATCTTCTGCCATTTTAAGCATATGTTTCTTAGGTACAGAACCCGAAATGCTAGGAGAAGCCCCCACTGAAGCTGAACTAGGCCTACCTCTCAAAGAAGTTTTGGCAACAGAAGGAGAGGCTCTAACTACCTTGGGAAGAGAGGGAAGAACAGTTACCTGAGAAGCCCCCTCAGCCTGGCCTACCTCCTGAGAAGGCACATCCTGTAACAGTAAAGTTTCTGCCTGAGACTCCATGGAAACTCCTGGCAAAACCTCTGGCTCCACTGAGCCTTCTAAAGAACCGACGTCCGGGACTGCCGGTTCATCAACCCTAGGCTTCACTGTTTTGTCCTTGCGCTTCTTGACGAAGCGGGCCGGAGCATCCGACGGCATTTTATAATTGCAACGCTTCCCAAACACTAACCTGGCACAGTCTAACCTCCTCTTAATAGTGCGTTTGTTAAACCTAGCACAAGAGCGGCAACCAACAACGCCGTGCTCAGGCCCTAAACAAGGTATACACAAGGTATGGTAATCCCTATGAGGTATCTGTTTCCCACAAGAAATACAGTTATTCACTTTTTCTGACATCCGGTAAAATACTGAGGCAAGAAAAACCAAAATGTTCTAACGGGTACTTAGCCAACTCTGTTTCGGTCTGAAACTCCGGTTTCGGAAATATTTCAGAACGCCAACCTGCACTCGCAAAACTGCTTCTGCATCGGACCATGCGGCAAAAAAGACTGAGGATATGACGTCGGTCATGCGCATTAGTACCCTGACGTACTGACGTCAGTCTAATGCGCCCTGACCGACGTCAGCCTTATACTCTGGTATTCGGGCCGACTGGACGCGGACTATACCCAATAGTAAGGACTGCAGCAATGGAAAATGAAGAACATCAAATTATTAAGAGATCTTAAATAATATTAAAAATATAATACAATATTGGAATAAATTCTTCTTTTCAATGGAAGAAAGGCTCTATATAATTAAAATGATCATATTTCCAAAAATTCTTCATGTCATACAAGCTTTTTCTTTGCCACCAGCAAAATCAAACCTTAAACAATTAAATTATTTAATAATAAGATTCCTATGGTATCCAAAAAAAGCCAAGGATAGCTATGAAATATCATCTAGATGAATGGGATATGGGTGGTATAGGTTTACCAGACATAGAAGAAGTACATTTACATTCATCTGTTCATAGGTTCATAGGTATGTACTAGGCTATCTGCCCGAAGGCATTTATAAGCCTAGCCACTCTATGGGTACATAGTCTGTGGACAGGCTGAGTTTGAACAGTGTGTTTAGGTGAGGGGTTAGTTCGTCTTTGAGCTCGTGCAGGACGCAGCCTGGGACACTGTCTGGTCCCATTGATGCTGTGTTTTTGGCTTTGGAGAGGGCTATTTTAACCTGAGTGTCTGTGATTTCAGGGGCACTACATTCTTCTAGTATAGTTATGGGCCCTTTTGGGGGTGAGAGGGGGGTGAAGTTTGCGCTGAACCTGTCTGCCAGGATGTTGGCAATATCGGTCGGTTCAGTGCATTTTGTGCCATTCTGCATTAACTCTGAGCAGATCTGAGCACTGCCACTTAGATTCTTGACATAGCTAAAGAATGCCTTGTGGTTATCTTTGTTATTAAAACAATATAATTATGGCTAAATACAAGATATACATCAAAATGGAAGATAGTTCATGAGAAAATCTGGCTAAAATTGGGATTTGTATTAAATATTCTGATTTCATATCAAACAATTTTCTATGGCTAATGAAGGAATATATGATGGCACATAAACATAAAAATATAAGTTCCAAATACAATTTTTAAAAATCTTATTAATAGCAATCCTGACATTAAAGCATTGCCATTTCTACTATATCCAGTAGTGTACACACAAGGCAATATAATAACATTTGCTATAGAAGTAGTTAAAATGCTTAAAGAAAAAGGATTAATATATTGGCATCAACTGGTAAACTCTGGAAAACTTCTGTCAATAGACCAAATTCAAAGGAAATTAAATATGGAAAATAGTTCATGGCTACATATACAAGAATTAAGACAATATATATTAAACAAACAAGAAATAATGCAACCATCAATAAGACAGAATGTTCCTAATTTCATAGAACATATAATATTATTAATAAGTCAACCCATTAATGGAAAGGGAAACTTATCCTCTATTTATAAAACAAATAAAAAAAATAAAAACCTATAATAATGACAAAATATGGAACTATTATAGATTAGTTAATGGGCAAGTACCAAATGATAGAGATAAAAAATTTATTTTTCTCTCTCCAAAGCAGACATCACTTTCATTACACTGGAAACTATTTGTATGGCAATTCATACACAGATCTTATGTAACCCCTCATAAAATGGAAGTTATGTTTAAAAATATTGGCTGTTGGAGATGTGATTTAAAAATAAAAGCAGACTGGCAACATATGTTCTACGAATTCCATTTGATTAAACCATGCTGGGATAAAATAAATTATTTTCTGCAAATGGTATTCAATGCAGAGTTGTTTTCCATGATAAGTATTTTATCTCAGCTGTATTGGCTGGCTCAAAAGGAGGCAGTGTGAGTTTTTCCAAGACAAAATTGAGGTCACATGCAGGTAATGGAGCTCTCCTTGGAGGTCTTATGTTTTTGGCCCCTCTGAGATACTGCCTTAGCAGTGGATGTGAAAAAATAGGTGGGTCCGTATTGTAATGAGCTGAAATGGCAAAGACATGGATCTTAATTGATGAGAAGGATAGGCCTTTGTCCAGCATCTCAGTTAGGTATTGTAAAATCTGAGGAATATTTGGTACAAGCGTGTCCATTCCTTGTGCCTGGTTCCAAGCACAGAATCTCTTCCATTTTTCTGCATAAGATTTTCTGGTGCTGGGCCTCCTGGCCTCCAAAATAACATCCGTAACTGCTTTAGAGAGAGGTGTGTTCTGAATGGTTACATTATCCGCCATGCCGCCAGATTTAGGGTTCTGAGTTGGCTGTGCAGGATCTGATTGTTTTGTTGGGTCAGCAAATGAGGAATTTGAGGTAATGTCCAGGCTGGGCCTTGAGACGAGCTCTTTAGGATTGGGTACCAGTGCTGGCGTGGCCAGTCAGGGGCAATCAGGATCATTTTTGGTTTCTCTTGTCTGACCTTTAGGAGTACCTTGGGAAGGAGAGGCAGTGGAGGAAAGGTATATACTGTAAGGGCTTTCCAGCTGAATGATACTGCGTCCACTTTCCATGCTTGTTTGTGATAAATCCTTGTGCAGAATCTCTGTAGCTGGCAGTTGTGAGGGGAGGCAAATAGATCTATGTCTGGGCATCCCCATTTCCCTGTTATCATGCTGAACATTTGTGGATCTAGTTTCCACTCATGAGGATCCATGAGGTTTCTGCTTAGTTTGTCTGCCAGAGTATTTGTCTTTCCTGGCAGGAATTGTGCTTGCAGGTGTACTAGATAAGCCAATGCTGTGTTCCACAAAGTCATAGCTTGTCTGCAGAGGGGGTAGGAATGTGTGCCTCCTTGCTTGTTTATGTACCACATGACTGTAGTATTGTCCGTCTTTATCAGCAGTTGTCCTGGATGAAGTAGGTCCTTGAAGGCTGTCAGGGCATTCTGTACAGCTAGCATCACTTTTTGATTGAAATGAAAATGCATTTGGCTTGCAGGCCATATGCCCTGAATACATTTTCCTGCCATGTGTGCCCCCCAGGCATAATCTGATGCATCTGCTATTAGTGTCTGCCTGGCTGTGGGTAAAGTGAGTGGGTGACCCTTGTTGTGGTGACAGGCCTGTGCCCACCATCGAAACTCCTGTTGCAGGCAGGGAATGAGAGTAATTAATGTTTCCAGGCTGTGACAATGTTGAGTCCAAACACTTTTTAGATACCATTGTAGTTTCCTCATATGCAGTCTTGCATATGGAATTAGTAGAATGCAGGATGCCATGAAGCCTAAAGCCTGCAGAATTTTTCTTGCAGATAACTGGGTCTTTGTTGCCATCATTTCGAAGTAAGAAGTCAGTTGCCTTTGTTTGTCTGGCGTGAGATAAGCCATCTGGGCAGTTGTATTTAAGCTTGCACCCAGGAATATTATATCTTGAGAGGGTACCAGTTTTGATTTATTTTCGTTTACTGTGTACCCTAGGCAAATTAGTAATCTTTTTACAAACGCCAGATGCTTTAGTAGAATGTCCTTGTTCTCTGCTTGTATAAGGCAGTCGTCCAAGTAGGGATATATTTGTATTCCTCTTTGTTTGGAAAATGCAATTACTGGTGCCAGGCATTTTGTGAAGACTCTGGGCGCAGCAGATAAGCCAAAGGGCAGTGCAGAGAATTGGTAGTGCATTGAGCCAGCTATGAATCTGAGGTATCTTCTGCAAGATTGTCTTATTGGGACATGCAGGTATGCCTCTTTGAGGTCCAAAGTTACAAACCAAGCCTTCTTGCCCAGCATGGGCAGGAGCTGCTGCAGAGTCAACATTTTGAATTTTGGAACGTCCAGAAAAGTGTTTAGAATAGACAGGTCCAGTATTGGTCTCCAGGCTTTGTACTTTCTGTGTACAAAGAAAAGTCTTGAGTAAAATCCTTGTCCCTGCTCTTGCTGTGGTACTCGTTGAATAGCCCTCATGTCCATAAGGGATGAAACTTGCTTTTGTGCCTCTGATTGTGTGGCAGGTCTGGCATACCTTTTGTCTTTGGAAGGGTGTGAAAGTGGAACCTGTAGCCCTGAGACACTATATTCAAGACCCATTTGTCCTGGGTGATCATGTGACAATTTTGTGAAAAAAGTGCTAGTTCTCCCCTAAGGGTGCTACCAAAGGAAGAGTGTTTGGCATTGGCAGAGGAAAGTCATTGGGACGGTTTCCTGTATGGCTGTGATTTGTCTTCTCCGCTTTTGGAGGTAGAAGCACCCCATTGTTTAGGCCTGTATGAGCCTTGGGGCTGGGATCTGCCTCTAGGGCATCTGTATCTGCCTCTTTGTGGCCTGTCTGACACTGGAAAGGACCAATTCTTAGAAGGCCAGTTCCTGCTAAATCTGGGTGGCTGTATCTGTAGGAAATCCTTAACTGTCTGCATAGATTTTGCTTTATCCTCCATTTTCTTCAACACCTCTTCTGCCTTAACACCAAACAAAGTATCATGCTGTAATGGAGCATCCAATAATTTTGCTTTAACATGATCAGGCAGATTCTGTTCCTTTAACCAAGCGTGCCTTCTAATGACAGAACCCATGACAGCGGCCCTGCAAGAGGCCTCCAGTGAATTAAAACCACATTGCAAAGTATGCTTTCCCACTTGTTCAGCTGCATGCAATAAATCCTGCATTGCCTTGTTATCAGAACATTCAGAATTTGTCAACATTTTCTGTTTTAGCAGTGACATTAAGTATTGCTGATATTTAAGCATATGAAACTGACAATTTAAAGCCCTTACAGCCAAGGTGGCAGAAGTGTAAACTTTTTTCCCCCATCTGTTCAGTGCCCTAGAATCCCTATCAGAGGGGACAGGGTTTTTTGCAGTGGAAGCCTTGACCCCTTTGGGACCCTGAGATATAGTTTCTGAGTCAGCAGCAGGGTTTTTATATAGAAATTTATGAGAGTCTGGAACCCTGTAGTATCTGTCTGGCTTAACAGGTGCAGGGGTTAGGGAGTCAGGAGACAGGCCGGACTCTGAAAATACATCATCTACAATGTCTAGAACAGGTGTAATAGCAAGAGGTCTGTGCTGAGGTAGTAAAAGAAAGTCTCTGAGCCTTTTCTTAGATTCTGAGTAATTTTGGCTCTCCCAGTGAAAATGCTCCCTCATGGTATGCAAGGTTTCCCCAAAAGAATAATCCTCAGGAGGAGAGGCTGAAGGAATAGATTATTCAGCATCAGAATCCTCATAGGGAGGAAGAGAGTATCCCTGTTCAGAAGAGGAGTCAGAGGAAATAGAAACCTGATCAGAAGAGTCATATTCTGTCTCTCGCCTAGGCCTCTTATCAGGAGGGGGATGGGAACCCCTGATCAAAGTAATTAGGTCTTCGGCCATTTTAAGCATCTGTTTCTTAGGCATGGAAGTATGTCCAGGAGAATGCTGTACTTGTTTCTTTGTCTTTAGAGCTGTTTTAGTCTTTGCCTTTGAAGCTGAGGTTTGCTTGACATATAACTGTGTAAGTCTGAAAACACCCTCAGAAGCCGATGCCTGCTCAGCAGCTCCGGACCCATCTGAGGGAATAGTTTCCGAGTGTCCAATACCTTGAGTGTCCAGAGGCCTAGTCGGCTCCATGTGTGAGTCAGAAGCGGCTTGTGGCTCTGAGGTAGCAGGCGTCAGGGGCTGCGAAAGCGCCTCACTGAGAACCGGCGAACCAGCGACTGGCTTAGCGAAGGCCTCGTCGTTGGTTTTGGACCTCAGATGTCTGTCCTTTTCCTTTTCCTTGCGTTTTTTATAAATTCCGGTCGTCGGCTGTTCCGACAGCATTATATAATTAAATCTTCGGCCAAAGTAATGAAAGGTAAAATCGTACCGACGCTTAATAGTGCGTTGGTTAAATCTAGCACAAAACCGACAGCTAGCAACCTTGTGGTCTGGGCCTAGGCAAGGAATACAGTAAGAATGAAAATCCTTATGAGGTATTTGCTTCCCACAAGAAATACAATTATTAACTTTTCTGACATCGGTCTGGAGCAAGGAAAAAGTTTCCCCAACATGGTACTTAGCTTTATTGAAGACTTTGGATCTGAAATTCGATTTGAAAATCTCAGGAATCGGCCGACCGGCACTTGCGAACTGCTTTTGCTTCGGGCACCACGCGGCAAGAAAGACTGAAGAAAATGGCGTCAGCTGCATCTTTTATACCCCTGGCGCACTGACATCAGGGAAGAGGCGACAGCAACGGACGCCAGACCAGGACTTTGGAATTCAGGCCGACTGCGGGTAGCCTGCCAGCAGGATAACCCAAGTGTAATGACTGCAACAGTGAAACACGATGAACATCTTTGTTGGGGAGCTTGGGAATGGGCTCTACAGTGTCCGGCTCCTTCCATGCCCTAGATGTTATAAGATCCACCAATGGATCTGCAGGAGGGGACACCCAAGATGTAGATGGGCCCGAGCCGAATGCCTCCAGGAACACAGACTCGCCTGAGGTCAGTTTTGAGGCAGACCACCCCCTTCTGGTGGAGGAGCTCCATGATGTCTCCAAATGAGACATCCTTGGGGGAAGTGACCATGAGGAACCTTCCCCTTCCTCTAAGTCCGTGTCTTTGGTGACAGACTCTGGTGGAGTGTCCAAGTGCCTCCTCTTACATGTTCATTTGCGAGGCACCTCCTCAGCGGGGACTCTCTGGGGAGGACTCACAAACCTCTTGCTGTTCTGTCACTGGAACTTCCTGAAGCACTGCAACCACCGGCTGTCCCTGAGACGGCATGATGGTCGCAACCGCACTCAGAGCCAAGGGGGTCTGGACAGAGTCAGAGATGGTCAGAGGTATCAACACTGAGAGAACCCTCACCACCATGCCGAATGCTGAGGAGAAACAAACCTCCCGGGAAGTACTAATGGAGCCGTTCCCCCCCAGACCCAACAGGGGAGTCGGAGCTGAGCATGCAGGAGCTGAGATACCAAATGGGATACTCCGCTCCAAAGCTCTTCGAGCACAGAGCACCCCCTCGGATCTGACCCCGAGGCTACAGCTCCAAGAACTCGGATCCAATCCAGCGGGATCCAACAAGCTCAAGGTGACAGCCGGCATCGAGGTACATGGTACCATCTGTATCAACCCCTTGACCCAGAAGGCCCTCAGATTCAAAAACTCCGAAACCGCTGGTCAGAGAAGTTATTGGTTGGAAAACGGTTGTACCTATCCAGAGGGAGAGAGTGCTGGCAAGGCCCCCATCTGGATCTGTGAGCAGATAAACCTCTGCATCATCTTGTCCATCTCTGCTTCACTGAGTCTCAGGGTGGAGTGGGATGACACCACCGAAACTGGCCGGGAAAGCTGGTGGGGGGGGGGAGTCCTAGCAGGGGACCGGCTGTGGGTTTCCTCGGGCTCGGGGGAAAATCTAGCTGAACACAGCAGAGGACACCCAGGTCTAGTAGGAGGCCTCACTTTGGGTGGCGGACCCACCTGCGATGAGTGGTCGGGGAAACCGCTTGCAAGACCGGTCTTTTCTGGACTTGTCCCCTTGCCTAGACCTCTTGGCGGGAGTATGAGTCCCAGAGGCCGGGCAGCTGCTGCTCCCCCTGCGGGGGAAGAAAGAACTGTTGTCCCTGAAGAGGGAAGCAGACCTTCAAGGAAAAACTTGTCCCACCTGTCCTTAAGTGCTCTGGGGTTGAACCCAGTGGAAATAGGACAGGGGGACTTGAGGTGGTCTGCACCCAGACATACCACGCACAGAGTGTGGGCATCCGCTGGAGAGAGCTTATGACCGACCACACTGTGCATTTTCTGAAGCCTGCTTTAGGGGCTTCTGCCATCCCCGTACAAAGCCCAGGCACACACACACACACACACACACACACACACACACACACACACAAACACTCTATAGAGAAAGGTAAAGTAAAAAAGGAAAGCTTTCTTTTTTTTTTTTTTGTCCGACGCAGACGCGGGGAGGAAAGGAAAGATATAAAGTAGAAAATAGGATATAAATATATAATTTTCCAAATCTTACACAACCCACTAAACTGGAGCTCAGAACCATGCTTGTACCAATGCTGGCAGCAAACAAGATCTGAAGGGAGAAGGGAGACAGGAGGCACTGTGGGTAAAGGGAAGAGCTTGGATCCATAGCTGAAAAATGTGGCTGTGTCAGAGCTGTTGTGGATCTGAAACCCACAGGTTGAAGACCTAATGAACTAAACTACTTCAGATCTAAACGATTTTAAAAACTTTATCACTTTTGAAATTCAAAACTTTATTGCTATTAACAGAGCTGCGGACACAGCTGAGATATACATATGTGATGCATTAAAAGCTTATTTATATGGGAGAGTAATTAATTGGTACTATAAGAAAAAAAGCAATGGGAGAAAGATCTACACAAGATACAATCGAAACTTGACAAGTTAAAACTTTATAGTATGACGGATAAAAATAAAAAAGGGAAGGAAAAATAAATTAATACGTTAAATAATAAATATTTGGAAATATTAAATCACAAAACTATGATTAGTTTAGAGAAATTTAAATTTATAAACTTTTCAATCAACACTAAGTCTCTAAATAATTTAGGTAACAAGACCAAAATACTTAGTAAACTTAATCATATGAATGAAATTTTCTCTTCCAAGAAAAAGAAGAATGTTATGGACTTATATGACATATTGATGGAATTCAGAGAAAATTTTAATCAAATTAACCAGAAGTCAAATATTTTAGACTCTAAAGAAGAAATAAGAGCCTTTATTAAAAAATACACTAAACATAAACTATCAAAATTACAAGTTGAATCCTTTGAGAAACCTATTTCATTTTCTGTAATTCAACTTCAAATTAATAAATTAAAACAAAATAAAGCCCCTGGTAATGACGGAATCATCGCTGAAATCTATAAAATAATGCCCAAAGAAGCTTTAAGCTTATTACATAAAGTTTTCTTCTATATCTCAATATAAAGCCACTATCTCACCTTCTTGGAAATATACTATCATCTTGCCTATATTAAAAGCTAACAAGGATCCTTTTAATTGTTCCTCCTACAGACCAATCTCTCTTTTAAACATTGAATACAAAATGTTCATGTCCATTTACACAGATTAATTAAAGGTTTTTCTCCCATTTCTGGTTGAAGATCAAACAGTTTTTATTATAAATAGAAATGAATATGATAACATAAAGAGAATGTTAACCTTAATTGATTCTGCTAAAAATCAAAAAGAAAATTTAACATTAATTAGTTCTGATATAAAGTATGCTTTTGATTATGTTAATTGGGATTATCTATTCTTTCTTTTGGAAAAAATACATTTTTCCTAATGATTTCATTCATCTTATTTTACATCTTTATACAGGTTGTCAACTCTGCATTAAAATAGGTACACCCACCTTGAAAAATATGCAAATTCTCAAAGGAACCAAACAAGGTTGCCCTCTATCCCCCTTGCTCTTTACCATAGTAATGGAAGCACTGGCCAATTTAATAAGGATGGAACAGGATACCAAGGGTTACAGTTTAAGTCGTGTTGTGACTCCTAAAATCCAGTTATTTGCTGATGATATTCTCCTTACTTTGAAAGGAAATAATGTTTCTATCTCTGCCGTTTTTAAGATTATGAAAAACAGTCAAAGGAAGTCGGGTTTATTCTTCAATGATAATAAAACACATATACTTCCTATTTACTCTAATAACAATAAAATAGATAAGAAGTTTTCCAAATACTTAGCTTAATCAGACCAATTAACATATTTTGGAATAGTATTAACTAAAAATATTAAAGATATAGTAGATCTTAATTATAGCAATTTTAGATTCTACATAAAATTATATAAACAAATAGAAAAACTTCCCATTACAATGGAGGAGAAACTTTCAATTATTAAAATGATAATACTTCCAAAAATTTTATATATTGTATAATCATTATCCTTGCCATCTCCTAAATCATTTACAAAGGAGTTTAATTCAGTGATTTTAAAGTTCTTATGGTTTCCACATAAACCCAGAGTGGTTCATCGTTTGAGAGCTTGGTCTAATAGTGGAAATAGTTTACCAGATTTGGAATTATATTTAATTTCCTCTGTGATTAAATCTATATCCTTATTAATGGACACACGTTATACAGCTAAATGGAAAAAAATTTTAGAGATACTGTCTTTTAATACATGTAACAATTCAAATTCTCACAAACTATTAATAGTGAATAATCCATTTATATCGTTGCTAAAGGACTCTCTCACTACATACAATTCTCTAACATATACATCAAACTACATGTCACTTCTGAATAATTTTAGAAACTTTATTTACAAAACCCTGGCCTATAAAGCCTGGAGTTTCTTTCTTTTCCCTATTGCCTTTATACAAGGAATTATGTCCTCTTCTGGTTCTAAGAAAATGATTTTAAGCATAAGAATTTCATATATTGGTTTCAGCTGCTGACAAACGATAAATTGAAATCTGCAGATTATTTACTGGCTGAATTTGAACTAAGTTAAATCTATGGTTGCAAATACAAGCCTGTAGACAGTTCATGCTAAATAAACTAGATTTAATGTTGCCTGTTATAAAAATGTCTGCCCCTAAATTATTCAGTTGTTTGGTTTTATCTATACAACATAAATTTCCCAACAATGGCAAACTCTCACAAGTATATAAAATAATTAGAAATGAAGCAAAAAGTTATCCAGAGAATTACTGGAATTATTTCTCCTTAGTTAATAATAATTTACCTAATGATCTCGATAAGAAAATAATATTAGAAGCATCCAAATTGACTACCTCCTCACTTAAATGGAGATTGTTTGCCTGGAAATTTATGTACAGATCTTTTTTAACACCTTACATAATGGAGAAAATTAATAAGAGAGACAGTTTATGCTGGAGATGTAAAATAGAAACAAAGGCTGACTGGTCCCATATGTTTTTGACTGCACAGTCCTTAAAACTTACTGGGACATTAACAACTTTCTTCAGGCTTTATTTTCAGATAATTTTGTCCTATCTAAATCTCTGGTTCTATTTAATACACCAGTTCCTGTCTGTGTAAAAATAGTTAAATACCCCCTGGTTTGGTCTATCTTAGCTGGTGCTAGAATGGTTATAACAAGAAATTGGAAGTCTGATACTTCACCCTCTTTTTCAAAATTTAAAAATATCATCACTGAAGTCTGTCACTTGGAATTATTGACCATTAAATCGAGATCCATCAGAAATACTTTTTCATACAGCATGTGGTATAAGTTAAGCGTCGTATTAGATAAAGACTGTTTAGTCATGAAATCAATGTATATTAAGGTTCAATGTAGTTTTATATTGTGGACATATCTGTACATACTTTAGTTGTGTTTTGTTGTTGATTCTCTTCTTTCATGGTTGAACTTTTTTTGTAAACATTCTATGTAATTATCTACTTGTATTTCAAAATTAATAAATCTATTTTAAAAAAAACTTATTAGATCAAGCCAAGGGCCTTAATCCAACCATTCCCCTATACTAGAGTGAAAAAGCACATACTTTTTTTCTTGTATCTTGCTCTTCTGACCAGAGCTATCTTCTTTTTTACATTGCTGTGCCTACAGTTCTTAAAGAAAGAAGGAGAAAAAACAGGGGCACCTGTTTACTTTAGTATTCCCATTACACTACAAAATAACTGAGAAAACTTTACTTTATAACATGCAGGTTATATTAAGCATTATAAACACACTACTATTGAGAACAAACTTTTGATTTACTTACAGTTAACTCTTTCCTTCCTCTTTCCCCCTTCTAAATGTTCTTCCAAATATTGATGGCATTAAGGCATATGCTTTAAAGTTCACTAAAAGTTTAACAAAGTCCAATATTTCCCAGTTTTCTTGCTCTGCCATGTTTCACAAATAAAATTAATGCTTTGTAATTCCATATTTATTTGTCCTTTTCCAAGTTGTTAGTTGTATTCCTGTTGATCTCCATCTCCCAATTCCAGTCTCTGCTTCATTATCAAAGTACTCCTGGCTCTTCTAGTCAACTCTTGTGTCTTTTTCTGTCTCTCAAGCATTTTCTGCTGAAACACTGGAAAAGGTTTCACTGGCTCAGTCTCTCGGTGGTCCTAATTGGACAAACTTTTCTATTTCCTCCTTAACATGCTCTGCATCAAAAAATTATTTAGTCCCTCCAGAAAACAATTATTCTAAAAATAGCTGTGTACAGCAGCTTGAATCTCACGCCTGCTTCTCGACATTCCCTGATTAGTGTAATACAGTGAGTAATAATTTTCCACAACTACTTTACTGTCTCCCACTTTTAGTACTTTGCCCTTCTGCGAAAGTTTTGTCAGAATCCACTCCTGCTGGTAGGATTGCATCTTTACTATTAATGGTCTATGTTGCTTTCTCATGGCCAGGTTTGGAGCATACACATGATGCACCATTTCAATTAACAACTCATGCTGTGGAATACCAGTCCAGTTGCTTATTTGTGCTTTCATAAAATGAATACAGTCTGTTTCTTCCAGCTTTTCTGGTACAGCAGAAAATCTCAGGTTTTCCCCATGTGTTCTGTCCTCTAATTCTATTATTTTATTCATTTGTTTGACATTTGTTAACCTGGTTTGTCTACATGAGCTCAAAGCCCATTTTCAGTGCAGACCCAAGGAAAAAAGATCCAGGAAATTACATTCAATAATTAATAGCACATAGAAAAACATGAGGTTTACTTTAAACAATATAATAAAGATGTGACTTAAGTTATACAGTATAATAACAAAGAAATAAAGAGTAAAAACATGAAAGGTGCACAAACAATTAAGCAAAATGAAGTTACAATAAACTAAACAGAATGAGATCACTTTAAACAATCTTGTAATTTCAACTGTACAAGACATGTTTTCAAAGGTAAGCATGGAATGCACAATGTACAGGCAGCTAGAAGTCAATGTACCATAAGAATGTCAGTATCTACAAGTATAATTACATATTTTTTAATTGTGGCTGCATAGTAGTCACAATACTACACTGATTTAGCTATTACTTTTGAAACCCCTCTTCTTGAGCAGTCTCATACTCAGCCAGCCTTTTCTTCATTTCAACCTCTATTTTTTGCAGTTTTATCACCTCATCTGAATATCTTTTTAAAGTTTCCTCCATTTTTTTCTACCCTTTTGTTATTTGAGTTGATGTACTCCATCAGTGTTTCCTTTATTTTAGTCAGCTCTGAGTACATTTGAGTTATTCTCTTTTTCCTCTAGGTTACTGGGAGTCGCATCTTGCACCAAACCAGGAGTTTACACTGCTTTTTGCTAAACAGCTGCAGAATTCTTCCCGGTCAGTGTTTTTCCTCACCTCTTGTGAATGATTTTCTTTCAAGTTCTCTGAATTTCTTCTTTTGCTGGCATCCAGGCAGTGCACTTACTAGCCAGTTACTGAATTTTACACAAAAATAAGAGTCGACTGGCTCCGTCGACTGGCTCCATTTTCTAAGTTTCTGTTTTCATACTGGGACAGCTGAAATTAAGCTGTTATTCAATGTGCAGCTATCCTGGAAATCCACTGGGGCCATGTTCTTGGCTTTAGTGAGTGCAGGCAGTACATGCTCCACAGTTATAGTAGGAGGGATTATTTTTAGGAGTATTTTGGGGGGATTGTTGGGATGTGGGAGACTAAAGTTGGAAATTAATTTGTCCACTAACAGGTTTACTATATTGTGAAGCTTCATGAATGTGGCACCATTAACCAATAGTTCAGAGCATTGCTGTGTGCTACCCTTAAGGTTTCTAACAGAGGTGTAGAAGGCCTTACGGTTATCTTTCAACTGGAAAACTATCTTAATATCACAGTTGTCTTTGCTTGAACTAATTAGCTCTCTTAGTTGCCTATTTAGTTTGATGAAATAATTTTTCTTTATAAGAATTACCCTTCCTGATTTTTGCCATAATTTTCCCCTTTTATTTTATATCCTGTTTAATATGGGATTCCACCAGGCAGTTTATTTCTGGGGCTAGTCCTGAGCTTGCTTCTGGTAGGTATCTACCATAAAGGTGGAGCATCCACCGATCCAGGAAATAATAGACCCATCAGCCAAACTAGCCTGATCTGCAAGGCCATGGAATGGATTTTCATGGACCTTATTAAAAAGGGCACTGGCAACATCCAAACACTTGATCCCACACAGTTTGGCTTTGTCAAGTGGAGGTCAAGTCTGCTAAATTTGGTCAACTTCTTTGAAATGGTCACCAAACCCATGGACGAAAGGAAGATGGTGCACACCGCCTACATTGACCTGGCGAAAGCCTTTGACACTATTCCCCACTCGGGCATAATAGATAAACTCTTTGAACATAGAACCCATGTAGTCAAAACTGGGGAGGCCACCTCAAGCAGTAGACCTGTAACAAGCGGCATACCCCAGGGTTCGGTCTCGGGGACTCTGTTATTTGGGATATACATTTCTGAGGTGCAGGCCAAAACCAGTGGGCTATGGCTGACCAAGTTTGCAGATGACTGCAAGCTGGGTGCAGTGATCAATTCCCCTAGTGACGTGGACATCCTCCAAGAGGGTCTCATTCAGACAAATGACTGGTGCCAGAAAAATGGCCTCAAGCTGAATACCAAAAAATGCATAAGCATCCCCTTTGGGGAGAGTGACATCCCAAAAATTATCACATTGATAACAATGTCCTAAGCACTCAGTCAGTCGTGATGGATTTGGGCACCCAGATTGATAGCAACCTGACTTTTGACCACCATGTTGCTTCAGTTGTACCCAAAGCCTTCTCCAGTACTTATTATTAATGCTCACCCCTCCAGGCATGTCTAAAGGCCAGTTCCCTGTGCTTTCTCCAATTAATCTGGTGAACTAGGGCATCCTGAGGCAATGTAGCAACTGCCTCATGTACACTGACAACCCTCTTATCCTCTTACCTCCCAACATTCAGACTTGCGACAGATGTACTTGTATATCCAAATTGGAAGCCGAGCACTCTCCAGGCAAGACCGGAATAGCTGTCCAAGAGGAGAAGGTCAACACTGGCACCACACCACATGGAACATATTGCCCTCCAGAACACAACCAGCGCTGCCTTCACATAAAAACACAAACCACACACCTGCCTTCGCGGAGGCTCTCAATAAAAATCTAGCCAAACAGTAGAGACCTCCAAGGCAGAAATGCACTCGTCCACCACAGCACAACACTAGTTACGAGACACACAATTTTCTCGTAAACAGTGTGCCACTCAACCAAAGCCCCTAATGCAAAACACAATGCCCAACACACTAGTCATATGTGACTCGATAGTGAAGCACACTGATGTCTCGCTCACTAGGCTGAATAAGGAGAAACTAACAGTCAGCTGCCTGTCAGGTGCCAGGATCTGCCACATAACGCACGCACTCAGGTCCCTCAACAACAGGTACAAATATGACTCTGTCATTGTACATGTGGGTGTGAATGACCTGAGACATACCTCCCTGGACTACATGAAAAGACACATGGAGGAGCTCTCGGATTATGTAGCCCAGGCGGGTATGACCCTAGCTCTGAGCAGCCTCCTACCATCACCCAGAATGACACCACAGTACAAGCAGAAAATGACTGATTTCAACAACTGGCTATGTTTCTGGTGTCATTCTAAGGGGACCCAGTATCTGCCTGTGATGACATGATTGACAGACCTCGATTCTTTGCCAGACATGGCCTGCATCTGTCACCCCTGGGCTTCCGGATACTGGCCAAGGCTCTTGCCACCCCTGTAGTGCCTTTTTGTGGTGGTGTTCCAAAGACCAAATTACCACCGTAACAGCTACAAACAAATGCAATCTGAGGGTCATGCTGCTCAATGCTAGAAGTCTAAATCTCAAAATGCACTCTCTAAAAGCACTCCTTAAAATGGAGAACATTGACATTTGTGCAGTAAAAGAGACCTGATTCAAGGCAGCAGAAAGCACCCATGCACCGCCAGGTTATAACTCATTCCACACCTTTCGGCCCCAGAACCTGGACCAAAGCTCCAAAGGCGGTGGTGTTTCCATATTCATAAAGGATATGCACACCTCCAAACTGGTAGCCCAACATTACGCATCAGAGATACTTCGGGTTCAGCTAACATTGTGTAAGACAGCAATTCAGGTCATCGCCTGCTATAGGTCCAAAACCATGTCCCAAGACTCACACTCCATGTTCCTAATCACCCTGGAGAATATTTGGGTCCAACCTAACATTCTCATACTGGGCGACTTCAACTACCCCTCCATTAACTGGGAAAACTACTCCTGTACCAACACAATTGCCCAGTGTTTCCCGGAATTCATTAATTTCAATGCCCTGGACCAGCTCGTTCTTACCCTCACTAGAGGTAGAAAGATTCTTGACCTGGTCATTACTAACATGGGCGACTGTTGCTCTACACCAATAGTCAACTCCTCCCCGGTTAAATCCGACCACAAACTAACCACCTTGGAAATCCACATCCCTCCCAACCCCCCACCCCCTGCAAAGGTAACGACCATGAAAAACTTCCCCAATGCTAACTTTGGGCTCCTAAAAACAGAGATGGCTAACTTCACGGCACCCATGCAAATGGAGAATAGTCTTATGACCGCCAAATCATACACCAATGCACTGTACGAACACGTACACAAATGTATGGATCTCGCCATACCCAATAGAACCAAGACGCTCTCTTTCAAAAAAATGAAGCCAATCTGGTTGTACCCAGCTATAAACAAACTCTACAACAGAAGGAGGAAACTGATGTGGAATAAGGTAGCCCCAAGACTGGAAAAACTCCCTTGTCAACCTCAACAAAAAGTTGAGATCCCTCATCAAATCCTCTAAAGCTAGCTATGAAAACAGAATTGCAGCAAATAGTAAAGACAACCACAAGGCCTTCTGTATTTATGTAAAGAATCTCCACAGCAATACCCAGATTTGCTCTGAGCTTCTGCACAATGGTACCTCCTATACCGAGCCAACAGATATTGCCAGTATACTGGCCGACAGACTCAGTGCCAAACTTAACCCTCTCTCCCCCACCAAAGGGCCAATCACAATACCAGCAGATTGCCAGGCACCCAGTATTACTGCTGCACAGGTTACAACAGCACTGTCCAAGGTCAAGAAACAACTTCTATGGGACCTGACAATATTCCTGACTGTGTTCTACATAAACTACAGAGTGAACTGGCACCTCACCTGTGTGCCCTGTTCAATCACAGCCTCACCTCAGGCTTTGTACCTACCAAATGATGCACTGCTACAGTCATCC
This sequence comes from Protopterus annectens, assembly GCF_019279795.1. Lineage (NCBI taxonomy): Eukaryota > Metazoa > Chordata > Ceratodontiformes > Protopteridae > Protopterus > Protopterus annectens. The sequence continues at coordinate 711,100,859 of NC_056745.1, read as the reverse complement.
CTCTCCACAAAGGAGGAGTGACTACAGAGACCCTGGGAACTATCGCCCCACTAGCCTGACGAGTCTGACATGCAAAGCTATGTAACGCATCATCAGGGACCTAATAAACAAGGATATAGGGAATCCCCAAACTCTGGATCCCACAGTTTTGGTTTTGTGAAGGGCAGATCATGCCTGCTCAATCTGGTTGACTTCTTTGAGTCAGTCACCAGAGCTGTGGATGAAGGCAAGGTGGTTCATACAGTCTACCTTCATCTGGCCAAGGCCTTTGATACCATTCCCCACTCAGGAATCATAGAAAAACTCACTAAGCTAGACATCAACCCCTATATCACTAGGTGGGTTGCAAACTGGCTCACAGATAGAACCCACAGTGTGAAAGTAGCTGACTCCAAGTCAGACTGCCAACCTGTCATGACTGGAGTCCCACAGGGTTCGGTCCTGGGTCCACTCCTGTTTGGCATCTACTTCTCAGATATCCAGGCCAATACAAAGGGACTGTGGCTGATGAATTTCGCAGACAATTGCAAGTTGAGAGCTATTATTAACTTGCCAAGTGATGTTGACATCCCACAGAAAGGCCTCACTGAGACCAACAACTGGTGTCAGAACTATGGCCTTAAGCTCAATGCCAAAAAATGTGTCATCATCCACTTTGGAAAAAACCCGGTTCCCATGAATTACCACATCAACGGTAGTCCACTGAACACAGAAGGAGTTATAAGAGATCTGGGAACACAGGTTGACAGCAACCTCTCTTTTGACCACCATATTGCCACTGTGGTCAGAAAGTCCTTCTATGTATCACATCTCATTACTAAGGGTTTTGCATCCAGGAAGAAAGAGGTCATTCTCTCCCTCTAATCTTCCCTCATTAGGGCAATCATAGAGTACAATGCCCCATTTGGCATGTACCTCACTAGACACCTGCAACAACTGGAGAGGCCCCAAAAGTACCACACAAAGAGGATCCTAGCCCTTAAACACTTGTCCTACATGGACAGACTAAAAAAAAAACCTACAACTATTCTGTCTCATATAGCCTACTGAGAGGTGATCTCTGCTTGACTTACAAATCCATGTCTGATCCAGCTCTGTTAGAAACACTACATCTAAAGAAATGCCAATCCTTCCGCACCACACGCTCCAGAGACTTCAACCTCATTACCACAATCAACAGAACAAGCTGGAGGGACAGGTTCATAACCCAGAGACTGCCCATGCTATGGAATAGACTTCCCATACATGTCAAACAGAGCACTTCACTGGACCTCTTCAACAGAGATCTTGATGAGTGGATGGGAAATAGAAAATTCACCCCGGGGATCAGTCCAGTGGCTCTACTCGACAGAGGCACTGGGAACTAAGGTCAGATGGCATGATGCCAGGGTATATGAACATGGTTTACCTCATAAGTAAGGGTATCTCATCCAGGGACAAGGAGATCATATCATCCCTGTATTCTTCCCTTACAAGGCCCACTACTGAGTACAATGCCCCTTTTGGCATGTACCTCACAAAGCACATGCAGCAGCTGGAGAGACCACAGGTATAGCAGCCTCTATGCAACCATTTACATGCTTCTACACAGTTTCTGAAAGCAATTCAGCACAGCCTACTGTGTTCTTGGGGTTTTTTGGGGGAGCACTGGATTTTGACAAACCATCACTTAATAAAAGGCAATAGTTACTAACTTTTATTGGTTTTATTAGGATTGTTGAAGGGGACAGCTTTATGGTCGGACCTTACCAGAGAGGACGATACATTGGGGTGAAGTGCAGCATTCTCTCATATTTATGAGCATGAGGTCCAGTAATGTTGGAGCCTCTTTGGGCATATTCACTGTTTCGTCAAGGGTGTCTGCATTTACAAAGTTCAGGAATTTATGTGTCTGTAGACTTGTGGTTGCGTAGAATTCTCAGTCTATAGAGGAGTAATTAAAGTCTCCCATGCGTAGAGTGTTGGGTTGGATGGCAAGTGCCTCCAGTAGGTCCAAGTATGCATTGTGAGCTTCTTGGGACATGGAAGGTGACCTATAGCTGGCTTAGGACATGGTATGGGATTTTGTCTACGGTGATCTGCACATGGAGGAACTCCAGCACATCATCCTGTTTGACCATCTTACAGGTATGCTTGTTACTGATGTATATTTAGACACCTCCACTTTTAGTCCTTGTCTGTGCAACTATTGGTCTAAAAGTGGGGAAGGCACTGAAACCTTGCACTGCCGGAGTACTCTCTGCCACTTTAAACCATGTCTCAATAGAAGTTCAAATGTCTATATTCTCAAGTATGAGGAGGGACTGCAGGGAGTGTAGTTTTTTCATTTTTTTGTTTTGTTTTTTTTTTTTTGGCTCATGGCATTGAGGTTCATACATTTAGGTTCATTTTCATTTGAGTTGAGTTGATTTTGCTGTGTTGGTAGTTTTATAAATTTGGTATTGCCTAAAAAAGGCACTTTGGGGTGGATTACGTTTTACTAGTATTCTAAAGCCTAGAGGGGACAGGTGCAGGCCATCCTTGGCAAAGCAAAGTGGTCTGTTAACCATGTCGTCCCAAGCTGACAAATACTGGATCCCCTTAGAATAACACATTTGGGTTGCACGGCTAGGCTTATAAGGCCCCTAGTGATAATTAGCCTTGTATACACCTATGAAAATTTTAAGTAGTTACAACAGATGATGAGCTACAACATGCACTTAAGGTTCCAATTCTATCCTCAGGAATTTAACTCAGCTGTGTGTTGAATTTGAGACAACCACCAAAACTGAATGAAAAGATAGCATTGCATTCTCGTTTAACAAATAAAAGTATTGTTTTCTTGTTAAACGGATAGCATTTGCTTTTTATGTTTTTACATACTAAAAACTTACTATGCATATGTTCTGTTACATTTTGTGCAGAGATCAAACAATATATACCAGAACAGATATGGAGCATGAAGAGATGACATGAAGTAGACTTGAGTTTGTACATCAAGTTCACCTTCTGCTTTGGAAGAGATACCAGTGGTCAATGCACCCACTGACAGCACAAATTCCTTTTAATACAAACCATATAGCGATATGGGTGGCCTGTTACTTTAGGTATTTATAGTAATGGAAAAATTCACTTACAGGTTCCTAGGATGTTACTATGGTAAAGACTGCTAGAGCCATTATAAGTTTAGACACACACCCCAAACCATTTGGGTCCCAAGTATCACACAGGTGGGCGGCATGTTAGTAGTTAGGTAGCTAAGAATTTGTAGAGGGAGGTGTTAGTTAGGATACTACTTTTCTTATTGATGGCCTCTGTCCATAAGGGACATGGGAGCCAGACCTGGAGTAAATTCACAATTTTCCATCCAATTATCAAGGTACCAACTCTGTTTTACATGAAAGGGAAATCTATTCCATACTGCAGGGATTCTTTGGGATACATATCCACCTCTCCAGCACGTTCTATTTATGTCACAAGCAAAGTTCAGATCCCTGAATCTAGTATTTCTGGTGTTGCTTGTTTTGCGCATGTGCAAGAGATCTATCAGGGCTGGGTCTGAGGAAACCCCATACGCCAAGCAAAGATCCCCTCTCAGCAGCCTGTAGGAGATTGCCTAAAGGCTTTGCTCTATATTCAATCAGTGTAGTACAGGGTATTCATTCCCTGAATTCTCCTGGTGAGAAACCTTTGTGGGGCATTCCAACTGTTGCAAGTGTCTGGTTAAATGCATGCCAAAGAAGGCATTGTACTCAATGACAGGTCTGATAAGGACTGAATACAGTGGTACTATAATTTCCTTGGACCTGGATGCCATACCCTTTCTTATCAGTTGGGTGACACAGAATAATGTTCTTATTATCAGAGCTACATGTTGGTCAAAAAGCCAGATTGCAGTTTACATGTGGTCTCGGATCCCTTACTACTGGGTCAACTCTTAGTGGTGTTTTATCGACAGAGTAATCAACTTGCATTGGCAGTTTCCTAAAGGGCATTATAATGCATTTATTTGGTATTGAGTTTTAGGCCATGACTTTAGTACCAGCCATTTGTCTGCATTAAATCCATTTGTAAGATGTTTGTGTTTTGGGAGGAGCTCTATAACAGCTTCCAATTTACAGTCATCTGTGAACTTGTGAGCCAGAGGCCTTTAACATTAACCTTGACTTCTGACAAGTAGATGCCAAATAGAACCAGGCTGAGCACAGAGCCCTGGGGTACTCCACTGGTGACCAGTCTCTTGGTGGAGGTGGTCTCACCGATCTTGACTTCTTGGATCCTGTCTGTGAGCCAGATGGCAATCCAGCAAGTTATGTAAGGGTTTAGAGCTAGCTCAGAGAGCCTGTCAATAATGCGTACCAGGTTAAGGAGGCATGACCTTCCCTTAGCGAAGTTAAATTGGGATGGGTCCAGTGTCTGTAGGTTGGCAATGTCCTTCTTTATCATTTTCATGATAATTCGTTCCATGACCCTTTTCAGGAGAAAACTCTATATGCTATGTACACATACCTCTCAACTGTAAACAATTCTGCAGAACTGTCCCTAATTTTGCTACTTATTTTTCCCCTGTTCCTCAAAAAATGTTTGATTTTTCTGGTGAGTCACTTGAGAATTAAAGAAGTCAGTGATACCCAAAAATGTACAAGTGTACATACATGCTGATGAAAACCACTGTTTTACTTCTTTAATGAAGTACAATAATATTTATAAGTTCCTCTTCATTTTGGGTCTTTGCATCACATTAGTTTTGGTTCTTTTCCGGATTCTTGAGCAAAAGTAAGTACATGCATAAAAAACAAAGAAATCTTGTAGGTCAGTCAACTGCTAAGTTACAATAAGCGCTTTCGTTCCTTCTTTATTGTACAGCATTTCATCAGTTAAAATACTCCATTGCAACATACTATTTAAAAGTAAAGCTAACCAATCAAACTGCTACTCCTAATTAATTATTAAAGGTACACCGTTTCTAAAAACAATCTAAATGCTGTTTAAAACATTGAATTGTTACTCAAAAATTTAAAATAATACAATCCTCATCTGTTTTTTAGTTCATACACAACATTCATATTAAGTTACAACTTGTCATAGATCAAAAATAAATACCTGAAATTCAAAGTCTGTCCGCCTTAAGGTTGAGTAAACTGGTTACTGAAATTCTATTGTTAATACTAGGTGGTTGTGTGGAATTCAATAAAACCTAGCAATATACCTCCTCGGATTCTAAAAAGGCTGACCAGTTACCTCCCCTTAGGTTCCAATTAACCTTTTCGAAAATACTAAAATACAAGAAATACACTTTTTGAAGTTTTTGCATTCTTTAGAATGCTTTGCCAAGGCATTAGTGTATTTACTTCTTTAAAGCATAGTTGTATCGACAGATCATAACTTTCAAGCTCTTTTCTGTTTTACCTATGTAAAATGCTTGGCACGCTAAGCATGTGGCTACATATATCACCCCACTGGTATTACAATCGTATGTTCCCTGCACTTTTAATACTCTGGGGTGGTTAGCCAACACTACATTTGTAGTCTCATTAATAAATCTACATTTACTGCAAAAAACACATTTTTTTCATCCCTTTTATTGAGTAAAGTAATACGTGTTTGTCAACCTCTTCTTTCCTTTTTTTTCAAAAATGTGTTTGAGGTTCTTACCCTTTTTAAAAAATAGGTTTGGAATGTCACCCACTTTATTGGTGAGGTCAAAAACCCCAAACACATATTTCCAGTTCTTTTCAAAAATAGCTCTCATTTCCATACTGTCATTACCACAAGCCAAAACTTTTAGTTATGTACTCACCATAACTTCAGATGTTTGGGATCCATCTCGCCTACATTCTGACTGATGGGCTCGGAGCCGATCCCTCGGCTCCGACTCGGCACACTTATGCTATAGAGCGAGGCCTCTAATTGGCTGAGCTATCTTTATCCCAGGATGCACCACCACTAATCCCCCAGATCTTGTTTGTCCGCATTCATGCACACATGCACAGCTTGATTATATAACATTGTTAGATGTTTCAGATGAAACAACAGGATTCGGACCTTCTGATATCCTCTGATCTCCAAGGAAGGGGGAAGGAGGGTGGGTTATTAGGAATGTAGTGAGATGGATCCCAAACATCTGAAGTTATGGTGAGTACATAACTAAAAGATGTTATGCGATCCTATCTCGCCTACATTCTGACTGATGGGACAGCGTCCTAGCACCTAAATCCCGGTGGCTCATTGGAAAACACTCCTGAGCACTGTGGAACCAAATGAAGCACGTCCTCTGGATGCTACATCTAATTTGTAGTGAGAAGTGAAGGTATGCGGGCAAGGCCATGTAGTCGCAGCACCATTGTCACTAATAGCAAGCTTAGAATGAAATGCTACCAAGTAGCCATAGCCCTTGTAGAATGAGCCTTGACAGAGGTGGAAAGCTCTTTGTTAGAATAAATATAAGTTTGAGTATTACTGTCCCTGATTCATTTGTCAATAGTGACCTTTGTGACGCGTTGCCCAATTTGTTTTCTGCAAAGGACACAAACAACTGATCTGTCTTCCTTGATTGTTTGGTCCTATCCAAATAAAACGTAACTGCCTGTGGACATCTAGTGTGTGGAAAATAAATTCCGCTTTATTGGAGTATTTTGGGAAAAAACTGGGAGCTCTAATGACTGTTGCAAGCATAAAGTAGAACAGACTTTAGGAACAAAAGAAGGATTTGGTCTGAGGGAAACCCTGTCTGTATGAAAAACCAAGTACGGGGGTTTCACTGACAAAGCTTGAAGTTCTGAAACCCTTCTGGCTGAAGTAATTGCCACTAGAAAAGCTGTCTTCCATGATAGAAACTTTAAATCACAGGTAGCTGCCGGTTCAAAGGGGGAAGAAGTCAAGGCACGTAATACTATATCGAGATCCCATGGAGGTGCAGGATGAGAAACCGGAGGTCTTAATAGAGCAGCACCTTTCAAGAACGTCTTACACAACCTGTTGCTCATTAAGGGTGGGTCTATGGATTCATGAAAATTAGAAATTGCTGCCAATTGTACTTTAATGGTAGAGACAGAAGAGCCTTGGTTGAAAAGAGAGGTCAGGAACTTGAGTACTTCTGCCACGGGAGTAGAAATGGGGTCCAGGCCCCGGAGTTGAGCCCAGATAGCAAACCTTTTCCATTTGCTAGAATACAGTTTCTTCGTAGTAGACTTGTGGGCTGAAGACAATATGTGCACTACATCTGGGTCTAGTGCATGTCTCCTGACTATGGTCGGAAGAGGAGGAGCCAGGCCATCAATTTTAATGTGTGTAGGGACTGGTGTAGTAGTCCCGACTGATGAATCAGTAGGTCTGGGACTTGGTCCAGGAACCATGGACCTTCCAGAGCATGTTTCCGAAGATAGGGAAACCAGACTTGACGAGGCCAGTAAGGAGCAATTAAGATCATCTTGCTCCCTAAGAGAGACGCCTTCTGAATTACCCTGGGAAGGAGAGGAACTGGAGGGAAGGCATAAAGCAGGCCGGTGGGCCAAGGATGGACTAACGCGTCCATAGGGCTCTTCCCCGGAGCCGGGGTTAGGGAGAAAAAATCTTTGCACTTCGCATTCAGAGGAGTCGCGAAGAGGTCGCAGCATGGAACTCCCCATTCGCTGAAAATCTGTCTTGTAATAGTCATGTTCAGAGACCATTCGTGAGGAGAGAGGATGGTTCTGCTCAACCTGTCGGCTATGGCATTGGATTTGCCCGGTATGTGAGTAGCCACTAGGAAGCGTTTGGTCGAGACTGCCCATTCCCAGACCGTCATCGCTTCCCTGCAAAGAGGATAGGATCTGGTCCCTCCCTGTTTGTTCAGGTACCAGACAACTGACATGTTGTCTGAGTGAACAGCAATTACGCCCTGAGGGAGGTAATATTGAAGGGCTTGAAGGGACAGGAGTACTGCCCTCATTTCTAGGATGTTGATGTGGAGAGAGGTCTCTTCCGGATGCCATTTGCCCTGGATTGACCTGCCCAGGGAATGCCCCCCCCCCACCCCGTCTGGGAGGCGTCCGTGGTCAAAGTGGCCGCCGGAGGAGGAAGAACAAAGGGTCATCCCTGATTCAAATTGGAGGACACTAGCCACCAGCGAAGGTCCCGTCTGCAAGATTCTGTGATCCATATTAGATGATTGAGAGGGAGTTCCTGAAAGGACCACTGAGTTGAAAAAAGCCACTGGAGGATTCTCATGTGTAACCTTGCCAAGGGAACTAGCAGAACTGTGGCAGACATCGATCCCAATAGCTGCATGACCATTCTGGCTGGGGCTTTGGACCTGGGGAGTAAGGCTCGAACCTGATTTTGTATGATCTGAATTCTGTCTGCAGGTAGATAGACCCGCATCTGGTTTGAATCTATCTCTGCCCCTATGAATCTTATTCTTTGAGATGGCCGTAACACAGACTTTGGCCAATTGAAGGTGATTCCGAGGGAATTGCCCGGTGATGTTGTGGCTTGCAGGCTCCGTAGAAGTAGATGCTTGGAGGTGGCAGTTAGAAGCCAGTCGTCTAGGTACGGAAACACCTGGAATCCTAGACTCCTCAAGTGAGCAGTCACTACTGCCAAGCATTTGGTGAACACCCTGGGGGCTGTGGTGAGACCAAAGGGCAGCGCACGGAACTGAAAATGACTGCCTCCTAGGCTGAAGCGCAAGTGTCTCCTGGACGTTTGATGTATTTTGATATGGTAATACGCGTCCTTGAGGTCTATGGAGCACATCCAAACACCTTTCTCCAACAATGGGAGAATGGTTTGTAAAGTGACCATTCGGAACTTGGACTTCTTGACTGAACGGTTTAGGTTGCTTAGGTCCAAAATGGGCCTCAAGTTCCCGGTCTTTTTTGGCACCAAAAAGAATCTTGAGTAAATCCCTAATCCGATCTGGTCTGCGGGGACCGGTTGGATAGCTCCTTTTTGCAGCAGTTTTGAAATTTCTATGGCTGCGGTATCCCGTTGACTGGGTGGCGGGTCCGGGATTCTTTTGGACTGAGGGGGGGGGGACAACAGAATGGGATGGAGTAACCTCCGGCGATAATTCGAAGCACCCAACGGTCCTGAGTGATCCCTTCCCAGGCCTTTAGGTGCTTCGAAAAATCACCCCCGACTGGCTCCGGAGCAGCACAGTCGGGCAATCCCTCAGGGATTATGAAAGGCTGAAGAGCCACGAAAGGACTCGCGGTCTCCAGTGTTGCGGGGGCCTCTGCCGCCTCTGGGACGGCATCTTCCTGATGAATTTCCCCCTCCTCTGCCTCTGGAGGGGGAACCTTCCTGCTGAGAGGGGTAAGACTTCTGCGATCTCCGGAACCACATCTTCCCTCCTCTTTTAGCCTTGGGATAAGGCCGAAAGGGAGTGGAAAATCGTGCCCCTAAGGCAGTCAGAGTCTTACCCTCCTGTTCACAGCGGATAAGTGTGTCTTTCACCTTGGGCCCAAACAGGGAGGACCCATCAAAGGCGTGCGAATGAAGACTTGAAGGCCTCCGCGAAATGACACAGGCGGAGCCAGGCTTGTCTCCATAGAGCAATGCCTGTACCCGCCGCTCTACTCGCCCCTTCGGCCGCATACGAAATGAGCCTCATGGACGAGTTCGAAATGGATGACATTGTAGCCGGCTGAGATCCAACCGTCTGGGCCAGCTCCTCAGGCAGGTTACCTAAGAGGGTATCGTATAGCTCCTTAATCAGATCCCTCTGGAATCTCGTAAAGTGCGTCAGGTAGTTCAAAGACCTCAGGGTAAAGGCCGCTGAACTTAGGGTGCGCTTGCCGTACCGATCCATGCTCCTGGACTCCTTATTAGGAGGATGGACAGACGTAGAAGCCTCTGCTACATCCTGCTGTGTAGCAGATGCCACCACCATAGCATCCACAGCCACACCTTTTGTAAGGAACTCTCTATCTGGGGGCGCCAAAAGAAATTTGTTTGGACGAGCGGGCACCGATTCCACAGAGTCCGGGTGTTCCCACGCCCTTCGACAGATCAAATCCAAGAGCTCGTCGAAGGGCGGAGACACGCAGGAGGCGGAGGGCTGAGCCCCGAAGGCCTTCAGGAACACCGACTCATCAGCAGAGGGAGGTTTGGACTGCCAGCCGCCTCGTTGTTTTAGGGCTTCAAGGATGTCTGCAAAGGAGACATCATCCGAGGACGACTTGGGGGACCCTTCTGCATCATCGAGATCGGTGTCAGATGTCAAAGACTCGTCAGGTGAGTCAACGTGCTTCCTCTTGGACGTTTTCTTCCTGGGAGGTTCTTCCGAAGAGGCTTCAGAAGGACCTCCAGGAGGGGGAGAAACCCCAGCGGGGGTAACCTGAGGCCCAGGGGCTCCACTGTCTGCGGACTGGGGAACTGCCAACGACCCAGTCTCCAAATGTAGGGAAGGAGCTGGGGAAACTGTGGAGGTAGCCAAAGAAGATTTGGCTAGAGCACTCCTCATAGCCCTGAAGGCGGGACCACCAGAATCCTGGGAAGGTCCCCCCTCCGTGGCCATGACAGTGGACGGTAATCCCGCCGCCGACGCACCAAGAGGGAGACTTGGGACCGAAGGTATCAATCCCGAAGCCCCCCCCCCCCCAGGGCCGAAGGAAGAAGTCAGTGCACTGAACTCCGACCCAGGAGCCGGAGTCGGAGCAAGGGTCGGGCCTGACCCTAACACCTCCACTGGTTCCACCAACACCTACTCCAACGGTGCCGAAGCTGTTGGAGGAGGAAGTACAGTAAGGGAGTGGACCATCGGCTCCGAAGCCGAATGGGCTGGAGCCGAAACCATCTTTTGGAACACCGGAGACTGGAAGAGTCGAAGGAGCACCCTGTCGATGTCCGAATCAGACATCCTGGAAGATCTCAAGGATACCGATCGGGCCCGAACAGATTTCTCCATCGGCTCCGAAGGGCTCGGGGACCGGCTCCGAAAGGACTCAACAATTATCGGCTCCGAGGAAACCTTCAAGGAAATTTCCCTCGGCGCCGATAAGGACTTCGGCTCCGAGGGGGAAGTGTCTGAGCCGATGACCCTTATCGGCTCCAATATCAGTGGAGCCGATGAGGGTGACCCGCCTCTCACCAGAGGGGTCGAGGCTGGAGGCATCGAGGCAGACCGTTCCGACCTCGGCTCCGAAGTCCGTGGAGCCGATGGAGAAGTCTGCTTTGCTTTTTGAGCCGTCGGTTCCGACTGACTGGTCGGAGCCGGCGCTTTCTTCTTCTTAGAAGGAGACGGAGAGGAAGATAAAGCCTCCTCGAAAGAAGGCTTGATTAATCCTTTGAGGATTAATTTGTTTTTCCTCTCCTGGAGGACTCGGGAGGAAAACGCATGGCATACACTGCACGATTCCTGGAGATGTTTGGCGCCAAGACAATAGACGCACGAGGAGTGGTCGTCCGTTATGGACATTTTGAACCCACACCTCGTGCACTTCTTAAACCCGGAGGGTTTATGTTCCTTAGACATAGTTCTGCAAGAAAACACAGACCACAACAGTAAACTTTAAGACACAGGTACAAAGTATGCAGAAACTGGGAATATTTTAAACTGAAAAAAACTTTTTTTTTTTTTTTTTACACACAGAAAGAGAAAGGGAGAAAAACAAAGAGGGTCAAGACCCTCTAACTCAAACGGGTACTTGACCCACACACAACCACTAAAGTAGTTAGTACAGGGGAAGGCCCCTCTAACTTAAACGGAACCTTCTCTGACAGGAAAATTTAAGCTAAACTTAATGAAACAACAAGAAACACACTCGTACACAAAAAATAGCCGTTAAAACAGCTTTTGGGTTGAAATGAGTGAACTACTGACAGGAAAAGAGACTATAAATATAGTACTTAGCCCAGCCAATGTTGAGACCACGTCCAAGCTCTGTAAGCGGCAAACGAGATCTGGGGGATTAGTGGTGGTGCATCCTGGGATAAAGATAGCTCAGCCAATTAGAGGCCACGCTCTATAGCATAAGCGTGCCGAGTCGGAGCCGAGGGATCGGCTCCGAGCCCATCAGTCAGAATGTAGGCGAGATAGGATCACATAACATCCATAGTTGTATTAAAATTCTTATCAGTTTTGGTTGAAATAGTTAACAATAGCAGATAATGTAACAAGGGGGATAATGTGTGTATCTGTAAGTCAAAACAAATGTTATCAATGCATCTAATAAAAGATGACTTCCTTGTAAAAACATATATTTTTTAACTTAGGCAATGCTAATGCAAGAATGGAATCATCACATGTCCTTCTGTATCACTGTTGGAGTATCCAAACCAGAAGAAATTCGTGCTCAGGGCAGCCGGACGCTCGGTCAGTACACAAAAGCCTAATGATCTTGTATGAGTAGTAAGTCACATTTATGCTCCCCACACAGAACGTAGGGTATAAAAGGGACATACAGACGTAACTATCCAGAATTGCATTGCCACCAGTTCAAACACTATTATTGCCAGTTGGTCTGAACGCCTTGTTGCTGTACTGAATACTTAAGCCACCAGATAAGTGCTCCTTTGATATTATTTTTTTTTTTTTTGCTACCTAGAATTCATGCCCTCCAAGAAGGGAAAATGTCAGTTTGGGAAGCACATTCCCCATAAGGATTGTCAGGAACAATGTCTTTTTTTGTTTGCGTGCTTCCTACAACCATACCTCTTTTAGTATCTGTAAGGCATTTGTGCTTAAGACACTCTGAAGCCATTAGTCTTTCCTGGCCATTTATCTTGACAACCAATTAATTAAACAGTTAGCACAGGGTACCATGACAGAATCCTTTAACCCTGAGATACTCCCACTAGGTAAGAAGACCAAGAAGTCTTGGCTGGATTCTTTAGCTGTCCAGCCTCCACCGGACGTCCCTCTATCAGCAGGTAATAACTCGGCAGGTTGTTTGGCATCTATGTCAGATTTCTCTGCCACGACCACGTCAGAGGTTGGCATGAATCCATCTTTCAGCATGTCCTCTGAAGCTTTGCAGGCATTTGCTCCAGACATCAAGGGGGAACCAGTGTCAATTATCTCAGAGGATCCTCCACAGATATTGGTCAGGGAGGAGATCCAAGTTCTCTTGCTGAATCTTGCCAAGGATAGGAACCTCTGGTATTTTGTCAGGGCTGAGTTCCCTTCGAAGAAAAGACAAAAAAAGAAGCATGTTTCAGTCAGTCCTCAGGATCCTCAAAGGGAGTGGCAGGAGTTTACGCAGGGCTCGTTTTCTGCCTTGGATGGCCCTAAAGCCTCCTCAAGGGGTTTCAGTACCTGCTCCTCCTTGGATCTCTATTCTGTCTAAATGACTTAGGGAACTGGATTCCTCTGATGAGGATTCAGTGTCTGATGAGGGTCCTTTATCCTGTTCTTCACAGATGCCTTCCTCTTTGACTTATGGTTCTGATAAAGAGAAGTCTGTTAGCCCAGAGTCTCCTTTTGAGGAACTGCTCTTTGCGGACACAATTGCTAGACTGATGGAATACAAGTGGGATTTTTCTCAAGTTTCTGATATTCAGAAAAGAGCTTATGAGTTGCTTCAGATGGATACTTCTAAACCATCGGCAGTTCCTCCTGCGTTGACTGCCTTGTTGGATACTTTCATTGCTGCTTCCAAGTCTCCTGATTCTCAGCCTCCTGCTCCTAAGAAACCTGATAGGTTCCATAAGGCTGAGGATTGTCAGTTTTTATTTAAATGTCCTTCTGCTGATCCTGCTGTGGTGTCAGTCTCTTCTGACAAACCTTCTACGCATTGGACCTCTTCCAAATGTTTGCCTTCTGAAAAAGGATAGTAGGGCAATAGAGAGGACTGGTAAGAAAGTTTGCACTGCTTCTACTTTGGCAATTAGGGCTGTTAATTACTAGACCCACATGGCCAGGTATGTTCTGGCCTTGATTTCTCAGGCTTGTCAGGTTATTTCTAACCTCCCTGATTCTGAAGGTAAATCCTCTGCCTTATCTTTTTAAGTTCTGCTTCTTAAGTAGCTCACCACTCTAGTAAGTGTAGCTATGATGTTGCTGGCACCTCTTATAGGGCTGTGGCTTTTGGGTCTGTCATGAGGCATTATTCTTTGCATCATCTTCAGTCTCTGCCTGAGGACATTAAAGTCAAGTTGTTGAATGCTCCTTTGGATAATAAATATCTTTTTGGATCTGCTGCTGCTGCTGCTGACAGGTTCAAGTCTCTTCAAGAGAAAAGCAAAGCCTTGCAGGACCCTAAACATATTGTTGTCTATCCCTAAGTTCCAGAGGCACTATCCTTCTAGATCTGCTTCTGTTCACAGGCCAACCCACCAGGTCTCCAAGGGCAGGAAGGGTGGGAGGTGGGCAGCCTCTGCTACAGCTTCTCAGATTTCTGTGGCACAGAAACCTCCTTTATCTAATAAGCCTGCTTCTCTTTGACAATCCCCCTTTTTCAGACCAGCTTTCTTTGTCCCTTTGGCTTTCCCTTTGTCTTCCAAATTGGCATCTCATCCCTTCAGACTCTTGGGCTCTTATTATCATCTGTCAGGGTTACTTCATGGTATGGAAGTCTCTCTCCTATTTCAGGGATTCCTCAACCTCCTTTAGAACAACTTCCTCATTTCTCCGAGGTTCTGGGGTACCTGGTGAACCAAGGATCCATTCAACTTGTCCCCTCTTCCCAAGTGGGAAAGGGTTTTTATTCCAAGATGTTCCTGGTTCTGTGAAAGGAGGGCACTTAGAAACCTATTCTGGATCTATCCTGGCTCAACACCTTTCTCAAGGGCCCTTCTTTTTGGATGCTTACTCTTCAAACCCGGTTTCCTTTTTTACTATCCCAGGCTTTTCTGGTGTCCTTGGATCTGAAAGATGCCTACCTTCAAATCCCTAGTCACCCTCTTTTCAGTAAGGTTTTACGTTTCTTTCTGTCTTCCATTCATTTTCAGTTCTCTGCTTTGCCCTTTGGCTTTTCTATTGTCCCAAGAGTATTCACAAAATGCCTAGCTCCTGTGATTGTTTTCTGCAGGCTCAAAGGCATTCAGAGTTTTCCTTATCTTGATGACCTGTTATTTCAGGCACCTTCTCCCAGTCACCTTTTAAAGGATCTGAAGTTCACCAACTCTCTTCTTCAAAGTCTGGGGTTTACTATCAGCTTCCAAAAGTCTGTCCTCACTACCTAGGGTCATGCGTATCTGGGATGCAGGATTCAGACAGTGCCAATGTTGGCCTCTCTTTCACCTCCAAAAGTTTGGTCTTTGACGGCCTTCTTGCAGTCTCTACTTCCTTTAACTACCATGCCAGCCAGGGAGTTTCTTCAGGCCCTGTGATTCATGGCCTCTTCTATTCCAGGGCTTCTTCTTGCCAGACTCCATTTGCAGAAGCTTCAGTGGTACCTCAGTTCAATTTGGCTGCATTGTCATCCTCTGGATTTCAATGTACCTCTCCTTCCCTGTCTAATTTGAGTGGCGGATTAAGAAGTTTAGTCTGAAAACAGGCCGGCCCTTTCGGTCTCCAGCCCTTTTCTCAACAACTGTTCACTGATGCCTCAGACATGGGGTGGGGGGCTTCTTTTGGTCACCTAAAAGTTCAGGGTCTCTGGCCTCCACATCAGGAGTCAAACCATATCAACTTCAAAGAGATGAGAGTTCAGATTCTGGCCCTTCAAGCTTTTCACCCCATGTTCTCTCCAGGACCCTTGAAGGTGTACACACACAATACAGTGATGTGGTATGTCAACAAGCAGGGAGGCACAAAATCTTACCTCCTCTGTGGGCTGGCTCTTCTGGCTTGGGAGGTGGGTCTCAGTTATCAGTTAACTCTTCAGGCAGTAGCACAGTCTAGTGGCAGACTCTTTAAGTACGTCCAAAACACAGACTCCCACATGGATGCTTCACAGAGACACATTTCTGGATATTTTCTATCGGTCAGGTATTCCTCAGGTAGATTTTTATGCCTCCCCTCTGAACAGACAGCTTCCCCTCTTCTGTTCCAGAGTGCCATGCCACCTGGAGTAGAAGATGGATGCAGTTTCTTTTCCTTGAAAGGGGATTTTTTTTTTTATATTTTTCCCTTCTCTTCCTCTTCTTTCAGGAGTCCTGCAGAAGATTCAGCTGGACTCCCCAAAAATCTGGCCAGTGATTCCCTTTTGGCCAAGACAGCACTGGTTCCCCCTCTTAATGCATCTGGCCAGGGAAAATCACCACAAGCTACCCACTGACTGGATTTTCTCATACAGGACAAGGGACCTCTCATTCATCCTCACTTGCCCACTCTTCAATTAACACTGTGGATGATAGGATTTTGATCCTTTTCTGGCACCTCTTTACTGAGGGTGTGCTCAGGGTTTTACAGGAGGCAAGGAAACCCTCAACCAGAAATCCTTGTATGTCAAAATGGAAAAGATTTTCTATCTGGTGCCATGCTCATAACCAGGACCCTTTTTCAGCGGGGGTCCCTCTGGTCCTCTCATATTTGTGTGAGTTGCTCCGGTGTGGCCTGGCTTATTCTTCTGAAGGCCCATTTGTCAGCCATTTCTGCTCATCTGCCCTTGAATCATCCACTGACTTCTTCTTTTGAACTCAAACAATTTCTTAAAGGTTTCCTGAGTAACTGGCCTTTAAGGAAACCTACTCCTCCTCCTTGGGATCTTAATTTTGTTTTAGAAAACTTGACTCAGGCTCCTTTTGAGCCTGCAGATTTTGCTTCTTTGCAACATTGTACCTGGAAGACTGTTTTGTTGCTTGGTCTTACTTCTGCTCTGAGGGTTTCTGATCTCCAGGCTATTATGGCCATTCCTCGGTTTTTGTTTTTTCACAGGGATAGGATGTCCCCTCATAGTAAACCTTATTTTATACCCAAGGTAGTAAATGAGTTTCCTTGAATCAGTCGGTACAACTCCCTTCTTTTTTCCCTTCTCCTCAGTCTGCTACTGAGCGGGTCCTGCATATGTTGGATTTGCAGAGACAGCTCAGGTACTATTTGGACAAAACTAAAGCCATTTGTAAGTCTGATCAGTTTTTTTGTTTCCTTTCATCTCAGGACATTGGGTTTGGCTGTTTAAAAGAAAACCATCTCCTCCTGAATATTTTATTTATTTACTTTATTTATTTTATTTGACATTTGTTTACCAGAAGAGTCCGACTGGGCTGAATGCCCATTTTCAGTGGAGGCCCAAGGAGAAAGGCTCCACAGAGAAATAACAGTACACTGAATTAGAAGACAAAATGATAATAAGCAATAGTATACAAGTACATGAAAAAACAAAGAGCAGTACAGCAATCCTCACGTACAGTAAATAATGTTATATATAAATATATATTAAGAAATTAACTCTATCTATCAAGAAATTATTATGTTACTGCATTGTTGATCGTATTTCTTTTTTGTATAGTATGTGAGAGGAGAGAGCAGAGAAACACAGTTGAGGGAGTACATGATGTGTTGGTTGAGAGCACTTGGTTAAGATGGCCAGAGGAAGTACATGAGCAGCACCAGTTCTTGGTTAAGTGAATCTTGAGAAGTCGTTTGAATTTGGCTGAGTTAGAGGTGTTAAGGATATTCTGAGGTATGGAGATCCAGGTTTTGGAAATTTGGAAGGAATATAGGGAGTCACCATAGCTGTTATTAGACTGTGAAACCTTTAATAGGGATCTGTTAGTAGATCTAAGGGGTTCTGAAGTTAGAGTATGGCTGGATTAGATTGCGAAGTGCTGGGTAAATTTCAGGTTTGGTAATAATGGTATGTGCAGTGGTGATATGGTGGAGAATGAGGAGGTTGGGTAGTTTGGGCCAATTTAGTTGTTGTAGTGCAGTACAGTGGTGGGATCTGTATGAGGAATTAGTGGCAAATTTGGCAATTTTGTTGTAGCATAACTCTAGCCTGGCAAGGTCTGTTTTTCTGAGGTTAATAAAGATTGGAGAGGCATACAGTAAGATGGAGAGGAGATGGGTTCTAGTAATGGCTTGTCTGGTGGAGTAGGTTAGAAATTGCTTGACCCTATACAGTGAGCCAAGTCTGATATAGGTCTTTATAATGACTAGTACAACATGCTTGTCAAATCTCAAGTTACTATCAATGGTAACGCCTTGTAGTTTGGTTTGTAAGACAGGTTTTATTTTGGTGTTACTGGCTGAAAAGACAGTGAAAAGTGTCGTTTGGCTGATAGGCTTTCTGTTGGCAAAGAGAATTAATTAATTTACTTATTTGACATTTGTTGACCGAGTTAGTCCATCTGAGCTTGTGCCCTTTTTCAGTGGAGGCCCGGGAAGAAAAGCTCCAAGGTACAATTTATACAAGTAATACAGAAATTCACAATTCAAGTTTTACAATTAATAAATTCACAGTAATGTAAAATAAAATATGTACAGTAAGAAGTATAAACAAAATTTAAACAGGTGAACAATAATAGAACACATTAAAGAACTCTTCACAGGGGCAAACTCTTCAAGGGGCAATCTACTTAGCAGTGAGTACTGAGGTGGTTACTAAGAACAAAGTGACCGATAGCAGAGTACACATTATTGCGGGTCAAGCGTTAGATATGTAGAGGTAAATATGACAAGTGACAGTGTAAGGGGATAAGAGAGATAGGTATAAGAAAAAGAGAAAATTGGTATCATAGTACAAGGGAAAAAAATTTGGAGGGGTACTCTGAGCAGTCGTTTTGTTTTTTTTTTGGGGGGGGGGTTAGAATTAATTGCTGTTCAGAGAGGTTAGGATTCTATACCGGAGAAAGATTTTGGGGTTATAACTTGAAGTTGCAACAGGGAGGGAGAGGTGCAGATTAGGGATGAATAAAAGAAGGAGAAAATTTTTAAAAAATTTTCAGAGTAAATTAAATTTCAATAAGAATAATATAGAGAAAAAGGGAATGTTTTGTTGTAATTTTTGTCATTATTTAAAAGTGGACATTAAAGATTTATTTATAAATGCTAAAATTTTAGTAAAATGTTTTTATACATGTAAATCTTAATTTGTAGTATATTTGCAGTACATATATCTGTATGTTCATTTTACCCTGCATATTATGTTGGTAGAACTACTTGAGAACTATATAAAAGGGTTTATGAACATCTGTATGCAATAAATAAGGCTGATATGAACAATGCATGGGGAAGCATTACTGTACTACTAATTGCGGAGGTTCCCCCAAGTTTTTATTCTTAGAAAGCATGTATAATTTTAAGGAAGGGTTAGACGCAGAAGAAGAGTTAGACTGGAGAGAATACTGCTGGATAATTAGGTTAGATGCCAGCAGATATCCAGGGTTTAATGAGAAAGAAAATTTTAAAATATATTTAAAAAGGAAGAAGAAGCATTAGGCCGGGCAGCATTTAATTTGATTTTATTCAATTGGATTAATTAAGTAATTATGTTTAATTGATGACTGAATAAAATTACCACAGAATATTATATACTTTCAGTCTAAAGAAGTCTATTCGTAGATGAAAGAGCTTACTGGATGATTTCTGTTTTTTGTGGATTAAAAGTCACTATAAATTCATCACTTTGGTGGTTTTCTGCTTGTTTTGGACTATTACAATTGCGCTAATCCATTCTGTATGCATTTTATATGGGTATGTTGAGGGGTCTTTTCAGCCTTACACCTCCCATTCGGTTTCTTGAGCTTTTTTACTCTCCCTTCTGTTTTGGATACTACAATAGTGATACTGAAGGACACAGTACAGTTGTGTAAAATTTTAATATAACAGTAGATGTTCTTCTCTTCACTGTTGCAGTATATTCTTCCTCCATCCAACCCCTCGTTTGTTCTGTTTTTTATTTTAGATTCCCTTCTTGCTGAGGGTTTCACCTTTTCTTCTGCATTTTTTCTTGTGGATGTGCATGGACTCCTTTGTCCTAAGGAGTTTGTTATCTTCTGGTGCTATTCAGTTCTGGGTGGTTGCGTACGTACATCCCTTTTATGCCCTATGTTCTGTGCGGGGAGCATAAATGTGACATACGGCCCATATAAGATCATTAGGCTTTTATATAATGGTCAGGTGTAGGGCTGCCTTGGGCAGGAGATATATTCTGTTTTGGATACTGCAAGCATGAAAGAAGGACATCTACCATTATGATAAGATTTTATGCAACTGTACTTTATCAGCCTAGACAGACCTATCATCTGTCCCTTATCTAATTTTTTTTGTGCCATTGAGGATGATAACTGTCATAATGAAGGAAGCAGTTAAATACAGAGGTTTCCTGTATATGGTAGATCCAAAGTTCCTTTTCACTCTGCTCTTACATAATATAACATCAAGATAGTTGCAACCTGCACATTTCACCTGGTGTGTGAAAAATAAAAAATTAGTAGTGGCATTGATATATTGTAAAAACTGCACAATAGTTTAATTGCTTCCACTCCATAAAATTAATATGCCATCCAGACATCTGAAACATTTATAAATGAAGTGCATACTGGGGGATGTAATCACAAATTTCTTCTCCCACCACCATAGTACAAAATTAGCAAACACAGGTGTGGCTGATGCTCCCATAACCACACTTTGCTTAAAAAAGTCATCCTCAAAAAAAGACAGTTATTTTTTAAAAATAAGTCCATAAGGTTGTGTAAAACTCTTAGTGACAATTTAGTACCAATAATCGGTGCCTCCATAAATATTTCCATACCTTGATCATGTGGAATTACTAGAAACACATCCGATCCTTAACATTAATACAAGAAAAAAATATTTTCTCTTTACGCACAAGTACCCAAAGTTCTTAATCGATGCCAAGAGTCAATTAATACATGAGGTTTGTTGGAAAAAAAGCCCTTTAACTTATGATACACAAATTTAGCTAACGGCTCAATCTTGGAGTCCCTTGCTGCAACTACTGGCCTCTTAGGTGGATCTGACAAATGCTTGTAAACCTTGGAAATGCCAAAACTGAAGGGATAAAGGGCCTCTTAACCTTTAAATTATTCATCTTGTCAGTAGAGAAGTTAACCTGCAAAAATATATCATGTAAATCTAGTCCATGACAGGCAATACTGAGTTCATTTAAAGAACAATATGTAAAAAAAATCACCATCATATAAATAGTTCAACATCTTGCTACATAAATGTTGTTGTGTCTTTCAGCTTTTCCTGGTTAGGGGTCGCCACAACGGAACTCCGGTATGCTAATGATTGGCAGTTTATTTTTACGTGCCGAGTTGCCGGCCCTAACGCACAACCTTCAACGAAGGTACGCCCATTCACGCATGTCTCCACAGAAGACGCTCTTGCTGTGAATCTAACGGGACATCTTGCTGTGAGGCGACAAGGCTACCGCAGCACCACCACCGCGGATAATTGTCCATAATAACAACCCTCCCCCTTTATCCGGTTTCACTATGCAAAGTCTGTCATTGCTATTTAGCTCATAAAGTAACTTCTCCTCTTCTTTAGTCAAATTTCTTTTTTACTTGGTTAACGAAGTTAACACTTTTAGCCCTAATGTTTGCTTCACATAATTTTTACAATGGGGTAATAAAGGCAGTTTGTAAGTACTCTTCCTTTTCAGAGTTTCAACTGAATTTTTATCCAAAGTATTATCTAAAAATAAACTCAGGTTTGCTTTCTGGTAAACAATTTCAATGCTAAAATAGTATCTACCAGATTAAATCTTGTTGTAGGAATGAAGTTAAACCCCTTAGAAAAAAAAGCTGTCCATGTCATTTTGTAATAATTGTGTCACTGTAATTAAAGACCTTAAAGCTACTGAATTGAAATAGTACAGTACTTTGTAGTTGTTCATTTATGGTGGAGGATACCATAATGCTTTTTTCCCCTTTTTCTGTCTTTTTTTGTCGTACATAAATAGTTCCTCTTTGGTACTGGGAGGGTTTTGGTCAGTTCCCTCTGAGACATCACAATCCTGGTCTGTTATCTCGCAGATCTGGGTGGCAGATCTCCTACATAAAAATAATGCTGTAAGGTTTCATGCTATAACTCAACTTGTTCTTCTAGGTCCAGATCTAAGGTGCGTAGACTTGTTTATGTAAATATTTGTATTGGTCTCTCATAAGTTTATGCTCTTTCCTTTTAGCGATTTCCGTACAGTGCAAGTCCACACCATGAAAAATTCTCTTGTAAAAGTCCTCCATTGAAGGTAACAGCAGATCTTAAACAATAGCCTTCTGCAAATAAATTATATCTTGTTTTAAATAATCCATTGTACCGAGATTGTCTCTAATATATTAAAGTAAAAGCATAAAATCCAATCCAGTGCGTTCAAAATGTCCAAGGAGTTCATGATGTAAAAATGAACTATTCTTTACTCCGTTAGGAAATTTATAAATTCTAATTCCCTTCAGAACATGCTGTAGAGCAACAGGCTGTTGAAAAATGGTGTTATCAAGCTGTAACTCTATATTTTTAAGCAGTTTTTCAAGCTTATATATTTTATCTTTTAAAGTTTCATTATTATAACATATTTGCAGTTCGTTGTTGGTATTACTGTCAAGGTTATATTTTTTGTTAAACAATCCATTAAATAAGTCATTGTCATTGATAGAAATGTTAGAGACTGAATTACTAGTATGATTGGAAATCACATTGTTGTAAGGCTGATTGACCCCCTTATCAGTAACTTGGGCATAGGTATTTCGGTAAATCTGTCCATGGTCCTGATGAGTACAAAACATAGTCTTAACATTCGTGATACCCGAGTGTGCTGCCAAGCTGAGTGGAATTGAGATGGCCCAGGTTCCTTGAAATCTGCGTTAACATGCAACCAGCTGAGTCAAATCAATATTTCCATCCCTTAAACCTGAGATGCCATTGTTACCATCGCCATTCAGGCTAGGAAACATATTTTGTGCCAGTTACAGGTTGCAAATAAAATCAGTAACAAACGTTGAGAAGTACTGGGGTACTCCACTGGAGGCCAGTCTCCTGGTGGAAGTTGTCTCAAAGATTCTGACTTCTTGGGTGCAGTCTATGAGCCAGCCGGCAATCCAGCGAGTTATGTAAGGGTTTACACCTAGCTCAGAGAGCCTGTCAATAATGCCTACCAGATTAAGTAGGCATGACCTTCCCCACTTTGGGATGGGTCCAGTGTTTGTAGGATGCCAATGTCCTTGTTTATCGTTTCCATAATTAATTCCATTACCCTTTTCAAGAGAAACCCCTATACTATGTACACAGACCTCTCAACTGTAAACAATTTTGCAGAATTGTCTCTAATTTTGCTGCAAATTTTTGCCCTGTTCTTCATAAAATGTTTGATTTTTCTGGTGAGTCACTTCACTTGAGAATAACAAGCAGTCAGTGATGCCCAAAAAGTGCATAAGTGTACATGCATGCTGATGAAAACCATTTTGTTTTACTATTTTTTAATGATGTACAATAATATTTACACATTCCTCTTCATTTTGGGTTTTACCTCACATTATTTTTGGTTCTCTTCTTGATTTTTGAGCAAAAGAAGTTGCGAGCTATGCATATATTTTAAGTACATGGATAAATGCCAAGCACATAATACAGTGGGGAAATGGTAAAAAAAGAAGTTATGTACTCACCATAATGTTCCATCTGTGTTGTCTGCTTCAGTCTTCATCAACCTGTCGGTTACGGTTCCGCCTTCGGAACTGAATTAGCCGTTAGCAAGCTAAAGCTTCCAAACTAGAGCTCCTCTTGCCCTACCCATAATCCCTCGCTCCTCCCAGACAGAGTAAACTCTCAGTTAACCGGCACCCATGAGGAATGGTAGATGCCGGTTAAGTGTAGTTTCTGGTTGCTTGAGAGTTACTATTAAAAACAGTCCTGACAAACACTGTTCCCTGTACTATGTCATACCACACCACAAACACTGTATTGATTTGATTTTAATATTGAAATACAGAAATTAAAAGCCTGGCTGGAATAATAAAAACTTATATTTTTGCTAGAAAGCATGGCATGAGGAACTGTTTTCAGTGGCACTCTGAGTGGATTGGAATTGAATGAACTGAATAAAGAGAGAGAGTGAATACATGTATGAAAGCAGAAGTCACTGTGTGTGTGAAAGATCAGAGAGATGTATTAAAGCTGAACAGAGTGTGTGTGAGAGATCGGAGAAAGAATGTGCAATCTGATGCAAACTGACTGAGTGAGTATGGAGCAAGTGTTGACATTTTCGCGATTTGACTTGTTTGGTTTGACTTGTTCTCAGGTTGGAGAGAGAGGGAATTTAATTCTATCTTCCTTTTTAAAACTCTAAAACTCTAAAAATGTAAGGTACATTTCTGCAGGGGGGACAGAAAATGCAACATATGAAAAACTGACTACTGTATTTCTTAGATTTTTTTTTTTCTGGTTGCTTGAGTTAACTAAGAATTTACTGTACCTCAAACTGAGTTTGCTGCCAATTCTCTTAGAAGAGACAGTACATATATTAAAAAAGAAAACTTAAAGGATGCTTAAGCTCAAAACATGAACAATGGTTCCTAATACTATCCATCAGGTCCTTCAGATACACGAAAAGGGGAAAGGAGGAGGGAAGGTTGATGAAGACTGAAGCAGACAACACAGATGGAACATTATGGTGAGTACATAACTTCTTTATCTTTATCAACCTGTGGGACACAATCCCCAGCTACACAGATCTGGGTGGCCTACATAGAAGGATGTTCTGGGGCACTGAAGAGCCAAAGGAAGCCTATTCCTGGAGATATCAAGTTTGCAATGCGAGATAAAAGTGTGAGAACTTGCCCAAGAAGCAGCTGCACAAATGTCTTCCAAAGAGACTCTAGACCAAAAAGCCTGAGACATGGCTATGGACCTTGTGGAATGAGCTCTGACTTGCCTAGGTAAAGGAACATTCTCTGAAGAATATAAGTATGTGTGTATCTATATATATATATATATATATATATATATACATATATATATATATATATATATATATATATATATATATATATATATATATATATATATATATACATATATATATATATATATATATATGTATATATATATATATATATATATATACATATATATATATATATATACATATATATATATATATATACATATATATATATATATATATATATACATATATATATATATATATATATATATATATATACACACATATGGATCTAGGACTATTGAACGAAAGTTCAATAGTCCGAATCCAAAATACCGCAACACACTTTAACGAAAGAGCTTTCACCAAAAAAGCACTTTCATTAAAGTCCGTCCAAAAAAAAAAAAAAAAACACTAAATCTTCTTTTATGCAGGGGGGCAAGCCCCCCTGCAGCCCCATGTCGGGGGCTATGCCCCCCACACCCCCCTACTTTTATATTTTCACTCCGTGGTTGCACTACAGTGGGGAAAAGGGAATTCTGCCTTAACCGCACCGTAGTGCGACTGGCACAACCAGCATACATAACTGAAAGTGCTGCTTCGGTGAACAGCACTTTCGGTTATGTATCTTCGGTGATTTCTGCTTTGGCAGAAAGTGCCGTCGAAGATCTGTACGGATCCCATATATATATATATATATATATATATATATATATATATATATATATATATATATGTATGTATGTATATACATACATATATACATATATATCTATATATATATATATATATATATATATATATATTTATACACACACACACACACACACACACACACACATATGACGGTTACCTAGTATATTCTTGAAAGCCGACACTGTTGAAACTAACATTGTCGAAACGAGAATAGCAAAAGTGCAGAACGTTGAACGGGTAAACGGAAATCTCAGTAAGGGGAGACTTCTGTTTACTTCAATGTAGTGTGGTCTCGGAGTTGGTATATTTAAGTAGCGGGGGGGTGCAGGGGGGCTTAGTTATGGTAGCTTTGACAACTGCCTTCCCTTTTTTGGAATCTCAGAAAGCCACAAGCAAAAGTTGGTCAGATTTCCTTAAAAATGTTGTTCTATCCAGGCAGAACCGCAATTGTCTATGAACGTCTAATAGGTGCTGCACATATTCTCCCCTATTCTGAAAATTTGGAAATAACACAGGGAGGCTGATGGATTGATTGGTAGTATTTTCTGTAGTGACCTTGGGTAAGAAAGACAGATTAGTACGTAAAGTAACTCTGTCTTTATGAAAGATACAGTAGGGGGATTTGGAAGATAAGGCTTGAAGCTCATATACTCTTTTGGCAGAAGTGATGGCCACTAAAAGGGATGTTTTCCAGGACAAATATTTTAAATCTACCTTTGCGCCAGTTCAAAGGGAGGTAAGTTCAGTGCTTGGAGAACCATAGTGAGGTCCCACTGAGGGGTACATTCTTTGATAGGTGGATGAAGTAGAAATGTACCTCTAAGAAAAGCTTTGCATAGTCTAGAAGGTGCTAAGGATCAAGAATTTTCTCTAATATGGAAATTAGACATGGCTGTCAACTGAACTTTGACAGCAGAAAAACTGGCCCCAGAACAAAACAAACAGACCATCTAAGAAGTCCAATACTGCCGGAACAGGGACTGTAAGCAGGTCAATGTGGTGCTTCTGGGCCACATGGAAAACCTCTTTCACTTAACTTTTATAAATTTTTCTGGCAGAGGTCTTATGGGAAGAAATCAAAATTGTCTGAACTGCTGAAGAAACCCTGGAATGCTTAGCCATCATTGGAATTGGAGAAAACATATAGTTAATTTCAAGTTGTGGAGATCTGGGTGGAATTAATCTGATGGGTGAGACTGGAGGATCTGGAAAGAGTTCTAGCATCCATGGCAAGCAAATCAGATGAGACCACAAGAAGGTGAACCAGACTTGTTGAAGCCAGAAGGGAGCAATGAGGATCACTTTGCTCTTCAACCTGTTTGCTTTCTGAAGACATTTGGGGAAGAGCGGAACCGGTGGGAATGCATAAAGTAGACCAGGGGACAAGCATAGACTAGAGTATCTCTTGGTGACTGTCCCTGTGCAGGGATCATGGCAAAGTACCTGCTGCATTTGTTGTTGAAGGGAGAAGCAAAGAGGTCACAACTAGGTTGACTCCATTTGAGGAAAATCCTGTTTGCCACTGACTGATTTAGATACCACTCATGGGACATCAATAAAACTCTGCTGAGCCTGTCCAGCAGTATGTTGTGCTCCCCCAGAATGTGCATTGCGATTAGAAAGTAGTTGGAATAAACAGCCCATTTCCACACTCTCATTGTTTCTCAACATTGGGGGTAAGACCTGGTCCCACTTTTTTTTTTGTTGATGTACTACAAAACTGACATGTTGTCCATCTGAATTGCAATTGTCTCTAGAGGAAGAAGGGAGTAGAGTGCTTACAACACTAGAAGCACCACCCTCATCTCTAGAATGCTGACATGCAGGTTGGTCCTAATATGCAGGTTGGTTGGCAAGGGATTCCACGTGCCTTGAACTGTCTGTCCCAGGTAATGCCACTCCCACCCCACCTGGGAGGCATCTGTGGTCAGCATGACAATGGGAGTGGGAAGAACGAACAGTTGACCTTGTGCAACTTCTGGGTCATGAAGCCACCACAATAGGGAATTTCTGCACACCCGTGACAATCTTATAGGATGGTTCAGGGGCTGTTGCAGGAGGGATCACTGAAATGAAAATGTCCACTGAAGAATTCTCATGTGTAAATGAGCTGTTGGTAGTAATGCTATTGTTGCTGCCATAGAGCCCAAAACCCTGAGGACAAGATTTGCTGGAGGAACTGCAACAGATACATTTGTCTGATAAGCATCCTTAGTGAATGAATCCTGTCTGGTGGAAGATAGGCCAGGGTTTTGTTTGTGTCCAGACAAGCTCCTATAAAATCTATGGTTTGTACTGGTTGTAACTGTGACTTTTGAAGATTTATAGTGATCCCTGTGGTTGGGAACAATTGCAAGAGAAAGTCCCTGGCCTGAACCAGTAGATGCCTGGTTTGTGCAAACAGGAGCCAGTCATCCAGATAAGGAAACACGTGGAATCCCTGCAGTCTGAGGTGAGCTGCAACTACTGTCATGCATTTGGTGAATACCCTGGGGGCTGTGGTGAGACCAAATGGAAGTGCTCAGAATTGGTAGTGGCTGGCTCCCTGCCTGAAATGGAGGTACCTTCTGGAGTGCCTGCTCATTTTGATACGATAGTACAAATCCTTCATGTCCACTGAGCACACCCAGTTGTCTGTCTGTACAAAAGGACTGACTGAACTGTGACTACCCTGAACTTTGTGTGTTTCATTGATTTGTTCAAGTACGTTAAGTCCAATAAGGGCCTGAGGTCCCGTTTTCTTTGGAACTAAAACGAACCGGAAGTAAATTCCTGATCAGCGCTGGTCTAGAGGGACCTTCTGGATGGCTTTTTTTTTAAGTAACTTTGCAATTTCTGAAGTGGCTGCCTCCCTCTGATTAGGTGGAACATTGGGGAGGTTTTGATGTGGTTTGGGAAGGTTTAAAAAGGGAATGGATATGATTCCTTGCACCCATCTGTTAAACGTGATGGCTAATGAGGCTTTTAGGTGCAAGGAACAATGTCCCCTGACTGTCTCCAGAGAGGGACAGTCAGGCAACCCTCCAGGGATGCTGCAATGATCTCGATGGAGTATCTCTAGATCCTTGACTTTGGGGACCTCTTCTGTGACATGGACAGCATCTACCACTCAAATTATTCCCCCCTCTGCCCCTGGTGGAAAAAAAAATCCATCAGCATCCTGGACTTCCTGAATCACAATTTCCCAGGGACTTCCTGAATCACAATTTCATTCCCCCATGCTGGTTCCTGGAAAAGTACCACTATGGGGTAGAGAAGCAGATCCTGACAGCAGACAGGGTCTTTCTATCATTCTTGCTACAGGAGAGCATCTCTCCTACTGTTGGTCCAAACAGAGGAACCGTCAAAGGGGGCATTGACGAATGATGCTTTAAAGGGTTCCACAAGGTCACACAGCTGCATACACGTACGACTCTGAATGGCAATGCCAGAACCAGCCGCCCTAGAGGTGCCCTCAACTGCAAGAGAGAGGAGCCTCATGGATGCATTACAAATGGACTGCACAGTGGCCATATGGGAGGAAAAGGAGTTCCGCTCCTCTGACTTCATGGACTCAGGGCCGGGGCTAGCGAGTTGCTTAAGCAAGTCCCTTGGTAGCCTTGTAAAGTGGACAACATAGTTCAACGCTCTGAGTGAAAGTGGAAAAAGTATAAACTCTTTTTCCAAATCTGTCCATAGCCCTAGACTCCCTGTTAGGGGTATGGACAGTAGAGCTTTCCTGGGTAAGCTCTTTCTTGGTGTCTGCCACAAACACCATGGCATCTACTGGAATACCTTTCGCCCAGTGTGATCTATCCTGAGGGGCACTAAGAATTTTGTCATCTCTTTTAGGGATTGGCTCTACAGCATCTTGTTTCTTCCATGCCCTTGCAGTCACCAGTTCCACTAGGGGGTCTACAGGGGGGGCACCCAGGATGTAGATGGGTTGGCCCCAAAGGCCTCCAGGAACACTGACTCAACCATGATGGGGTTTGGGGCTGACCAGCCACCTCTCGGATGAAGGATTTCCAAAATGTCTCCAAAGGAAATGTCAGGTGGAGATCTAGGGGACTCTTCCCCTTCATCGAAGTTAGTGTCTGTCATGAGCGATTCTTCTGGGGAATCTAGGTTTCTCCTTTTGCAACTTTTCTTCTGAGGGAAATCCTTGGTGGGGTGTTCCGAGGAGGTGTTGTGGAAGCCCAAGTTTCTTCCAAGTGGAAGTGACTGGAGGCCCTAAAGGGCTGTCTGCCTCAGTGGCATAAGTGAGGTCTCCAATGCACAGCCCAGAAGGGGAGGATCCACTACGGTAGAAGCCGGCAATCTCCTAAGAATGGAGAGGACCCACTCCACCACCTCAAAAGCTGAGGGACTGCTGGAGTCCTGAGAAAGCCTTCCCTGCCCCAATAGATGAGCAGGAGACAGTCCTTGGTCTCCAGCAGCCCTCTGCTCCTAGGGAGGAGTTGGCGCTGAGCTGTCAAATGCCGAGGCACTGAGAGGAAGAGACAGCTTGGAGAACGCCAGAGTTAAAGTCATCCCCCTGGACTCTATGTCGAGGCTTCAGCTCCAAGACATGATCAGCATGGAGTGAGTCAGGGAAGCAGTCAGACTCGAAGTTGAGATAACTATCAGATCCGACATCTCAGCCCCTGGGACCAATGGATCTGGGAGCTCCGAAGTGGCAGGCCAAATTGGAAAAGGAGATACTATTTTCCAGGGGGAAGCTCTGCTCATGGATCCTGTCAGGGACTGAGATGGAATGATCCCCATCTGGATCTGCGTGCGAAGAAATTTCTTCAGCTTCAGCTCCAAGACACGATCAGCATGGAGTGAGTCAGGGAAGCAGTCAGACTCGAAGTTGAGATAACTATCAGATCCGACATCTCAGCCCCTGGAACCAATGGATCTGGGAGCTCCGAAGTGGCAGGCCAAATTGGAAAAGGAGATACTATTTTCCAGGGGGAAGCTCTGCTCATGGATCCTGTCAGGGACGGAGATGGAATGATCCCCATCTGGATCTGCGTGTGAAGAAATTTCTTCATCAGTCTGTCCACCTCATTCTCTGACAAGCTCCAAGAGGATGTGATGGAAGAGGAGACAGAGGAAGGCGACGAGTGAGGTCTGCGGATGTACTTGGCACTGATGGCCCAGCCCTGATGTGACAACTGGGGCACAGAGCAGAGAGGTGAGTGCAGAAGTTGGATCCGGAGGGTTCTGCTTCAACGTTCTCAAGGCCTTTTTGGGAGGCTCCGAAAGAGCTAAAGAGGAGGGGTCCTGGGACCACTTCTTAAGGTCCCTGGCCTCCTTAGGTTTCTTAGTGGGGGTTTGAGCCCCTGAAACAGAAGGAATAGCTGGGGAGGGAGGTGAAATTTCCCCTTTTCTTCTTCTTCTTCTTCTTTCGGCTTTTCTGGTTAGGGGTCGCCAGAGTGGATCACCTGTCCGCTCATGATTGGCAGTGGAGTTTTACAGTGTCGAGTTGCCAGCCCGGCGCCCAACCTTCCACAGAAGGCACACACACAAACACATTCAAGCCTAGGGCCAAATTGGAGAGTCCAATCCACCTACAGCATGTCTTTGGGATGTGGGAGGAAACCAGAGCACCCGGGGGAAACCCATGCGACCACAGGGAGGACATGCAGACTCTGCACAGAAGGCACCACAGCAGAGGATCAAACCGGAGAATCTGTTGCTGTGAGCTGGCAATGCTAACCGCTGCACCACCACGGTTGCCCTGAAATATCCCCTTTTAAGACCAATGTATTCCTTCTATCTACAACAGCTCGAGGGAGGAAGACCTAGCAGATACAGTATACCAATTCAAAATGTGCAGGCCCCAGACAGTAAACACACTCCTTGCTGCCATCAGAGAGAGAGAGAGAGAGATCTTGTGCCCACAGGAAATGCATTTTTAAAACCTATGGGTTTGTCGGAGTTCTCCGACATAGTGAAAGAACAGAAGAAGTAGAAGGGCACGATGGAAGAACTCATGTGGTAAGATAGAGAATTAAGGTAAAGAGTTTTTGTTTTGTTTTTGGTTTTCAACTAATACAGATAGCTAATGAGAAAAAGCAGAGGTGGTGCAGCGGTAGCATTGTCGCCTCACGGCAAGAGGTTCTCCCATTCGATTCTCGGCTGGAGCACCTTCTGTGTGGAGTCTGCATGTCCTCCCCGCGGTCGAGTGGCATTTGAAAAATATACGTGAATGGGTGTGCCTTCGTTGAAGGTTGGCTGTCAGGCTGGCACCTCGGCACCATAAAAATCTACTGCCAGTCATTAGCGGACCGGGTTTCCGCTGTGACGACCCCTAACCGGGAAAAGCCGAAAGAAGAACAACAGATAGCCAACGAGAAGAGTAGGCAGGAAAAGAAAGAACAGGCCAAAGGCCAACTCATGTACCATATCATAAGAAAAAATAATATGCCCACGGAGGCGCTCTAAATGAACCATGATGCATTGCTGATGCAGGGCAAATGAGATATGAGGTATCTGGGAGGAGTGAGGGATTATGGGTAGGGTAGGAGGAGCTCTAGTTCAGAAGTTTTAGCTTATTAATGGCCTGAGTCAGTTCCGAAGGCGAAACCATAACCCACGTTGATGAAGACTGAACAAACAACATCAGATC
This sequence comes from Protopterus annectens, assembly GCF_019279795.1. NCBI lineage: Eukaryota > Metazoa > Chordata > Ceratodontiformes > Protopteridae > Protopterus > Protopterus annectens. The sequence goes on along the minus strand of NC_056745.1, from coordinate 711,068,867 downwards.
ATAAGATAAGCTGCCAGACTTGGTCTGAAGAAATTCAATAGCAGCTGAGAGAAAGGTGACAGAATACATGCTTGTCTGGTGATATGTACTGTAAAATACAGCTCAGTCATTAGATGCAAAGCAAATGATAAGGTATTGCATTTATTCACATAGGAAATTTTCAGCCATTGTATTCAGAATCATCATTACAGCGTTTTTGCTCAAAAAGTTTAATCGACTGTCTCACTAGTGGTTGCTGTTTATGTAGTGCACCAGAGAACACATCAGCAGAAAAGAAAAGCAATATTTTACAGGACTCAATAAAATAAAGCGATCTCCATTCACAATTACTGCAACAACCCAAAATGAGAAGTAAGAAAATTGATAGGTTTGTGAAATACAGACAGCTGCTTGGCACATATTTCTGACAGTGACAATATTCCCAGAATTAAACCCCTGCCTAAAATTTTCACATTAATAAAACACATGTGAAACTATGTATTCACTTTATAATCTCGAAATACTGAAATCTCGAATTTCAGTATTTCAAGACCATAAAGTCAAATGTTCCAAATCCCGAAACCGCAAAAAACAAAACCCACCATACACCACACAACACAAACATCATCCAACCCACACCACAACAAACAAAACAAAAACACAAAAAAAAACAAACAAACCTACAATACATATAAGCAGGGGGCAAACCCATGTGTGCCCTTCAGACACGAACTCCAGTTCCCACAAACAGGAAAAGACAGCAAACTCACACCCAGACATTCCACAGTCCCTCGCACACAGACACACACATCACACATACACAAACACCAACACATACAACACTTACACACTCATACTTTCACCTACCTACCTTAACCCACATGTACAACTTATAAAACACTCACATACATTCAAAGTCCCACCCAAAACCCTTACAAAACACTTACATACCTTAAATTGCTCCTACATCCAAACACAACACCATACACACAAAACACCAGATGTAACGAAGCGTAAAACCATGACTGCAAATTTGAGATATTCGAATTTGCGATTATGCACTTCGCTATTTTAAAAATTCCACTTTATAGTCTCGAGATTAGTCCTTAGAATAGTATTACTATAAAACTATAACCACTAAAAGTGTCTCACACTTCCTAACCATTCCCACAGATACACAGACACAACAATGGCATTTATGCCATTAAATCCTGTCCAGTGCAACAGATTTGATTTTGTAAGCAGTCCTGCTACTTTTGTCTCATGATTTTCAGTGTATTTTCCTTTATTTTCTCTAATTTTTTTTTGTAATTATGTTAACTTTTCTCCCTTTGGCTTTAATTAAATCAATCAAATTAATTAGTCCTATTTTATTCGTATTTCCCTCAAAAGGATTTGTGAATCACTAAACTCCTGAATGAAAATTTTGGGAAACTACAGGCCGGTTTCCCCTAACAAAACCAATAGGGGCAGTCATGCAGAAAATCCTTATGGAAAGGCTGGTATTTCAAAACTGGGCAACAGGACTTGACAGAGAAGTACATGGAGATATGGTGTATGTGGAGTTCATTAAGGCCCTAACTTGGCCCTGCACTGGTGGCAGCAAGGAAAACTATAGGGGATAGAAGTAGGGCCAAGACTGAGAAAATGCAACTCTGCAAGTCAGAAGGGAAGGACACATTGGCAAATGGTGAGATGGACAATATCCAGAATAAGGAAAGGTAATACACAAGGGGCAGTACTGGGTCCAGGTGAAGTCAGTGTTTTCACTTTAGATGCATCTAAACAGGGAACTAGCTCAACCTTTACTTTCACAAAACAAAGATAAGAGCAGCAATGAAAGATGAGAGAAGGCTCTCAGGAAAAAGCTGAAAAAGCTGAGCAAGTGGAAAAGGAACATGAGTTTACATAATCAGGTTAGGGAGATACAAAGGACGGGAGGTGGGTGGAGGGGGGGGTCATAAGCAACAGATTGTATAGACATACCATCTGTTTCCTAGATCTGAGAAAGTACTTGTTCACACAGAGGGTTGTTGACTCATGGATGGACTGCTGGAATAAGTGACAGAAAGAAAATCCATGGAGACATTCAGAATACAGGAAACTTGAAAAAAGGTAAAAGGGAAGGAAACAAGGGGGAACAGAATGTTAAATGCATATAAATAGCAGACTAGACAGACTGTTTCTTTCTGCTACCAAACAAAATTATGTTATTATACACAGAAACATAGTATTTGTTTTATAAAGCTGGCTTAATAATGGTATTTACGGATATCTTCTGCTTCACTATTACTAATACTCTTCTAAAGCTATCTCATGATATTGCAATTTTAAAAATGCTGTAACTGAAAAGTAGGCCAACCAGTCTATTTCACTTACCTTTAAAACAAACAATAAAACCAGTTCTATTTCTTTTGTTTGATTTGCGCACATGTTGATTTCTGAATGAAACAATATAAATATTTTACACAAAGAAAAGGCAGCAAAGTCATAAATAGTTTTAAATTAAATGTCTATCAAAGATGAGAGTGTCTTTAAGAAAACTAAAACCAGTTGATTAACAGCCACTATTAAAAGGCAAAAAAATGTCTTTCGGCTTTCCCCAGTTAGAGGTTGCCACAGTCCTCATACTGATTGGCAGTGGTGTTTTTACGGTGTCGAGTCACCAGCCTGCTGCCCAACATTCACAGAAGGTACATACATACACACACGCACCTACCTGCATGTCTTTAAAACTTGGTCAACTGCAGGGAGGACATGCAGACTTCGCACAGAAGGCGCTCCAGCTGGGAATCAAACTAGAGAACCTCTTGCTATGAGGCAACAATGCTAACCGCTGCACCACCGTGGCCGAAACAACCACTATTAAAAAGCAAGGTCCTTAACTTAGAATTTTCAGAACATCTGCACTTCCTCCTCATCCACATGTTCAAGTAAATAATGAGGTGCTACAAGGATGAGCATGACGGCATGCCCAATGACATGAGTGGGGCTTAAAAGGCCACTATGTGCTTTTGCACATGATTCCTCCTTTGGGAAATTTGTTTCCCCTGTTAAATTTAACATTTAAAAATATGACCAGTGTTACAGACAGTCACAATCTGACTGCTTCTCACATTCCACGTACTTCAGACTCCGGTGCTGTGAGCCACCTTAAAGTCTTTTTTCATCTCATGGTTTTATTGTCGATGTATTGGTGCTGCTACCACTCAATAACAATGTCCCCTTTTTCCCTCTACTGTCACGAAAGGACCATCCTTCTCTATTCCTTTAACCACAGAATTGTCCACTTCAATTATTTGTGCATCAAGCCCTTCCACCCTGTTTCTCCATTCAGCTGTGCATCTGGGGAACTATTCTTGTGTCTACTGTTCCCAGATGCATGATGCATCTATGAAGGATTACTTTGACTTTATCCTACTGGCAGATCGTAGATCCACACTTCTGCAGATATGTAATATAGTGTAATGGATAGATATATGTGTAGTGCCATTCTCCACTGTGCTGTCTTAGGAGCAGTTCAACATAACAAAGCTCTGCCCACATCGCAAAGCTTTCTTGTTTTTTTTTTTCTAAAAGCTATTCTGTTTCCTTGGAGTATCAGAAGTATCTGTAAACCACTACATTCCATACACTTTTCACTATGTTCTGTAACGTGATCATTGCTGTACTGCATTTACTGCAAGGATTTTTTTTTTTGCCCCTAGTGCTTCAAACAGTTTCAAACTTGGGCTTGTGCAGTGTTAACATAAATGTTAACCCTTTTCTGTTCTGAGACTTAATAGAGTCCCCAAATACTGTTACTGAATGACTGAAAATTTGGACATTCATATTCTCAGACAAACTTGGATATTTCCAAGGTATGGTAACTTCAGAGTCGGTATGTATACACTCAAGGGTGCTCCTGTCCTGTAGGTTTTGAGTTTTTTTCTCTCATTTAATTATAAATATCAGGTGTAATACCATGCTACTTAAACTACTTAAAAATAATTTTTAATATATCTATGACATTTAGTTACCCCTCACGTCATGCAGGATGTAAATGCTACTAGATTCTGACAGATACAGAAGTGGCATGCTTTCAACTTGGTAAGAAGAAAGTGGTTGTAGATAACTGCTGTGATGTCTAGTTCTAAATAGGAAAGTTAGTCATCTGGAAGTAAGCCTTGCTACAGTCCTGATAAGTATTTTAAAGACAATAAAAGTAAGACAAAATAAGAATGTAAGAAAACATGGATAACATTTATTAATGTACTGCTGCCATTAGTGGAAGTCATCACCCAAGTGTAATTTGTCTGTTGCAAAAAGTCAGTTATTTTACATCTGGCGACTGTAAAACTCCTAAGAATGAACTCCTAATGTTTTTCAGTGCAGCTTGGACCAGGGACTTGACTGACACTGTCAGCATTAATAACTGGCAGTATCGATGACGTGTACTGCTGATCACGTTTCTGTCTTTTTTTTAAATTTCTCCTAGTCTTTTTGGTTTCTAATACCATGACATAAATGGATCCCATTCCTAAGTCAAAGTAGAATTAAAGTTCATAAAATTAGTATTGTTTTAATCTTTGATGTTACCCAAAAGTGCTTTTCACAGAACCCGCAACGTGCCCAGTAATGACTCTTGCAATTCATATGGAGGTACATGCACTAGTAATATATCCAAGTATGAATGTCATTTCTTTTTTACAAGACCGGTTGCCCCTACTACTATTGGAATTGTTTGGGTATCCTTCTTCCACATTGCCCTCTTTTCCACCTGCATATCCTACTATTTTATGAATTTGTAACTCTCTGTACGTAGGATACTCTAGTCAATGGCTTTCATAGACTACTATATTTGGTTTTCTCACATCAATTTTTTGAACTGTTGGTAGTAGGTGATCCCATGTGATATAAACTTCACCATTTTTTATGATACTTTGTGGCTCATGTTTCCAATGTTTTTCAGCCACTACAATACCATAATGTTTGCACAACTGCCAGTGCAACAGTCTTGCCACATTATCATGCCTTTCAGTATACAATCTTCTGCCATTAGTATATCACAACTAGCAATGGTGTATGCAACTGTTTCCAATTCTGTTTTACAAAACCTCTAGTTGTCAGTTTCTCCCACAAATTCAATGGACTTTGGTTTACAAAGTGTATGTAGGCCCCTGTTCTTGGGGGCAATATTAACATTTCACCTTTTGGTATGAATTTGCCTCTCCATAACCATTCCTGCATTCAATCCTGATCAACATGAGGTTCTTCCAGGAGTTTTTCATACTTGCAACTATATTTATGGATTTTCCAAATTTCTTGCCTTGTCATCTAATCCTTCACCTCATATTCTTTCTTTTGTTTTTTGGCACATTCAGTTGCTGGCTGATTTTTATCTTCTTCTGGTTTGGATTTCCATTCCCGCTTGATGCCGATATGCTTCTGCTAGACTTAGAAGAGAAGTCATTTTAGATTTATTCTCCTCATGTTTCAAAACTTTCACTGTGTTTGGGTCTTATGAGGTCAGCAGATATGCATGCAGTCCCACGACTGCAGATCTATACATGTAATCAATTTAAAGTAGGCCCATACCTCCTTCAGAAGGGGGAATATATAACCTTGGTATGCACTGACTTTCATAAATCATTTGATGAGCATAAAGCATCCTTCTTGTTTTCCTGTCTAATCTATCAAACACCTTTTGGGGCCAGTCAGTCACTCCAAAACTGTAAGTTAGGACAGGAATATCAAATTGGTTTATAGCTTGAATTTTGTTCTTAGATGTCAACGCTGTTTTCAGGATTAATTTAAGTCTTCTAAAATATTCCTTACCAAGTTTTATTTGCATTTATTCCTGTTTTATTGTTGATTTTTCATTAATTCACAAATATTTATACACTCCCTCTTCCTCAAGTTCTTTTATATATCATATTCTTGTCCCGAACTGATGTTTTCTTGGTGCTGCAGCTTTCCTGCTTTAAAGGTTGCTTTTGCACATTGTTCAAGACCAAATGACATTCTTATATCATCTAAAAAAGGTCTGACTTCTTGCAGTTGTGCTTAGAGGTCCTCATCTGATGGGCTATACAGTTTTAAATCACCAACAATGAGAAGATAAGTCTTTACACGTTGCTGCTTCCTGGGAGCCAAATTATAGCCATGGACTAATATGTTAAGCAGACAGCTTAATGGGTTAAGGGCAAGGCAAAAGAGCAATGGTGACAGAGAGTCACCCTGGAATGTCGCTCTTTGGATTTTTATCCCTGGAATAACAACTTGTTTTTTATCATGGCTTAACTGCAAAGTGGTCTGCTACTGTTTCATGGTCGCTGTGATGTAGTTTATCAGTATACGGTGTATCTTCTACATTTTTAAGCACTCTTTTATCCATGAATGTGGGATACTGCCAAATGCTTTTTTTGTAGTCAATCCATGCCATACTTAGATTCTTTCCCTTTTTACATTTCTTCACGATGACTTTATTTAACAACAAAAGATCCTTTGTTCCATATGACTTTCTTTTATTGCCCTTTGGTTCTATTGCCATGACTGAGTTTTCTTTTAAATGACTATAAACTCTGTGGGCATCTATTCCAGTGTATAGTTTATATGTCATCGTAAGGTAACTTAATGGTCAATAATTTTTAGGGTAGCTTGCAGGTTCACTCTTAAGTAGGAGCATTGTTTTTCCTGTTGTTATCCAGGTTGGTGTCTCTTCGGGGTGCACATATAAATAGTTCTTACTCATGACTAAACCTTCATGCAAAGATGTTAATACTTGTAACCAGAAGTTAGGAATTGCATCTGGGCCTGGGGTTTTCCAATTAGAGACTTTTCTTAACTTTGTTTCAATCTATCTGGCTGTTACTTTATCCCATTTCATATCCTGTACCTTTGAACTTCTTATTCTTTCTTTTACTTCTTCGATCCATTTAGCATCTTTGTTATGTTCCACAGGATCTTTATAAATACTTTCCAAAATGTATCTATTTCTTCTTTTGTTGGTCATCTTTCAATTCTTTTACCTTGTTTCCCAATTCTCTACAAAACATTTTTGGGTCATCAGTAAATTGCTTATTTTGAACTTTTCCTTTATATTTATCTGTGTATCTTCTACGTTTTTCTGCCTGTGCTGATATTTTTAATTTATCAACTGTGGTGTTGATGCTGCTGTAGCGTTGTCGCCTCACAGTAAGACGTCCTGTTCGATTCTCAGCTAGAGCGTCTTCTGTGTGGAAACATGCGTGAATGGGCGTACCTTCGTTGAAGGTTGTGCATCAGGGCCGGCAACTTGGCACATAAAAATCTACTGCCAATCATTAGCAGACCGGAGTTCCGCTGTGGCGATCCCCTAACCGAGAAAAGCCGAAAGACACAAAAATCTGCGATAGTGCATGATAAATCCTGATCCAGTATAATATTGTGCATTGCTTTTTTCAGGTCTATCTTCCTGAGTATTTTTGTTGATCTGTCCCTCTTCTACACTCTTCTAACACTGACACTTGTCTTAATTGCTTTACAGTTTTCTCTATTCAATACTTCCATAATGGTATTCGATTTCTCCCCTTCCTTTCCCTTACTATCCTGTGCTCTTGTGGTATCTGTTATTAATTTAGCTGCACAGTAATATATCCTGTTTACTTCTGTTATATCGCATAGAACTCTATGGACAGTCTTAGTTACTGTGTTCATTTGTGTTATCAAACTTCTTTTTTGGTTTTACTGACCTTCTGCAGTCTATTTCTTTCATTAATCTCAATATAGCTATCTATGTCTATTAAATTAAACAACTATTCTCTTAGCTCATTTTCTTCTAAACTGAGGGCACATTTTTTGTTCTCCATTACCTACAGACATTCTATAGAAAGTTCTACAGCATCTTCCTGTGGCACATTCTCTTCAATTTCATTGTGTGTTATCCATTGTTCTGTCATATGGGAACTCACTAGTGTATCACTCCTCATCATTAACTGCATCACACTTGCCACAGTTTCCTGTTCCTTCCCTTGCTATCCAGCTTCAAGTGAATGTTTATACTGGTTTCTTGTGGAAGGCTCCAAAATATCTTCATATGGCAACTGACCAATTGCTTCCCATTCCACTGGTTTCTCCTTAATTTGAATGTCTATTGCTCTATCCTGCTGTGGTGCTTTCTGAATTAGATGTTCTACACTGAATCGTTCACTTTGCAGGTGTTCCATAACCTCAGTTTCTATTTCTTTAACTTCTCCATTACTAATCTCCTTTTCCACGTTTCCTCGTTTTCTTCTTATTTTTATACTGTAAAGTTTGCATTTCTCTTCAAATACCTTTAGTGCTGGTCTTATCCTTATTCTTATCCTTCTTAGTGGGGTAACTAATGCAAACTCAATACCAAGGAGTGCTGTGGACTTGCAGCTCAGCTTCTTGATGGCACTTTGACTGTAAGCTTTGTTACTTGTTTGTTGTAAAGGAGTGCTTACTGATGTATAACATACACCCTACATTGATCATTACAGTGACCATAAAACAGTTGCAAACCACTCATTAGACAATCCATGATAAAGGATTATTATCCCAGGAATAAAAATTCATAGGGAGATATTCCAGGGTGACTCTTGGTCACGGTTGCTCTTTTGTCTTGCTCTTAACCCATTAAACAATCTACTTAACATATTAGGTCATGGTTACAATTTGGCTCCCAGAAAACAACAAGGGGTAATGACTTATCTTCTTTTTATGGAAAATGTAAAACCACATAGTTTATCAGATGAAGAACTGAAAGCACAACTGCAAGTGATCAAAACTTTCTCAGATGATGTAAGAATGTAATTTGGTCTTGATAAATGTGCAAAAGCAACCTTTCAAAGCAGGAAAGCTGCAGCACCAAGAAAATATCAGTCTGGGACAGGAGTGTGATATAAAAGAACTTGAGCAAGAGGGAGTGAGTGTATACATATCTGAGAATTAATGAAGGTTCAATAATAAAACATGAACAAGTGCAAACAAATCTTAGAAAAGAATACTTTGGAAGACTAAATTCAACACTAAAAACAGACCTGACATCTAGGAACAAATTCCAAGTTATAATCCAATTTACTCTTCCTGTTCTAACTTACAGTTTTTGGGTAACTTACTGGCCCCAAAAGGTAGTGGATCAGTTGGACGGGAAAACAAGAAAATGTTTCATGCTTATCAAATGATTTATAAAAATCAGTGTATACCAAGATTATATATTCCCTGTTCTGAGTATGGGCCTCCTCGAAACTGATTACATGTATAGATCTGCAATCATAGAACTGCATACATATCTGCTGACCTCACAAGATCCAAAAATAGTGAAGGTCTTAAAACATGATGAAAACAAGTCTAAGATGACTTCCATGCTTAGCTTATCAGAAGAATATTGGTGTCAAGCGGGAATGGATATCAAGCCAGAAGCAGACAAAAATCAGGCTGCAACTGAATGTGCTAAAAAACAAAAGAAAGAATATAAGGTGAAGGATCAGATGAGAATGCAAGAAATGTGGAAAAGGCATAAATATAGTTGCAAGTACAGAAAACTCCTGGAACAATCTCATGTCGATCAGGATCTGAAACAGGAACAATTAATGAGAGGTGAATTTAAACCAAAAGACGAAAGTTGAATACTGATGGTCCAGGATAGTGGACGATGTACACGATGGTTTCTATTGAACATGTGGGTGAAAAGACAAATGCAAGTTTCTTAAAACAGAACTTGAAACAGTTGCACAACATCTTGTTGCTGGGTGTGATACACTAATGTAAGAGGCCCTGTATACTGATATGAATAATAATGTGGCAAGACTGTTGCACTGAGGATTATGGAAACATCACAATATTGAAGCAGCTGAGAAGCATTGGAAATATGAGCCACAAAGCATTATAGAAAATGATGAAGTTTATATCACATACCAACAGTTCAAAAAACAGATGTGAGAAAATCAGCTACAGTAGTCCATGAAAAGAAGACAAATGTAGCACTGATCATTGAAACTGCTACATCCAGTGATTGCAGTAGCTTAAATACAAAGTCATAAAATACCAGGATTTGCAGGCAGAAATGAGGGCAGTGTGAAAGAAGGATATTCAGACAGTTCCAATAGTAGTAGGAGCAAGGGAATCTCACAAAAAGTACTTACAGTCATATTTGGATAAGCTACTGATACATGCAACTCTGTATTAACTGTAGAAGCCGTCAGCTCTGGGCACATTGTGGGTGCTGCAAAGAGCACTTTTGGCTAACATCAAAGACTGTAACAATGTTAATTTCATGAACTTTAATCATACTTTGACTTAGGAATTGGATTCAGTCACATCATGGTATTAGAAATCCAAGACTCAGAGAAATTAAACCATAAGAGGAAGTTCCAAATACCCCTGGTAAGAGGTCTAGTTTGGAAAGTAGATAGTGTCTTAATTTGATTGACATACAGAGAGACACTTTATTTCACAGGCAAGGAAAAGTGCTTCATTACTAATCTGTCATGTCAGCAGATATTGATGATCATGTGGTGAAGATTGAAGTATTTGGCACACAAGAGTTAAAACTGTTGTTTCTGCAAACGTGGAGGAGGTAAAAAAGGGGTGGATAATTTGTTGCAAAAAAAAATCAATTAAATTTCCCCATACGGAGATGTCCTTTTTATGCTGTAATAGCAGTAGTACAAGAAATGCCATACAACATGAAACAAGTCACGAATAGACATACTCCATACTTTACTGGCAGGCCAGAAGGGCATTATTGCCTGTGACTGAAATACTTGTATCTATGGATGCATACCTCTCAAACGTACCTTATTACTAGGAAGATTTTTATCTTTTGAGTCTTAAAAGTCGATGTTCCTCTCACTTCCACAATGAAAAGGTCTGTCACACATTCAGTGCTGAGATTTTTTTTTTAACTGATATCCATGATAAATAGTTACACTGAATCCATAATTCTTAAATGTCCCAGATTTTCAGGGACATCCCAGATTTGGTCTCAAAAAATGTCTGTGTCCCTCCTAATCCCTTCTAAAACTGGCAATTTTAGAAGACAAGTTGGTGGATCATACATTATAAATAATGAAAACAATTAGTTACTTTTATTACTTCAAAAAATGCATGTAAACTCACATTTTCTTATTTTAAAAGTCCCTAATTATTTCTGGATTTGTCACAGATTCTGGAGGTGACAAGTTTAGAGCTACGTATGACTGAATCACATTATTACAGCAAAACAACTTTTTATAAAAGACACATTTTAATCACCCCTTGATCCTCCTAGTTAAAGTTATTAGTCAGAGTTCTACATTCTGTCCATTTGTTCCATATTACGACAGGTAGTGACGTTCTTCATTAGATCACTGCAGCAGTAGCCTAAAGTATATGCGATGTCCTGCCAAGGATCAGCTCACCTCTAAAAGCTTTTTAAGACATCAGCATGCACCACAGCTGCCATCTACATCACAATATCAGAAATAAAGGGCAACTATGGCACCAAACTTTAGAACTTTCTTACAAAAGTCTACAATGCATTTCAGCACTTCAGAGATCCACTACAGGTCTGCTTTCCAGTCTAGGCAAACACGTTCCCAGTTAGGGATTGCACTGCATTTTTTTCTTGAAAGTTTAACACATAAAGCAGTGCAAGTTATTTTTTTTTTTTATGCCAGTACAGTATTGTAATACAGAAACCTTCTTTTCTTCCTGAGGGCTGCTTTTCTTGGTTGTTTTTTCTTACAATATACTGTTTTCCTTTAAGTTTTATCTCTTGCTTAGTTTGCCCTCCATAAAGAAATGTCTGATTCTTCTGCCATTTTATAAAGACTTGAGATATTTGTTCCACCAGTTTTTAGTGCCCTACCTTCTCCTGCTCATGTTAGGGACTCCATGCCTGGCTTTAATATGAAAATGAGTCCTACTACATTATTTCATCCCTCTAAGGTCTGCAAGAAAAGACATGTTACTAAGGAAGCTTTGTTTTTAGTCCAGTTTCTGTGCTTCAGTCATTAGTGAATTCCTCTTCTGTAGCTTTGAGTTGTTCCTCAGACCATTCATTTTCTTTTCTTGGTCCCTCCGTTGTTGCTCCTAGGGAAGCCATGAAGGACTGGGAGGCAGCCATATCCTCTCAGCTGCTCAGATGTCCTTGTTGAGGCAGGGAGAACCACCACTGTTGGCACAGGGGAAAGGACCGGGAACATTTTCTCTATTACACTCTGCTGAAGAACATCTTTCCCAAAGTAGGAACCATTCATGTAGCCTTACCTTGTCAGAAGGGTGTCTTAGGAAAAGGAAACATAAGAACTGGCCACACTTTTGCAAAGAGGCTATTTGTGACCTTTCATTCTTTTGGGACATACTTGCCACATCTGTGAAATGAAGGAGACTGGTTCCCCTTTCAAATATAGATCCTCTACCAGATGATCAGCCTTTACAATGGAATTTGGCCTCCCTGGCTTCCTCTCCTGCCAGGGAGAGCCTGACCTTAAAGGAATCCACTCCTCAGATTCCCCCAGAGTGGTCTTCTCTGTTTTGGATACCTTCACTAAAATGAGGGAGTTGTTTCACTCGAACAAAGTGATATTTTGGACTCTCGGATGAAATATTAGGACTTTCTGCAGGAAACTCTTCCTCAGTCAACTCCTACTCCTCCATTTTTATATTCTATATGCGACGTCTTTTTGGCAACTTGTAGGTCCTTTAACTGAAAGTCTTCGCTTCACATGAAGCATGACAAATTATATAAGGTTTCCCAATCTCACAAATATATTTTTACTAATCTTAGACCAGATCCACTAGTGATCACCTTGTCCAAATCTCCTTCTTCTAAACTCAGTACAGCAACTATTCCAGTACTGTCTGATAAGATAAGTAAAACTTTGGATAAGTTTGGTTTGAAGATTTATACTTCTTTCCAACTTTGCTCTTTAGAACTGTCGCCTGTCATGCTCGTATGTTCAATTTCTCCTGTCCTATTTCCACGGTATCCAGAATTTAGCCGCTATCCTTCCTTATTTTAGAGACCAAAGTATCTCTGCCTGACCTTCAGTCTTCTAGTTCACAGGTGACTAAGCTACTATAGGTTCATAGGTTCATACTAGGCTAACTGCCCTTGCGAGCCATTTTAAGCCTGGCCAATTATCTTTTGTGAGACTCAAACCCTGTACCTTGTGTTTGTAAGGCAAACACCTTAACCATTAGGCCACCCTCCCAACCCATATGAAATGTGCATATGATGCAGTATCCAAGTCAGCTGCTACAGGCTCTGTCCAGCAACATTATGCCTGATTACATTCTCAAAAATTTAGACTTTGTTAGGTCGGAAATTCTTAATGCCCCGTGGATAAAGATCTAGTCAAATCTTTTGAGAACCCTTGCAGAGAAAGGAACAATCAGGGAAAATTAATCCAAGGGATTACCCAGACTTTTTAGCCCTGCTTTTAGAGTTCTTTCAAGCAGCTTCCCCTAATTCAAGCCTTTCTTTCAGATCTCAGTCTGACTCTAAGCCCTTTCAGACAACTTCCAGTAAACAAGTCTACAGGAAACAATGGCAAAGGAGACCCACACATAAAAACCCTACCTGCTAGGCACAACATCACCCTAAAAAATTGGCTGTGTCCCCATTGTTATTGCCAGTGAAACATGGTTAAACAATAATGACAGGAAAACATTTCTGTCAGGGTAAAAATGTTTTTACTGTAACAGACATTCTAACAAAAAAATCAGGTGGAGGTTTTATGATACAAATTAAAGGACTTTTATAAAGACCTGTTATTATTACATGATCGATGATAACACAAATACTGTAGCTTGTGTAAACATGACAATAAAGCAAACCAACACAAATACTGTAGCTTGTGTAAACATGATAATAAAGTAAACAAACACAAATACTGTAGCTTGTGTAAAGATGACAATAAAGCAAACCCTAAAACAGATAACAATTGCTGGAATGTACATACCACCAATGTCAAGTGCTGATGACAGAGAATTCAAACATTTCTTGCATAAAATACGGGAAGGAAAAATAACAGTGGCTGGGCACTTAAATTTACTAGAAAAAGACAAGAATAATATTAGTAAGGAAATTATTTATAACATACAATCGTTTCATGTCACATTTTAGCACCATTGATGTACACTGCTCATTTAGGTTATAAAGGGTAAACTACTGCTATATTATTCTGCCAAACATGAATCTAAACTAATGCACAGAAGATTAATAACAGATGTTCGATTCTCAGCTAGAGTGTCTTCTGTGTGGAGACATGCATGAATGGGCGTACCCTAGTTGAAGGTTGTGCATCAGGGCCGGCAGCTCGGCACGTAAAAATCTACTGCCAATCATTAGCGGACCGGAGTTCCGCTGTGGCGACCCCTAACCGGGAAAAGCCGAAAGACACAACAACAACAACAGAAGCACAGTCACTATGTAAAACTAAATGGAGTGATGCATTCCGTGGACAAACTACAGAAAGAATGTGGCAATTTTTTTTAAAAGAAACTGAATGCAAAAATGTTATACATCAGAATCTAGGCATACAAGGTCAGGAGGATACATTTCTATAAGAACAAGATAATGTAATTAAGTTGAGAAACAAAATAAAAGAAATGGGAGTGAGGTTTAACTAGTTTTACCTGTTTTTTAATCAATAAAAATGTAATAGAAGTGTGAAGGCTGCCAGCCTAGCCAGATAGAATTGTGCATATAATTCTATTACTTGTAAATATGAATGTGGAACAGACTTGTTTTCTTAAATGAAAGAATATGCTGTGAAATGTGAACTTAAAACAATGTAACAAAATTGCCCTCTGCTGTAGAGAAAGCTAAGACAAGCATTTCTTGTTTGTCCTTTGAAGTTCAAATTATTTCATGACTGTCTTTGATGTTTACAATTCGGCTCCGGCTGGGCTAGATGAAGGCATCCTGCCTGTTCTTTTAACTTAAGGAATAATTACTAGAGTTTACATGTAGAATGTCTTTTATGGCTGTAGTTTCCTGCAGCTGCAAGATAACAAAAGAATGTAGTATCTGTCAGCCTGGGAACACCAGGAAAGTGAAAGAATGATGTAATATTTATCAGAACAGCAATTTCAACTTAAACAGAGAGAACCAGAGATCATTAAGCATTTTAGTCTTGATCATCCAACTCACAGCACTGCCTGATGTCTTATGCAAGTTATCTTAGACGTGTGTTTTTTTTTAGAAATAGCCAAGAACTAGAAAGATTAGACTAAGTGTTTTTCTGTGATGTCAGAACTATACTACTGATTTATTTTAAGTATTTCTGTGTGTTCTCTGAACTCTTGACTAGCTCTGTGTAGTAGAAAATATTATCTTGTGGTTTTAATTATTTACTATTAAATATTTTAAAACCTTTTAACTGTGGCTGGTTTGTGTAGAAATATTTTAAGCTCTAGAGTACATTGCATATTTATAGAGTTTACTGTCCAAGTCACTCCAAATAAGCTTTGACAGCTTAGTCACACTTACCAACTGGATAATAATATTGCACAGTAATAATTGGACACCCTTTTAAGGGCCTTTGAGTAGCTGATAAGTATTAGCTGGGTAGTGGCAATGATTTCTACCGTATAGTCTGGGTAAAAGGGGCACAGCTGGAGAGCCTGTGCCAGCCTTCCCCAGAAGTATCTGTGTGGTTGTATAAACTCTTATCTCAAAGTGTGTGTGTGTGTGTGTGTGTGTGTGTGTGTGTGTGTGTGTGTGTGTGTGTCAGCTAATTAGGCAGGGACATGAAGCACTGGTTGGACAGAGAGGGTGCTAGAGATTTTAGCTTGCCCAGCTGGCTGAGATCTGGACCCCATAGCTGTGCCAGTGGGGAGTCTTATTGGGGACCTGGAGAGCAAGGGAGCGACCAGCCCCAGACTGACTGTGATCTCTGTGTAGTCTTAAGGGAAATTGCACTTTACTGTGTGTATTTGTTATCCTTTCCTCACATATGAGATGCCCTCTCTGGTGTTAGTGGTGAGGATTGAGGCTCCTAGATTGCTGGACCAGGGCATGGGCATCACAAGAAGCACCTTCACACCCAGTGGTTTCAAGGACTATTAATTTAATTCCAGTATTTTTGAAGATCAGGACACAGTGAAATAACTGCTTGGTGCTACTTCTGAATTCTGTTTTCTGCCCTGGGACTAGATGAACCATTCGTGGTTTCAGGTTTTAGTGCACGATTAACACACCCCTTATGTGGTTAAATGATAAACTGTACTAATAACATCTGTGTAACATAAAATACTGAAATTAAATTTGATTATACTGAAAAAGAACTATGTAAACTGGACCCAAACAAAGCACATGGAGGACATGGAGTTAGCAATAACAACCCAAGAACACTTCAGCGTGAACTTTCTGTACCATTACAATTGTTATTCACTAGGTCATTTAAGCAAGGGAGATTCCTCAAGATTTGAGATACGCACTTGTTAGACATATCTTTAAGGGAAAGGGGAATGGGGGAAAACCCAGAATAACACAAATTCTTAAGTTTACTTTCTTATTGTGGAAAATAATGCAGAAGGTTATTTTGGATAAATTATTGCCAGAACTGCAAATATTAGCACTTGAAACCATATACCAGCATGCATATATTGAAAACAGATCTATAACCATCTGTATATGATGTTCTATAACAATGTGGTAACAGCTTTAAATGAAAAATTGTGCATTGTCTTAATTTACAGTGATTTCATTTATATAGACTTAACTTCAGGCTTTGCTATGGTCATACACAAACCACTGATCAAAAAATTAGAACCACTAGGTATTGACATAATCTTGATAAGATAGATTGCTGCATGGCTTACAAATAGGACAAGCCAAGTATCACACAATAGGACAAGTGAAATTTTAGGTTACAGTTAGGGTGTCCCACAGGGTTCTCTCCTAGGCCCATACTTGTTTAAGTTGTATCTTTCAGATCTACCTTCTTCATCCTAAGTGTTCCATAGTCTGAATGCAGTGGCTTGAAAACTGGTAAACTGATTACATGTGTTACAGATAGGGTACATCTGCAAAACAACTTAAATAAATTGGCCTTTGGACACAGGAGAATAATATGTTGATGGATACATCAAAAAATAAACATGAGATTTGACAGACACAGACTGAAGGGTGAATATTTAATACAGCACACTGTGACAGAAACCATCCATTCATTTAAAGACATAGGTACATGGGTAGATCTGGCTTTGAGTTTTTCTAATCATATCAACCAACTTGTTAATGATAGTTACTGAACTATAGGCTGTATAAAAATATTTATAAAGTCTTAGAAATCAGAAATGAAAAAATTATTATTTGTAAATTACATCAGACTCAAATCAAGGCATGGAATAACAATATGGAAACCTTTTTAGGAAAACAAGCATGAATAAATGGAAGAGAGTACAATAGAAATATACCAACAGCATCCATCAGAGTGAATATTTAAGTTATTATGAAAGACTAAAATATCTGAACTTGTACAATGTCACATATAAATATTTATGAAGAGTTATATAAGGTGTATAGGGCATTAAGGGAAAACTAACTCTGGAAATGTTCAGGGTTACCAAAAAGCAGCAGAGAATCTTCAGATAACCTATGTAAAAGATTAAATAGAAATGATATATGTACTAATTGGTTCTCTAAGAACAGCATCTGATGCATGGAACCATATCAAAGCAAGCACTAGTTTAGATATTTTTAAGAACAACTTGAACACTTATTACCTAGTTAAAAATGCATGCAGCTGCAATTGTTATTTTCAGTGTCTATACTGATAAATCGAGCTAAATCCGAAAAATACATTCCTTCCATCAGGAAAAAGTCCTTTATACCTTTACGTAAAGGCATACATCTACAGAGTTTAATAACTACAAGCTCATTAAAATCCTCTTCTCCTATCAAAAGAACTTGAAAAATGTATTCATGCTCAACTTCTACATCACTTCAATTCAAATAATCTCTATGAAATGCAACATGGTTTCAGACCCCCACCACAGTACAACCACCACCCTCCTTCACTTCATCAACACTACAAACCAGCACAGGAGCAACAGCAAACTAGTGTTCCTACACTTATCCAAGCTTCTGACACTCTACCACGCCAACATCAACTGAACTCTGTTCTACACATCTCTCTCAACTTAAGGAACCATGAAAGGGAGGATTACCTATCTGGAAGGCAACAAGCAGTCAAATGGCAACAGGACCTCTCCTCCTCCTCTCACATGGTTAGCATAAGTGTCCCTCAGGGCTCTATAATACAGCCCTTTCTTTTCAATATGTTTATAAACAAGCTTTATACTGCCATTGACCAAGAAAATATAGTACAATTCACAAATGATTTGGCATTAATAATATATATATATATATATATATATATATATATATATATATATATACACATACATACATACATACACACACACATATATATATATATATATATATATATATATATATATAAGCGAACTGGACGACCAGGAAAATAAAAGTAAAATTTTATTGAGTGCTTTCGTCAATTTTTAACTATGACTTCTTCTGAAGAAGTCATAGTTAAAATTTTACTTTCCTGGTCGTCCAGTTCGCTTTGTATTTTCTTAGCTTGGCTCCTTTTGGTTTACCATTTTATATATATATTATATATATGGGTCCACTTCGGTAGATCGAACTTTTAAATGTTCGAAGATGATATGGCTGAGACCATAACCTCTGAATGGAGATCCGCATACAGAGCAGAATGGGAAGATTTCCCATTTCCGCACTGTAGTGCGATCTCGGAGTTGGTATATTTAAGTAAGGGGGTGTGGGGGGTGCAGGGGGGCATAGCCCCCCTGCTACAACAGTTTAATTTTGTTTTTTTTGTTTTTTCTTTTTTTTACTTCAGTGTTCGAACTATTACAAGTTCGAACATATGGTGTCGGTCATATTTGGTTCGAACTTGTAATATATTCGATCTACTGAAGTAGATATGTATATATATATATATATATATATATATATATATGGTTACCTATCAAAACATCTACTCTTCATAACATCTAAACTCAAAACATCAAGACCATAACATCTAAACTTCAAAAAATCTAAAACTCATAACATCGAATCTCATAACATTGAAAAACTACAAAGCAACTATAAATAACATCCCACAGAGTTTTTACTATGTTTATGCAGGGGGGATCTCAAAACATTGAAAACTACAAAGCAACTATAAATAACATGCCACACACTGTTTGCTACACTTATGCAGGGGGCAAGCCCCCCTGTACCCCCCCCCCGTAAATTAAATATACCAACTCCAAGGTCGCACGCTGTAGTGCGACCTTGGAGTTGGTATATTTAATTTATGGGGGTGTGGGGGGTGCAGGGGGGGCTTGCCCCCCTGCATAAATGTAGCAATCAGTGTATGGGATGTTATTTATAGTTGCTTTGTAGTTTTCAATGTTTTGAGATTCAATGTTACGAGTTTTAGATGTTTTGAAGTTTAGATGTAATGGTCTTGATTTTTTGAGTTTAGATGTTATGAAGAGTAGATGTTTTGATAGGTATCCTATATATCAGCCACAATATCCAAACCCCAAGAAATCAGTCAAATTTCTCTCTCTTCAATTGAAACCTGACTGAAAAATTCAATCCTGCTCCTCGATCCTAATAAAATAAAACTGATGCTCTTCACCCCATTATCTCAATCAAAAAACATCTATGTTCAACCTATTGATCACTGCTGCCTTAGCTATGTGGGTTATATCCTGCTACAGCCAACCGGCTTCCAAAGATTTAGGGCACCTTCCACAAGCCTAAAATGTTAGGCAGCAAGAGTGGAGTTGACTAAAAGACATGTTTGGGTGCCATGCCTTTTGGAGCTTTACTGCTGCTGATGAGTACGCTCCTCTGAAGCTTTTAAGGATCAACAGTCAGTTTGTGCTGTTCCTTTGCTGGGCAAATAAGTTCCCTTTGGGGGAAAAAAACTTCTGTTTGGTAATTTGGCTCATTAAAATAACTTTCATGAAGAGGAAAGTACAAATAAAGCTAGAAGTCTGTGTTTTAATGGACTGTCATGAGAATGTACTGTACTTTTAAACAAAAGCTGTCTTGTGTCCTGTCAGGTTAAAAGTTGTTTAAAGTAACTGAAAAACATATTTTGCTATGGAAAAACTGTGTTCATTTTAATCTGTGGGGTTGGCATAGTGTTTTAAAGTGCTTTTTACTGTGTTTGTCTGGGAGAAAAAAGTGACTTTTTACTTTTACTGGTATTTGATGGTTGTTTTCCCTGGGAAAGAGGCACCATCTTTGCCTTGACCATGAAACAAACTGTCAGTCCCAAAGTCAGTCCTTCTTCCAGCCACAAAAAGAAAAATAAACAGCCTTTGCCACCACAGCAGGCTAGCAGTGTTGTACTTCAGAACACTCATCTTTTAACCAAAATTCCTCTGGTGTAGCAACTACAACCACTATGGACTCAGGGGTTAACCACGTCCTCTACGGCTAGAGGTTCCCTCAGTGGGCATGGGAGAGACACTCTTGTCAGTTCTGGAAGAGGGAACAGGGAAGGCATCTCTGTTTGTCAGATTGTTGCGCTCATCCCTAGGGAAGATGCTGCTGCCACTAACAACACTGTTGGCTACATTTCCATTTTTCCTGTCAAAAAGAAGCAGAAAACTAAGCATATATCTACTCCTCCTCAAAACAGGAGTAGTTTACTGGGTCTGGATTATTGTTTAATTTAGGCTATTGATCCTTCCTGTAAGGTAGCTTCTAGTAAAAGAAAGAGGACTACATCCTTTCCTAAAGGGATTCAAGATTCTGAATCAGGATAGGAGGACGAAGGGACAGATATGGGTTTTCTCCACAGATTTCTGATTCATACTCAAAGGAGATCTCACTTTGTTATATCCTACAGCTCAGAAGGGGTTCTCTTTCTCTAAAACTATTTTTTAGAATGTGTCAGTGTTTTCAGCAGGAGAACACGGAGGTTTCTCAGATCCTCAGAAACTACAATGAGATGCTACAAAAGGAATTTCCTGAACTACACCCATTCTTCCAGTTTTGTCTGCCTTGGAGGATGTCTGTGTTACTGCCTGCAAGCTTCCTGAAAGTTATCAGTCTGCCCTTAAAAAGACAGCTAGGATGTCTAAGTTTTTATACACTCTTCCCAAACCTGATCCAGCAGCTATAGCTTTAGTTACTCCTTCTGCTGCAAAACGCTTAGTTATTCCAATCCTACAATTCTGATAAGGATGAAGAAGGGGAAAAATTGTATACTTCTGCAACTTTAATGTCCAGAATTTTGAATTGTCAGATTCGTATGTCAAGGTTTATCCTGACAAGTTGTGAAAGTATGAGAAATGTTTTGTCTTCAGTTCCTTCTTGTGAGGAAAAAACCTGCTTTAAATAACTTAATTTATTCTACAGTTCAAGTCACTACTCATATACTATATGTGTATATAACTGTTAATACTTCGAGGGCTACAGTCACCTGTACTGTTTTAGGAGTTTTACATGGTTGCATCCTCAAAACCTTCCAGATGACATTAAAAATGAGATTTTAAAGTCTCCTTTGGATAGAGATTTAGTTTTTGGCCTCTCTGCTGCAGAAGTAATCAAAGGTTATGATGAAAGGAGTAAGCTGTACAGGGAAACTCTAAGATTTGTCAGCCCTCCTTTTCCAGGGACTCTAACATCATCTAGTTCTGGTAAGAAACAAAACAAACAGTCTGAACAAAATGCAGGTAAACTGACATACAGGAAGAAATAGCAAGGGGGTTCCAAGAGAATTCTGTTAATTCCCAAAACCAAGGACAGTTCAATAAGTCAGAATGACTAAACAGACTTTGTTCCCCCTTCCCACCCTGGCACCTCTTTTGTCTTCCAGAAAGTCTGAATCTCCACTTATCGCTTGGGCAACAGATAGTTTCAGACAACTGGATTCTAAAGAGCATTCATCAAGGTTACAGATGGCAAGGGGGGAAATTCTTCCTTTCCAGGGAGTAATTCCTCATCCTCCAGACCAGACTCCTTTATTTCTACCTGTCCTTCATCACGTCCTGTTCTAGGCAGAGATAGATCAAGGTAAAATGGGGCCCTAAGCAGGGGAACGGACCAACCTGCCACCCCCCCCCCCACCCACAGCCACTCCAGTGTCCCATTACTTGTCTCTCTCTCTCCCCCCCCAGTTACCATAAACACTGCTGAAAACTGTCAGCATGCATACTATTTTCTCTTTACTTTTGAAACAAAGGCAGAGATATGGATTTAATTTAAAACTTTTAATTTAATTATCTTTTGGCCAACTTAGCCCACTAAGCTAAGTGCATCTTTTCAGGGTAGACTCTTCTTGATATTTATACTATTTGGGAAAATTTGGCCTGGGCATTGAGGAACTTCCCCCTAGACTTTTTGATAGCTGAGGAGGATGTAAAAGATCTCACATCAACTACCATTAACGCAGACAGATATTTTCTCAGTTTAACATCTCACACAAAGAACGACACATTCAGGAGTGCAACACTCCCCCCTTTAAAGTGCACTGCATAATCAGCAATCCAGCTACATGGTATGGGAGCAGAAACCACAACATTCTGCACCAAAGGCAAGTATTCCACTGATATTAACACTGCTTTCAAATTCTATAGCACAAACACTAATAGTCATTTTCTAAACTTGGCATGAGCAACAGGAAATTTCTCTTCCCTTGAAACTCACATTCATCAAAAATACACAAACTCATATTAATCGAAAATGCAAGCAGTAAAACAAAATGTATGAACCGATAAAAATTACCCACTTCCAATCAACTCTGACAAGTAAGTGAGCAGCATGGTAGTTGGTGTACAGGATTAAAGCTCTTGTCACCAGTAGCTAAGGTACAATGTTTGAGCTTGAGTAAGCTAATTAACTAATCAATCTACCATCCCTAACTAGGGCATTTTACTTACAAACACAAATACTCCTGAAGGAAGGAAAGGAGGGATTGTATTTCAGTCTAGTGCGTCCAAAGGGATGGTAGGAATTAATCATCTCCCAGTCTACTGCATGTGCGAAATGGAAGTTCTAAAGCAGCTCTCCGGTTCACACATTTGAGAGATGGACGTAATTCCATGTTGCTGCAAATGTACACAAGATGTAGAGTGTGTATGGAAATTCAGGTGTTTAAATCCTGTGTTGCTATGTGTGTGTACAATGCACACATATGATGTATAGTGTGTCCTAAAAAGAAGAAATGTATGTTTTTAAGTTGTTTACTTTTAATTAAAAATGATATGTTGTGGCAGGCCCTAGCCAGCGGGCCCTAGGCAACTGCCTAGGTCTCTTACTGCTGGATCTAGCAATGGTCTCAGAGAGCGATAGAACCATACCCCCTTCCCAGGTGGGAAAGGGGTTTTATTCAAGGATGTTTTTAGTACAAAAGAAAGAAAGAAAATGCTTGAAGACCAGTTCTGGATCTTTCTTTCCTAAACATGTTTGTCATACTGTCCAAGTTCAAAATGTCACTTCACACTGTGTTCCACTTTTTCCACATTCAAGTTTCCTGGTAACACTATATTTAAAAGATGCTTATCATCACAACCATATTCACCCACCTTTCATGCATTTCTTAAGGTTTTGTGTGCCTGAATCACATTATCAGTTCTGGGCCTTACCCTTTGAAGTAGCCACTGCAACAAGAGTGTTTTCAAAGTTTCTAGCTCGAGTCATAGCTCATTGCAGGCTACAAGGTATCCACATTTTTTGCATACCGAATTAACTTGCTTATCTCTGTAGAGTCTTTTTTCAAAGTGTTAGGAATCTCTCTCTTGGGTTAAAGATCTACTACACTAGCTGGAATTCCAAGAGAACATTCAAAAGTCTTTCTTGACTCCTTCTCACAGGATTGTTTTTCTGAAATGTTAACTAGAAACTACAGTTCAAAGAACTTTCTTTCAAAGGAAAAAAAATAAGTCTGTATCTAGATGTATTTTTAGGGTTTTCAGCTCAGACACCCCAACACCTATCACCTTCAACTGACTGCTTTGATGATAGGATCTTAATTCCTTTTAGGCACCTCTTTACAAAGAACATGCAGCAGGTACTAATGGAAGCAAGAATACCTACTACTGAAAACTCGTACATTAGCAAATGGAAAAGGTTTTCTCTGTTGTGCCAACAACTTAACTAATATCCATGAAAGGGTAGTTGTTCTCTGGTTTTACAGCATTTGAGTGAGTTACTATCCTATTGCCTTTGTAAACCCTCTGTCAAAGTTCATTTACCGGCTATTCAGCATGTCTGTCCATGGATTCTTTTCTTTAATACTAAATTACTGGACACTGTAATAGATGGCAACCTTACATTTGATCTTCACGTTCTTCAAACAATTAAAAAGACCCACCAGAAACTTTGCTTCCTTTACAGAGCCACAAAGTGCACCTTACAGACCCAGTAAGAAAAACCTTAGCCTCATCCTGTTTGCTTCCACTCTCTTATATACCTTACCTAGCCTTACAAATCAAAGCTCTACACTAAAATTCAAACTAGCCTCCTGTTACAACAAAATAGCCAAATTTGCTACAAGTGCTACACACTGAACCCACCATGGCCAAGCTTTAAAACAGCTAAAGTGGCTAGATCTTAACTTCTTAACATCCTCTCAGCTAGTTACAACATACAGGCTGATATATTATCCTGAAAAATGACCAGCATTAAAAATATTACTACTGCCTTACACCCTACAAGAGGCCTCCATTCTAGTGATACTAGTGCTTAGGAGAAATGTAAGGCAAATAATTCATCAAGGGACTCTCTAGTCTCCTGTTACATCTCCAAACTCTGGAACACCTTCCTTACACAAATAAAAATGACAAACTCTGAAGCTATAAAATCCAGCTCAAACAATAACTTACCCAGTCCTGGTCATACTCATCTTCATCAGCAGTTTGAGACCCCTAGTGAAAGCGTAAACTTCTTACCTATCCCTAAATTTTCCCTCTCCTGCACGTGAATCAATACACCACTCTTTGCACCCACCTGAAACGCAACTTATCTTTTTCTAACAGTGCCCCATCCTCTGCTCTACCCACTCATGCATTCACTATTTACCTAAGTTATAAACCTTCCAGATACACCAATTACAAGCAGGCAGCCTAGACAGAACTAATACTATATCCTGCTCTCAGTCATATGCTGTTACTACTATCCTCCTATTTAATATTAATATCTCCTCTCCTAAATAACTGTATAACTTACTTCTCAACTATATTCTTCATTATATCTCTAACTCTTTACTAACCTTTCTTACTGAAATGTATGAACACAGCTTCTTTACAGCAATATTCTCCTTTCTACAGTTTAAATCCATTTACTTCATGCAAGAATTCAGAGCTACCAGAGCTGTATAGACCAGTACATATTGATGCAAATACCTTAATTTATACATACTGGCCTTGTAACTAAAAGTTTCTATGACATGTAACTGTTGTTTTTTTCTGAGAAATGTTTGAAATTTACTTGTTAATATAAATGAATTGTGATGGAGCTTTTCTCCATGGGCTGCCTCTGAAAATGGGCTCTGCGCAGTTGGGCATTCCGAGTTAAAGAAAAATGCTTTAATACTGCTACACACTCAAATGTCCTACATTGCACCGCAATTGAATTGTTTTTAGTGCAGTTTTAGCTGCTTTTAAATATAAAAAAAAATTCTAGATTTTAAGCTTGTTTCCTGCCTTTCCTGTAACTGTTCTAGTCCAGATACAGACTTCCTGTATCCAGGGGTGTTTGTAAGCTTCTGAGCCCCCAAGCCTTTCTGTGTTGGAGAGAAGTCTTCTAGCTTACCGGTGGGAGTGGTAAGCACTAGGTAGCCTATCTACCACAAGAGGAGTGTTTTCTGGCCCAGAAATTGCAGTATATTGGCTGTTTGGGCAGTTTTCCATCCCTTTCAACTTTCTGGTTTAAAAGCCCACGTTTGCACCCCCCCCCTTTCCTGTAACTAGTCTAGTCCAGATACAGATCTGCTATATCCAGGAGTGTATATAAGCTTCCGAGCCCACCAAGCCTTTCTGTGTTGGAGGGAAGCCTTCTAGCTTATCAGTGGGAGTGGTAAGCACTAGGTAGTCTATCTACCACAGAAAGAGTGGTTTTTGGTCCAGAAATTGTAGTTTATTGCTGTTCGGGCAGTTTTTCCATCTCTTTCAACTTTCTGGTTTAAAAGCCTGCATTTCCACTCATTTCCCACCTTTTCTGTAACTTGTCTAGTCCAGATACAGTTTTGCTGTATCCAGGACTGTTTGTAAGCTTCTGAACAGTGTCAAAGTGTGCACTTCAATTTTTCCCTTAGATCTACTAGTTCTCTCCTCTCCTGCACTTTTACTAGCTTATTAATCTAGCACTTTACCAGACTTCTTGTAGCAATTATTGTAGCACACAAAAGTGCTACTAGCACTAAACGTTCTACAAGGAAATAGCTCCAGTACTTCTTATTAATGCCCACCCCTCCAGGCATGTCTAAAGGTCAGTTCCCTGTGCTTTCTCCTTTTAACCTGGTGAACCTGTGCATCCTGAGGCAATGCAGTAACTGCCACATGTACACTGACAACCCCCTCCTCTTACCTCCCAACACTCAGATTTGTGAGAAATGCACTTATATATCCAAATTGGAAGCCACGCACTCTCAAGACAAGACCAGAATAGCTGGTCAAGAGGAGAAAGTCAACACTTCCACCACACCACATGGAACATATAGCCCTCCAGAACACACACCAGCACTGGCTTCACATAAAAACACAAACCACACACCCACCTTTGTGGAGGCTCTCAATAAAAATCTACCCAAACAGCAGAGACCTCCAAGGCAGAAACGCATTTGACTACCACAACACAACACTAATCATGAGATACACAACTCTCCTAAACCGTGTGCCACTCAACCAAAGCCCCGAAGGCAAAACAGCATGCCCAACACACTAGTCATAGGTAACTCGATAGTGAGGCACACAGATGTCCCATTCACTAGGCTGAATAAGGAGAAAGTAACAGTCAGCTGCCTGTCAGGCGCTAGGATCTGCCACATAACGCATGCACTCAGGTCCCTCAACAACAGGTACAAATATGACTGTCATTGTACATGTGGGTGTAAATGACCTGAGACATGCCTCCCTGGACTACATGAAAAGAGACATGCAGGAGCTCTCGGATTATGTAGCCCAGGTGGGTATGACCCTAACACTGAGCAGCATCCTACCATCACCCAGAATTATACCACAGTACAAGCAGAAAATGATCAATTTCAACAATTGGCTAAGTTTCTGGTGTCATTCTAAGAGGATCCAGTATCTGTCTGCCTGGGATGACATGATTGACAGACCTCGATTCTTTGACAGACATGGCCTGCATCTGTCACCTCTGGGCTTCCGGATACTGGCCAAGACTCTTGCCACCCTTATAGTGCCTTTTTAGGCGGCGTTCCTAAGAGCAAATTACCACTGTAACAGCTACAAACAAATGCAATCTGAGGGTCATGCTGCTCAATGCTAGAAGTCTAAATCTCAAAATGCACTCACTCGAAGCACTCCTTAAAATGGAGAACATCGACATTTGTGCCGTAACAGAGACCTGGTTCAAGGCAGCAGGAAGCACCCCTGCACTACCAGGCTATAACTCATTCCACACCTTTCGACCCCAGAACTTGGACCGAAGCTCCAAAGGCAGTGGTGTTTCATGCATAAAGGATGCCCACACCTCCAGATTGGTAGCCCAACATAACGCATCTGAGATACGTCAGGTACAGCTAACACTGGGTAAGACAGTGATTCAGGTCATAGCCTGCTATAGGTCCCCAACCATGTCCCAAGACTTACACTCCATGTTCCTAAGCACCCTGGAGAATATTAAGGTCCAACCTAACACTCTCATACTGGGAGACTTCAACTACCCCTCCATTAACTGGGAAAACTACTCAAGTACCAATACACTTGCCCAGCGTTTC
This sequence comes from Protopterus annectens, assembly GCF_019279795.1. Taxonomy (NCBI): domain Eukaryota; kingdom Metazoa; phylum Chordata; order Ceratodontiformes; family Protopteridae; genus Protopterus; species Protopterus annectens. Next base: position 711,040,953 of record NC_056745.1, on the reverse strand, counting down.
CTGGAATTCATTAATTCCAATGCCTTGGACCAGCTCGTTCTTACCCCCACTAGAGGTTACTAACATGGGTGACCGTTGCTCTACACCAATAGTCAACTCCTCCCTGGCTAAATCCGACCACAAACTAATCACCTTGGAAATCCACATCCCCACACCCCCGAAAAGGTAACCACCATGAAAAACTTCTCCAAAGCTAACTTTGGGCTCCTAAAAACAGAGGTGGCTAACTTCACGGCACCCATGCAAATGGAGATCAGTTACATGACCACAGAATCATACACCGATGCACTGTTCGAACATGTACACAAATGCATGGATCTTGCCATACTCAACAGAACCAAGATGCTCTTCTCCAAAAAAAGGAAGCCAAGCTAGTGGTCTCCTGCCATAAACAAACTCTACAACAGAAGGAGGAAACTGATGCAGAATAAGGTGAAGTCCCAAGATTGGAAAAATTCCCTTATCAGACTCAACAAAAAGTTGAGATCCCTCATCAAATCCTCTAAAGCTAGGTATGAAAACAGAATTGCAGTAGACAGTAAAGACAACCACAAGGCCTTCTATAGTTATGTAAAGAATCTCAATGGCAATACCCAGATATGCTCTGAGCTACAGCACAATGGTACCTCCTATACTGAGCCAACAGATATTGCCAATATACTGGCCAACAGATTAAGTGCCAACTTTACCCCTCTCTTCCCCAAGGGACCTGCCACAATACCAGTAGACTGCAAGGCACCCAGTATTACTGCTGCACAGGACCTGACACTATTCCTGGCTGTGTTCTACATGAACTACAGAGTGAAATGGCACCTCACCCGATGTTTGCCCTGTTCAATCACAGCCTCACCTCAGGCTTTGTCCCTACCGAATGGCGCACTGCTATAGTCATCCCTCTCCACAAAGGAGGAGTGACTACAGACTCTGGGAATATCACCCCATTAGCCTGACGTGTCTGATATGCAAAGCTATGGAAAGCATCATCATGGACCTAATAAACAAGGATATAGGGAATCTCCAAACTCTGGATCCCATAAAGTTTGATTCTGTGAAAGGGTGCCTGCTCAACCTGGTCAACTTCTTTGAGTCAGTCACCAGAGCTGTGAATGAAGGCAAGGTGGCTCATATAGCCTACCTTGATCTGGCCAAGGCCTTTGACACCATTCCCCACTCAGGAATCATAGAAAAAAACTCACTAAGCTATGCATCAAACCCTACATCACTAGGTGGGTTGCAAAATGACTCACAGGTAGAACCCACAGTGTGAAAGCAGCTGACTCCAAGTCAGACTGATGACCAGTCACGAGTGGAGTCCCACAAGGTTCGGTCCTGGGTACTCTCCTGTTTGGTATCTACTTCTCTGAAGTCCAGGCCAACATGAAGGGACTCAGCTGGACAAAGTTCGCAGATGATAGCAAGCTGGGCACTATTATTAACTCCCCAAGTGATGTTGACATCCTACAGAAAGGCCTCACTGAGACCAACAACTGATGTCAGAACCATGGCCTTAAGCTCAATGCCAAAAAATGTGTCATCCCCTTTGGAAAAACCCGGTTCCTATGAATTACCACATCAATGGTAGTCCACTGAACACAGAAGGCGTTATAAGAGATCTAGGAACACAGGTTGACAGCAACCTCTCTTTTGACCACCACATTGCCACTGTGGTCAGAAAGTCCTTCTACGTGGGACATCTCATTACTAAGGGTTTTGCAACCAGGAAGAAAGAGGTCATTGTCTCCCTCTACTCTTCCCTCATTAGGCCAATCATTGAGAACAATGTCCCATTTGGCGTGTACCTCACTAAACACCTGCAACAACTGGAGAGGCCGCAAAAGTACCTCACAAAGAGGATCTTAGGCCTTAAACATTTGTTCTATATGGACAGACTAAAAAAACTCCAACTATTCTCTGTCTCATATCACCTACTTAGAGGCAATCTCTGTTTGACTTACAAAGCCATGTCAGACCCAGTTCTGTTAGAAATGCTACATATAAAGAAATCCCAATCCCTCCACACCACACACTCCAGAGACCTCAACCTCATTACCACAATCAACAGAACATGCTGGAGGGACAGGTTCATAACCCTGAGACTGCCCATGCTATGGAATAGACTTCACATACATGTCAAGCAGAGCACCTCACTGGCTCTCTTCAAGAGAAATCTTGATGAGTGGATGGGAAATAGCAAATTCACCCCAGGGTCACTCTAGTGGCTTTACTCGACAGAGGCACTGGGAACTAAGGTCGGGTGGCACGATGCCAGGAGACTATGAAACTGCTACTAGAAAATCATATTTGAGAACCCATTACGGGCCGAGATGCCTCTGATTCATCATTGTGAGTTATCTGCTGGCCTTTCCTATTCTTCTATTAAGCTTCACCAGTCAGCCATTCCTATTTCAGGTACTTTTCTGTTATCGGGGCAACAGCTGTAATAAGCACTTGGAGTCACAGCTTCTGTCCAAGTTGCGGTCAGTAGTGAAATAACCACATTTTCCTTTAAGTATATGGGCCCAGGTTTCAACAGCCTATTTGTATGATTCAAAGTGAAATCCCCTTAACTGTCACCAAAATCAATATCGTGCACGCCTCCAGCACAGTGTTACCTTCTGTTGTGTACATGCAGCTTTGTGCTTCTACAAAATGAACATAAACTGCATCGGTTCAAGCCAGTCCATGACAGTATTGTTAGGAAAATGTTTTATTTTCAGGCTCCAAGCTCTCATTATCAGGTTCTAAGATTTTTTTTAATTTTTTTTAGCTAAAATCTGATTAAAATAGGCTTTCTTATTTTAGCATGCAGTATCATATAGCAAATGACAAGGTAACAATTTACAAACATTCCAGGTTCATCAGTGCCTCCTTGTTTATTTTATTTTATTTCAGAAAGTGTTTATTTTACTTCCTTATCTCTCACGGCAATCCCAAGCACAACAAGTGCACTGCATACCCCATCGCGTCCAATCCACTGCAGAATCAATGTGTTACTTGCAGATGTTTAGCTATGATCTCAAAGCCTGCACGTTAGAGCTGTTGCCCCAATAATGGAAAAGTACCCTGTTTCACTACCATTGGATTTCACCCCTTTCTACACTGCTATCTGTTAAAAACAATTTTTGAAAGAGGTTTTACGTACGTGACCACCTCTTAAGTGACTGGCTCCTTCCTGGGATCTGAATTTTGTTGTTAGAAAAACTTGCACTGTCTCCTTTTGAACCTATTCAGGAGGTGGATTTGAAATTATCTTGGGAAACAGTCTTATTAATTGCTCTGACCTCTGTAAGGCATGTATCTGAGTTTTCAAGTCTTAACAGTCACCTATCCTTGTCTCGTTTTTCAAAGGAATAGGGATTCATGGAAAACCTCCATAAAGCCTAAAGAGGTGTCAGAATTCACATTTAACTAGTCCATTAACCTCCTGGTGTTCTTTCTTGAGCCTACAACTAAGGGTGAATGGATTTCCCCATACTTTACATGTTCATAAGCAATTTAGATGCTATCTTAGAGCCAGATCCTTCCAGATGGCTGACTAGCTGTTTATTTACTATGAAAGTAAGATAAAGGGACAAGCAGTTTCCAAGCATACCATTTTGAGACAGTTGTCCCAAGCTTTTACTTTTTGTTATTCCCTCCATATACACTCACTTCTAGACATAGTCCAGGCTCATTCTACTCAGGCTCTGGCTACTTCCTTGGCATTTCGCAAAGGGAGGGACTCTAAAAACATACTGCAGGCTACTTGGTCATTGGTTCACACTTTTACTAAGCATTACAGTCTCCTACTCTAGATCTGTAGTAGGCTTTGCTGAAGTTGTTCTTCAAGGGTTCCTGGATTCCGACCCACATCATTCCTTCTCTAAGCTTTGGCAATCATCCCATACAGCTTAGGCCACTGCAACAGTGATCTATCTGAACACTGACCGTTACAGTAAGAGATCAGTGCTGCAGTAGCCATTCCCACCCCCCTGACCTCCTAGAATTGCATTGCTTTTGATGTAGTGTGCTGTTTTACTTTCTCCAGAAAATGATACTGAGGTCTGATAACTCAGAATTCCTTTTTCAGGGGCTAGAAAGCTTTGGCGATGCAGCTGCCTTTTATTTCAAATGCTTGACATAGACAGCTATAGAGCATGAAGATTGCCCTAAAAAGCTTTCTGAAGCAAGCCAATGGGCAGGGGGTAGGGTTACCACCTGCCCCTCTTTGTGCAGGTCAGTCCCTGTTTGGGCAGTAGCATTCTGCAAAAAAAAATACAATATGGCATTGGCAAATGTCCTGAGATTTTAATGCAAAAAATATTTCCCAAGTTTTCTTTAATAGTTGCAAAAAACAATTATTTGATATCTGAAATACCTACATGTTATATGAAACAGCACAAGCAACTCAAATGCTGCAAGAAAAAGTCTTTATTTTGGCAAAAAAAAGTGAAGTTCTGTCCTTTGCACTGGACGTGGGTATGGTTTGAGGTTTGTCCTGCATAATTCTATGTTTCTACAAAAAAAAATGCCTCGTCTGGGCATTTGAATGGGTAGCGACCGCAGGGAAGATGCTTGGCAGGATGTCCTATGCAGCCTATGCTACTGCAAAAGTGATCTACTGGAAAATTAGCTGCTATGGCAATGACAAGAGAGCATTTGCACAACTCTGCTTCAACATTCTTGTGCTGGAGGGTTGAGAGCTATGCCCAAAGGACAGAGCAGAGGAGCACCCTGCAATTAAAGTGCTATGCTATTATTTTTCTCCACCTTTGTAACAGCAGAAAAGACGGAACCCCAACACACGATTATGATAATTGGACTCTTCATATGCTGCTGGTGCTACCTTGTTGAGACAACATAATTGTTTTATTTTGATGGAAATAAATGTGTAGTACAAATGTGATTTCCGTTTTTAGTGTTGTAAATTGTTTACGATTTTAATTATTCCTTATTAGTGATCTCACTGACTTTTTTGTAATAGTAATGAACGCGGTGGGCTTTGCGCGGGGAACGAACTGAAATGGGCAAGGTTTGTTTTTTCCAATCCACGGCGGTGGTGCAGCCTTTGGCGTCGTCACCTCACAACAAGAAGTTCTATTGTTCGATTCTTGGCTGGAGCGCCTTCTGTGTGCAGTCTGCATGTCCTCCCCGCGTTCGAGTGACGCTAAAGACATGCAGGTAGATGTGAGCGTGAGCTCTGGCTGGCAACTCGGCACCATAAAAATCCACTGCCAGTCATGAGTGGACCGAAGTTCCGCTGTGGCGACCCCTAACCTGGAAAAGCCGAAAGACATTTACTACGCTTTTATTTTCTATTGATCTGGTATTAAGAGATTACAGATCTTACAAACGGCCATCGTTATTACGTGCACTCCAACCCCTGTATTTGCAGTTGCTTGGTAACGCTCGTTTTGTCCCTCCCATTAGTTTTGCAGAAAACAAAAACATACTGTCTAGCATGCTTCATATTAATTTTTCGTATGTTCTTCACAAAATTTGTGGTTTTCTGGCAAATCGTTGAGGACGGACGTTATTAAAGAATGACAGTTGCGTTTCAGACATCATATCCTTCAAAAAATGCATGTTAACACAGCACATAAAGTTAACAGGATTTAAGAATAACTGGTAAAACCTGTCCCTATTTTCTAGGCCCCCCCCCCCCCCCGATTTATTTTACGCTTTGTTCAGATTTCCTGTGCTAAGCGCGTAAGAGGTATGATCTCTAGTATCCTACACACATCTGCTGCGGCCCTAAAGATGAATGTAAAAACTGACGTTTACAGCGTGTCTACTACCAGAGAACACAGAGAATCCCCAAAACACTTTGTGCCCCACCAAATCATCTACAGAGAAAACAATATCTAAATTGTTGACAGTTAATGGAAAAAAATAATTGTTCAAAAAAGTGATGTTGAAATACATCTCACTTACCCTTTAGATCTGCAGGATCGGTAAATAAAATATTTACACAAGTGCAGCTGTTCACACACTCCATCGCACTCGCCTTTAGGGTATAGTTCACACAGCTTAAGGGCAGTTGTAGCAAAAACCCTCTTCTTATCTGCAGGATAATTAGCTATTACAAAATGGTCTTTATTCTCCAATACCTGCCTAAGCAGCAAGTCGGGAACCTTTGTGAGTTTGTGGATTTCGTCATACTCCAAAAATCCTGACTGAGAAGAACAAATAAGCTTAGTGATGTAAGCAAGTAACTCTGCCATTTCACAGATATCTTTTTGATTTATTTTTACCCTACCACAACAACACAGATGCAAGCAATTTGAGAAACGAAACTAAGCAGTACTGCAACTTTCTGTGTTTGCGTCCCTGAAAGTTGCGGAAATAAATTCCTGATTGGTTAGGGCCGTCAGGCACGCAAGTACTACAGTCTTAAACCCTTTGGCACAGTGGCACCAGATGTTTTAACCATTCATTATCATTATTATGCATCCATGTCCTTACATTCACCGCTGCATTAGTGGACGCCTGACATCCAGCCAGTCTACTAAGCCTACTATTGATTTAAGGCACATTGAATTTAACCCAAATTCTCCTCGGGTAGGTCATAAAGATGAATTTCAGGTGTATTATCCTCAGAACTTCTTTGCTGCCAGTCCGAATGCTTCTTTCAACAGTCGGCCTGTTTGCCTACATCTGTTTTCTGCTAGTTTGAATGCTTTTTCGTTGTCCAGTGAATGCTTAAATCCGAGCCGCTGCAGATAAGTATCCAGATTTTTGTGTGTGCGCTGTTTGGGGGTTACTGTTATCCAGGAAGGGTAAATGCCAGTGAGGGATAGCTCAAAACCATTCAGGGACAAATTAAAAAAAAAAAAAAAACAGGGACATTTTCAAGATATTAGTGCTGTTAACTAGAGACACAGCTAAAATCTGAGTCAAAATCAGGGACAGTTGAAAGGTATATTGTCAGGGGAGACAGATTTCCCGTAAACGCCACCACGATCTGTCTTTTTTTTTTTTTTGCCTAGGAGCTTCTCATGACCATATGTCTTTATTCGATTTGTCAAGGGTTTTTCCCAAAAACCCTTTGTAGTAGGCTTTCTTCCCTTTCCCTGTTTCTTGAGAACCAGCATCTTAAGCTTCTCACTAAAGGTACCATGGCAGGAACTTCCCGGCCCGAGGGGTCAGCCATTAGGATAGAAGGTGAAGAAGATAGGACTGGAATCTTCCACTTTCCAGACTCTGCTGGGTGTTTCTCCTGAGACTGTTATGAACCTGGAGGCTCATCTGGCTGTGTTGTCAGATTTCTCTGCCATGACCGGGTTGGAGGCTGGCGAGAATCTGTCTGGCAGCACGTCCGACGAGGCTTTGCAGCCGTCCATTTCAGATATTCAGTGGGAACTGCAGTTGATTGTTTCAAAAGGGTCTAGGGAGGTTCCGCAGATTCTAGTTAAGGAAGAAGTTCCTACTATGGTTATCGAGTGCCGTCCTGAGTCAGAGCCTATTCAGTTTTACATAGTGGACATTCCCTTAAAAAAGAAACAAAAAACTAAACGTGTTTCTTCTGCTTCTAGAGATCTGCAAATGAGTGGCAGACCTTTACTCAGGAGTTATTTAATGCTTTAATGTGATTAAGGCCTCCTCAGGGGCTTGCTGTTTATGATTTTCTTTAGTCCTCTACTCCCCTTAAAGGGGCTAGAGAACAGAGTTTTCCTGAGAAAGAGTTGGCTTCTGAAAAATAATCCCTGGCTTTCTCTATTCAGATTCCTTCTGCTTTAGACTGTGGGTCAGAGGAGGAGAATCTAATAGTCCTGATACTCCCTTTGAGGAAATTTCCTTTGGGGACACAATCTCTAGGGTGATGGAATTTTTTAAGTGCGATTGTGCTCGGGTCTCTGATATCCATAAGAGGTACTATGAGTTACTGCAGATGAAATCTCCTAAACCTGTGGCTGTTGCTCCTGTTTTGGCTGCTTTGCTGGATGCTTTTTACAGTGCCTCTACAGCACTTGATTCTCTGCCCCCTGCTCCCCAGAAGTCTGATAAGTTTTATAGGGTGCCTGAGGATTGTAACCTTTTCTACAAATGTCCTGCTGATGTCTGTATTCTCTGATAAGGCATCTCAATTGCTTCCTTAGCCCAAGTTACTGCCTTCTGACAAGGACAGCAGAACCATGGGAAGGCTGGGTAAGAAGGTTTACACTTCTGCTGCCCTAGCTTTTAGGTTTATTAATTATCAAACCTATACATGTAAGTATGTGTTGACTCTTCTTTCTGAGGCCTGTCAGCTTATTTCTGATCTTCCAGACTCAGGATAAAACTTCTGCTTTTTCCTTCCTAGGGCCTTCCTCTCAAGTGGTTCATCATTCTGTCAAATGTAGCTATGATGCAGCAGATGCCTCTTCTATGGCTGCTGCTTTTGGTTTGGTAATGAGGAGGCATTCTTGGCTTAGGCTTCAACCTTTACCTAATGATATCAAGGCTAAGTTGCTGGATGCTCCTCTGGATAATCAGCTCTTTTGTTTGGGGAAGCAGCTGCTGATTTGTTTAAGTCTCTTCAAGATAAGGGGAAGGCCTTACAGGAGCTTAAGCATGTGTTTGTTTCTCCTGTGCCTAAATTTCAGAGAAATTAAACTTTTAATACAGCCTTTGTTTATAGGCAGTCTTGCTTTAAAAAGCGTGGCAAATGGGCTCCTCCTGCTAAGGCCACTCAGACTTCAGGTATTCAGAAGCTTTCCCTTCCTAACAAACCAGGTTCTGTATGACTATCTGTCTCTTCTCAGCCTCATTCCGCTTTCTTAATGCCTTTTTCTTTATTTTCCCTATTTGGCATCAGATCACTCAGGATTCTTGAGTTCTGTTAATCATTTGTCAGGGGTACTTCATGGTGTGGAAATCCTATCCTTGTTTTATGGGCATTCCTCAGCCTCCTCTGGAACAACTTCCTATTTTCCCAGAGGTTCTTTAAGATCTCTTGGCTCAGGGTACTATTCAAGAGGTGCCTATGTCCCAAAGGGGGAAGAGGTTTTACTCAAGACTGTTTCTAGTACCCATAAAAGAGGGCACTTGGAGAGGGCATTCTAGACCTTTCTCATCTAAACACTTTTCTGAAGGTGCCTTCCTTTTGGATGTTGCCCCTTCAGACTCTGTTTCCTCTCTTGTTCCTTCATGCCAATATGGTGTCACTGGATGTCAAGGATGCTCATCTCCATATTCTGATCCATCCTCTTTTCAAGAAGTATTTGCGTTTCTCTGTTGCTTCCTGGCATTTTCAGTTCTCTTCTTTGCCACTGGCATTTCTACTGCCCCAAGGGTGTTCACCAAACTTCTCGCTCTTGTGGCTTCAAGGGATCCAAATATTTCTTTACTTGGACGAACTGCTGATTCAGGCATTCTGTCCGGAGATCCTTTTGCAAAATCTTTATTTTGCCATTTCCCTTCTTCAGACCATGGGGTTCAGAATAAACTTTAAAAACTCTTCTGTAACTCCTTCTCAGGATCATGTTTTTCTGGGTGTGCAGGATTTAGACATGCCAATGCTGGCATCCCTGCCTTCTCCAAAGGCCTTAACTCTTATTTCTTACTTTCACACTCTTCTTCTCCTGGCCTCCATTACAGCCAGGGAGTTTCATTGAGCTTTGAGTATCATGGTTTCCACCATTCCAATGCTCCCTCTGGCCAAACTCCACATGAGGAAGTTCCAATGGTTTCTGAAGTCTGTGTAGCTTCAACACACACACCCTCTAGACTCTTTTATAGTTCCTCTTCCTTGTCTCAAGAAGAAGCTTTACTGGTGGATTCAGCAGTTGTCTTTGAATCCAGGGTTCCCTTTTCATCCCCCTCTTATCTCACAGGAACTGTTCACAGATGCTTCAGATGTGGGATGGGGAGCAACATTTGGCTCCCTAAAGGTACAGGGGGTGTGGTTGCCTCATCATCAGAAGGCGCACATCAGTGTAAAAGAGATGAGCACTCTTATGCTGGCTCTTCAGGCCTTTCATCCTATTTTATTTTGGGCCTTTCAAGATATTCACAGACAATACCACAGTGATGTGGTATACAAACAGGGAGGAACAAGATCTTACCTTCTTTGCTGGTTGGCACTGCCGGTATGGGGTCTTGCTGTCAAATATCAAGTGACTCTTTATGCAGTTTATATCTCTTTAGATCTGAATATTGTGGCAGACACTCTGAGCAGGTCCTTCACTCAATCCCACAGATGGATGCTTCACAGGGATATGTTTCGGGACATTGTCCACCAGTGGGGTACTCCTCAAGTAGATCTATTTGCCTCTCCTCTGAACAACTTCCTCTGTTTTGTGCTTGAGTCCCAGGTCCTGTGGTGTGGAAGGTGGACTCCCTCTCATTTTTTTGGAAGACGATGTTTCTTTATGCATTCCCTCACCTTCCTCTCATTCCGAAAGTCCTGTTCAAGATTTAACAGGATGCTCCCAAAATCTTGTTGGTGACTCCCTTTTGGCCACAGCAGCACTGGTTCCCTCTACTCTGCATCTAGCCAAGGGCAGTCATCACAAGTTACCTCACAGGGTGGACTTCTTGTACATCCCCACGTGTCCATGCTTCAGCTGACACTGTGGGTGATATGGTTTGATTCCTCATAGACATCTTTTTTTCTGAGGACGTGCTGCAGGTCCTGCAGGAGGCCAGGAAACATACTACTAGGAAATCCTACTTATCCAAATGGATGAGTTATTTTTTTATTTGGTGTCTCTCTCATAACCTGGACCCACTTAATGTGGATGTTCCTTTGGTTCTCTCGTATTTGTGTAAGTTGCTTAAAGCTAGTTTAGCCTATTCTTCTATTAAGGCTCACTTGTCAGCTATTTCTGCTTGTCTGCTTTTAACTCCTTCTTTAGCTTCTAGATTTGAGGCTAAACAACTTCTTAAAGGCATCCTTAATATTAGACCTCTCAGGAAACCTGTTCCTCCTTCCTGGGATCTTAATTTTGTTTTGGAGAAATTGATTTGGGCTCCTTTTGAGCCTGCTGTTTCAGCTTCCTTGCAACATTGTTTGTGGAAGACTGTTCTTTTGTTAGGTCTTACTTCTGCCAGACGGGTGTCTGAGTTGCAAGCCCTTATGGCTTGTCCTCCTTTTTTTGATATTTCATGAGGACAGGGTATCTTTGCATACTATTCCTTCTTATATTCCTAAGGTAGTTAATGAATTGTCAGTCAGTGTATTAATTTGCCTACTTTTTTCTCCTCTCCGCAATCTGATGGTGAGAGGCTGCTTCATACTTTGGACATGCATAGACAACTCGCATTTTATTTGAATAAGACTAAAGATATTTAAAAGGTCTGAGCAGTTGTTTGTTTCTTTTCATCCTAGGTCTTTAGGATTAGCTGTATTCAAGCAAACTATTTCTTCTTGGATTTCAAAGGCTGTTTCTTTTGGTTATACTTTTCATGGCAAGAGTCTTCATTTTTCTGTAAAAGTGCATTCTGCTAGAGCTGTGGCTTCTTCTGGTGCTTTTTTTCAAGTGCTTAAACACTAATTCTATTCTTGAAGCAGCTACCTGGACTTCTGTGCATGCTTTTACCAAACACTGTAAGTTGGATGGTATCTCCAGAGCTACAGCTGGTTTTGCTATGGCCATTCTTTTTGGCTTCTTAGAGGGCTGTACTGCTCCTTTCTCCTCCCAAGTTTCTGAGCTTTGGCACTCTCTCATATGTTAAGAATACTGCAGCAGTGAATGTAAAGACATAGTACAGTTGTGTAAAATCTTACTATAACAGTAGATATCATTGCCTTCACCGTTGAGTATTCACTCTCTCCATCCCCATCATCCTATTCCTTCCTGGATGTACAGATTACTCCTTTGGTTTCTTTGGACTGGTGTTCCTACTAGGGCAATCAGTTCTGAGGATAGTACGCCTGAATGTCATCTTTGTGCTCTACGGTACACATGGAGCATTTGGGTGACGTACATCGTACGTTAAAGCAACAGTAGGCTTTGGAGATTGGCTAGACGTCAGGCTTCTACAGCAGGGAATCCCATATCTTAAAAATACTGCAGCAGTGAAGGCAAGTACATCTACTGTTATGGTACAATTTTAAACAACCGTACTTTCTTGCACTGGTGATGCCATTTGAAAAAGATAACTTACTTGCAGCCAAGGTGAAATGGGGTAGAGAACTTCAAAAAAAGTCTTGGTATCAGAATACCATCCAGCTGTGTTTTTGTCTAGTCATAGCTCTCAACTGTCCAGATTTTTTATTCATATTTTTGGTCTGTTTCTCATAAAATTGTAGTTTTCTATCAAATCACTGAGGACTGAAGTCAGAAAATAATGGAAAATGTTTGATTTTCAGACTTAATATCCCACAGAAAATCCATGCTAATGCAAAGCCTGTCATTCTATCAACTTTTTAAGTTTGGATAAGCAATATTTAAAAAATGCCCGTATTTTGGGCCTTTGCCCCGCATTATTTGTGACTTTGTCCAGATGTCTTGCTCTAAGAGGTTGAGAGGTATGATTCTAGCAGCTGGCGGTACCAAATCTAAGCTTGGTTAGAAGTTGAAAAAAACTAAATTAGTGGTTTCTGATGAATATGACTGACAGTCTTTAGAGATACAGAAGCCAGGCAATACCCAGTATCTTACTACTGCTATTTTCAAGATTTCTGGCCCCAAACTACCAATTGCTAGGGGTTGTTTTTACTCCTACCTGTAAAACCATATCTCTTAAGTGGTTTGGCTATTCACATTTAAAACTCTGGGAGTGATGCTAGGATAATTCAGTCAGCAGCATGCCGCTCAACCTGTTAGAGCAAGAAATCTGGGCAAAGCCATAAATAATATCACTCTTACAGACTTAGAAAACTGATAGAATAACAAGGTTTTGCATTAGCATGAATTTTCTGTAGGGTATGAAGTCTGAAATTTACATCTGTCAATATTTTCTGTCTTCAGTACTCAACAATTTGCCAATAATTTGCCAGAAAATGAAAATTTTATGAGGAATAGACTAAAATATGAGGCAAAAATCTTGACAATTGAGCGGTATGGTCAGTAAAACGGCCATATAAATACTGAAAGAAATTCTAATATATAAGATTATGAGTGGCTCACCATTCATAAGAGGCTTATTATATGTTCGAGACCTGAATGCCAAGAAGTTCACCCTGACAGGCAAATCTCAGTATCCATATCAAGAACATATAATAAGAGTTCTGATCACAATTCAGTTTAAGTCGAAAAAAGCACAGACAGGGGTGAGACTGCACATTTGGGGGCATTCCTGCCTTGACTGATCCCTGAAGGGGGCATGGTCACACCTACAAGAAAGGCTATGTTTTGGTAATGTGGCAATGACATCAAGAATACGTTAGTAGAAAATGCAAGTTTAACTTTCATTCAACATTATCTTGTAAACCCACCAGTTGAAAGGATGTAACTAGATGCAGTCTCTGAACTCATCTAAGCACATTTTTCACATTTCTTAGGGAGAGTACAACGTTCTCAGAGGCCAAACATTCTAACTGTGATGCAGAGGAATTCTGTTTTGACAACCCCCTTCTGACACGGAATATCAATCTTCCTCGCATTTAATCATAATACTTTTCTCATTTATGCTATTGGTCTGTGTGTTAGTAATGCTCATGGGTTAACTTATAGAACCTGAACAACTATTGGCAAACCACATAACTTTTCCAGAAAAAGAACAGCTATAGGCATTGGAAGTCATCAGTGCAGTAGTAATGAACCACTGTATAATCACTACATGAAAAACAGCAAACTAAGGAAGCACTGCTGGGGGGAGGGGGGGAGTTAATAAACAAATATCAGCCAGATTTATTTTTTATTCTTATTAATTCATTCACCAAAGCTCCATGTTTCAGAAGACATCTATTTAATTACAAAAAAATAAATAAATAAACAGGATCCTATTAGTGACCTAAGGTCCAAGTCAGCCTCTTTGGCAGAGGACCTTGACATAGCATCTGACAATATTTCTCTCTCTGTAAGGTGGCCTACAAGGCAAAGCCAATATAAAGGGACTTTGGCTGACCAAATTCGCAGATGATTGCAAACTGGGAGCCGTTACTGACTCTCCAACTGATGTAGACATTCTTCAAAAAGGTCTCACTGTGACCAGTGACTGGTGCCAAAACCATGGCCTTAAGCTCAATGCCAAAAAATGCATGGTCATTCCCTTTGGGAAAAACTCGGTGCCCATGAACTACCACATTAACGGTAGTCCGCTAAACACCGAAGGTGTGATAAGAGATCTGGGGACACAGGTTGACAGCAACCTCTCCTTTGACAACCACATTGCCACTGTGGTCAGAAAGTCATTCTATTTGGCCCATCTCATTACAAATGGTTTTTCATCCAGGAAGAAAGAGGTCATAGTCCCTCTCTACTAGTTCCTCATCAGACCTATTATAGAATGCAACACCCCATTTAGCATGTACCTAACTAGACATCTGCAACAGCTGGAAAGGCCACAAAAATACCTCATTAAAGGATCTTGGGCCTTAAACACATGCCCTATATGATATGAATGCTATGTGCCATAAAATTCCACCAAGTAATGGTACGAATAACAGTTTATTGACGCCACAAACACGTTCACTTCACAAACACATTAACGCACTTCTATACTGAAATCAAAATCGTGTTTTCGTCTCAACAAGTGGGACTTCATCAGATAACGTCAATTAATACATTTTCTATTTAAATACCATAATTGTGTTACAATTAATTCCTGTTACCAATGAGTTACCTTAATGAAAGTTCAAACTATCAAATCAGCTTGGTTCTTTCTTTCTTAATATTCATGATACTAATGAATATTCCACATATTAAAAACAACGTATTTGAATACTTAAAAACATTAAATAAATAAATAATGTTCGTAAATCATTGTTAAAATTCATTACTAAGACTAATCAAATTAATCTAATCAGTGTACTTATAAATACATAAAGTAGGGATATAGCTTTATAAATATAATCGCTTTTTGTACATAACTTATTAGTGACAAGCAGCTTTTATATATATGTGTCTTTGTATTAAACTTAACTAAGATAAAGTGCAAATAGTGTCTTCTAATTTATCTTGTTAAAAAAACCTATAAATCCATATTATAGGGATATAACCATGTTTTAAATATGTTAAAAAATGTTTTATTTATCAACTTTGTGATTGACAACTTCGTATTTATACATAGCTTAGATAAAGTGCATTAGTGCCTTTCAGTTTATTACTCCGTAAACTTATAAATGCATGTTTTGAAATTATTACAACATACTGAAAATAAAAATACTTTGCATATCGCAACATATAAGGCTAGTAGCTTAATGAATCTGACCACTATTGTAACCTAACTCAATTAAAGTGCAACAATACTTTCCATTTTGACTATTCATAAGAATGTTAATTCATTTATTAACAAACTTGTCAAAATGACAACAATATACTTATTGCAACTTAAACATTTTTGTAAGTTGTGTCTATATACTACCTAGCCCAAATAAAAGTGTAATAGTGCCATCTAGTGTTAAAAACATGTATTTATATTAAATCTTGTTTGATTTTAATCTTAAAATTGACCCTATCGATAAATGTTCATTTAAACCTGGACTCCTACTTGCATCCAGGTTGATCTGCCACCATAATTCCTTACTTTCGAGTACATCTTCCCATGGACCACCCCTAATATCGACCTGTATCTGTTCTAATACAAAAAATAAAAATGATGCTTCATGACAAACCTTAGTGTGCTTAAATAATGAATTAGTTTCTCTTTCTTTTGAAATGTCATATGTATGTTCATACACTCTCTTTTTTAGAGATCTCTCAGTTTTTCCAATGTAGAATGATTGGCATTTCTGACATACCACTAAATAAACAACTCTTTGTGTTTCACAATTGTAATAGTTGTTACTAGTTATCATTCTTTTTCTACATTCTAAATATATTTCTCCTTTATTCATTATAAATGCACATTGTGAGCATCTCCCACATTTAAACATACCTACACGTCGATTAGGTTCTGTTCTATTAATGGTCCCTGTTCTTTCTATCATATTACGAAAATTTGGGGAATTTCTGAATACTATTTTAGGTGCAATATTCCTTATCTCTTCCATGTCTGTTAGAGCTGAGAATTTCTCCCATTCTTTGTATAGAATTCCCCTCATATTTTTATTGATAGAATTGTACTCTACTACCAAACTTCTTTGAAAGGTTTCCCCCATCTTTGAACTTCCTACGTATTCATCCTCCTTTCTAGTAATCCCTTCTACACCTTTTATAGGGTGAAACCTCCCTTGTCTACCTTTTTCCACTTCACATCTAATTTCTTTAATGAAATCTATAGGGTAACCTCTCTCTAAAAACATACTTTCCAGTTTGTCACATTCACTAATGAAGTCTTCTTTTCTACTAGTCATTCTTGATCCACTCACAAACTGTCCTTTAACGATATTTTTCTTACTGTGTAGGGGATGTGTGCTGTTAAAATGTAAAAAATAATTCATATATGTTGCTTTCCTATATACTCTTGTTTCAAAGTTATGTTCAAACTTATAAACTTCTACATCCAAATAATTTAAAACATCTCTATTCAAAACGTATGTAAATTTCAAAAAACTTGTTGTGGCACTAATATATTCCATGAATTCCATAAACATACTTTCACCCCCTACCCAAAAAATCACTATATCATCCAGGAACCTGTGATATAGTATCCAATATTCTTTAAACTTTGAATTTATAATATATTTTTCTTCCCATTTTGATAATACAATGTTGGTGTATGTGGGCGCGCACGCTGCTCCCATGGAGACTCCAGATTTCTGTTGGTAATATTCCCCATTAAAAATCAAGAAGTTATTTTTCAACACAGTATCCATAAAAATGACTGCCGCTACTTTTTCTTCTTGTGTCATCTCTTTATCTGTGAATATGCTCTCTTCAAACATATCCATCCCTTCATTATGAGGGATGCAAGAGAACAAATCAATAATGTCTATAGTAATGAATATGATATCTTCTTTATAGACTTGAGGTGTTAATTCCCTAAGAAAGTCCCATGAGTCTTTTAATATAACCTTATTATTTACCCAAATGTGCTTTGCCTTTATATCCACAAATTTAGCTAAAGGAACGGTCATTGCTCCCTCTGCTGATACTATGGGTCTAAGGGGGGGGGGGTCTTCCTGGTTCTTATGAATTTTGGGTATACCAAACATTGTGGCTACCCTTGGTTTCTTCACTTGCAAATAATTGGCTGTTTTGATGTTAATAACTTTTTCCAACACTAAATCTTGAATTAATAACTCTATTTTTTTGTGTGCCATCTCTACCTCATATTTAGAAGCTACACAATATTTATTGTCATCATTCAAGATGGTGCACATTTTTGCCTCATACAATATTCTATCCATAATAACAATCCCACCCCCCTTGTCTGGTTTCATAATTCTCACTGTTTTATTCTTAGTAAGTTCTTTTAACACCTCTTTTTCATCTATATCTAAATTCTGTTGGTATGTAATTTTACTCTCTTTGTCCATCTTCCTTATTTCATTTTCCATAACCATCTCGAAGTTCTTGATTTGTGGAAGTAAAGGGGGATTATATGTTGATTTCCTAACCAACTCTGTTTTTTCCTTCACTTCTTTATTAAACCCTACTCTGGACACAAGTATAGTAAGGTTGATTTTCCTAACAAATAGTTTTATGTCCATTATAGTGCTCGTGATGTCTCCTTTTTTAACTGGAATGTATTTTAGTCCTTTACTCAATAGTTTAAAATGCTCTTTGGTGAGGATTATGTTGCTAAAGTTGTAAATGGAAAACCCTTGAAAACTATTTTTGACATTGTCCTGGAAAATAATG
The DNA here is from genome assembly GCF_019279795.1 of Protopterus annectens. NCBI lineage: Eukaryota > Metazoa > Chordata > Ceratodontiformes > Protopteridae > Protopterus > Protopterus annectens. Next base: position 711,023,140 of record NC_056745.1, on the reverse strand, counting down.
TCATTAGCACTCTCTAAGTTGTCATTTTCAATAATATAGTTAATGGGAATGGGGGTATCTGCTACTAGAATCTCCCTCTTCCCCTTCTCCCCCCCCCCCCACATGTCTGAAAATTTCCTCTTCTATCCTGTAATTGCTCATGCTCCAATTCTCTGTCTATTAATGGTGGAAATTCTACATCATACCAAAATTCTTCTTGCCTATCTATTGTATTTTTCCTTTTGTCAATTCTTTGATTGTTATACCTATTTTTATTTTTATTGTTGGTATTATAATTGTTGAAATTATTAAACACAGGTTTAGGGTAGCTAATTTCATTAGCATATTCTTGAATATCCCTATTTAATTTGTTCATTTTGCGCTGCATCACTTCTTCACATTTACTATCTATATCCCTTCTTATTTTTAAATATTTCTCTTTCTCTTCCTTTATGTTGAAAATCAAGTCATTTTTAATGCAGGTGTCCAACTCTTCAATTTCTTCATATAAAGCACTCAGTTTTTTTTCATTCTCGTCAATAATGAGTTGAACAATCTCCAACCCACATTTGTTAAAAACTTTAACCAAGCTTTCATGAAAAATAGTTCCAATTTGTACATTGTTAGGGTATTTACAAATGCGTAGTCCCTTAGGGACTATTTCTTTAACTAAACACTCTTGTAAGTACGCATTCTCAATAACACAAATTCTATACTGTAACATAAGTTTGTGTAATTTTTCAATTTTCACAATATACGTGTCCCCATTTGTAAAATGCTTGTGATATAAAAATAAAAATAGGTATAACAATCAAAGAATTGACAAAAGGAAAAATACAATAGATAGGCAAGAAGAATTTTGGTATGATGTAGAATTTCCACCATTAATAGACAGAGAATTGGAGCATGAGCAATTACAGGATAGAAGAGGAAATTTTCAGACACGGGGGGGGGGAGAAGGGGAAGAGGGAGATTCTAGTAGCAGATACCCCCATTCCCATTAACTATATTATTGAAAATGACAACTTAGAGAGTGCTAATGACATTATTTTCCAGAACAATGTCAAAAATAGTTTTCAAGGGTTTTCCATTTACAACTTTAGCAACATAATCCTCACCAAAGAGCATTTTAAACTATTGAGTAAAGGACTAAAATACATTCCAGTTAAAAAAGGAGACATCACGAGCACTATAATGGACATAAAACTATTTGTTAGGAAAATCAACCTTACTATACTTGTGTCCAGAGTAGGGTTTAATAAAGAAGTGAAGGAAAAAACAGAGTTGGTTAGGAAATCAACATATAATCCCACTTTACTTCCACAAATCAAGAACTTCGAGATGGTTATGGAAAATGAAATAAGGAAGATGGACAAAGAGAGTAAAATTACATACCAACAGCATTTAGATATAGATGAAAAAGAGGTGTTAAAAGAACTTACTAAGAATAAAACAGTGAGAATTATGAAACCAGACAAGGGGGGGTGGGATTGTTATTATGGATAGAATATTGTATGAGGCAAAAATGTGCACTATCTTGAATGATGACAATAAATATCGTGTAGCTTCTAAATAAGAGGTAGAGATGGCACACAAAAAATAGAGTTATTAATTCAATATTTAGTGTTGGAAAAAGTTATTAACATCAAAACAGCCAATTATTTGCAAGTGAAGTAACCAAGGGTAGCCACAATGTTTGGTATACCCAAAATTCATAAGAACCAGGAAGACCCCCCCCCCCCCTTAGACCCATAGTATCAGCAGAGGGAGCAATGACCGTTCCTTTAGCTAAATTTGTGGATATAAAGGCAAAGCACATTTGGGTAAATAATAAGGTTATATTGAAAGACTCCTGGGACTTTCTTAGGGAATTAACACCTCAAGTCTATAAAGAAGATATCATATTCATTACTATAGACATTATTGATTTGTTCTCTTGCATCCCTCATAATGAAGGGATGGATATGTTTGAAGAGAGCATATTCACAGATAAAGAGATGACACAAGAAGAAAAAGTAGCGACAGTCATTTTTATGGATACTGTGCTGAAAAATAACTTCTTGATTTTTAATGGGGAATATTACCAACAGAAATCTGGTGTCTCCATCGGAGCAGTGTGCGCGCCCACATACGCCAACATTGTATTATCAAAATGGGAAAAAAAATATATTATAAATTCAAAGTTTAAAGAATATTGGATACTATATCACAGGTTCCTGGATGATATAGTGATTTTTTGGGTAGGGGGTGAAAGTATGTTTATGGAATTCATGGAATATATTAGTGCCACAACAAGTTTTTTGAAATTTACATACGTTTTGAATAGAGATGTTTTAAATTATTTGGATGTAGAAGTTTATAAGTTTGAACATAACTTTGAAACAAGAGTATATAGGAAAGCAACATATGTGAATTCTTTTTTACATTTTAACAGCGCACATCCCCTACACAGTAAGAAAAATATCGTAAAAGGACAGTTTGTGAGGGGATCAAGAATGACTAGTAGAAAAGAAGACTTCATTAGTGAATGTGACAAATTGGAAAGTATGTTTTTAGAGAGAGGTTACCCTATAGATTTCATTAAAGAAATTAGATGTGAAGTGGAAAAAGGTAGACAAGGGAGGTTTCACCCTATAAAAGGTGTAGAAGGGATTACTAGAAAGGAGGATGAATACGTAGGAAGTTCAAAGATGGGGGAAACCTTTCAAAGAAGTTTGGTAGTAGAGTACAATTATATCAATAAAAATATGAGGGGAATTCTATACAAAGAATGGGAGAAATTCTCAGCTCTAACAGACATGGAAGAGATAAGGAATATTGCACCTAAAATAGTATTCAGAAATTCCCCAAATTTTCGTAATATGATAGAAAGAACAGGGACCATTAATAGAACAGAACCTAATCGACGTGTAGGTACGTTTAAATGTGGGAGATGCTCACAATGTGCATTTATAATGAATAAAGGAGAAATATATTTAGAATGTAGAAAAAGAATGATAACTAGTAACAACTATTACAATTGTGAAACACAGAGTTGTTTATTTAGTGGTATGTCAGAAATGCCAATCATTCTACATTGGAAAAACTGAGAGATCTCTAAAAAAGAGAGTGTATGAACATACATATGACATTTCAAAAGAAAGAGAAACTAATGCATTATTTAAGCACACTAAGGTTTGTCATGAAGCATCATTTTTATTTTTTGTATTAGAACAGATACAGGTCGATATTAGGGGTGGTCCATGGGAAGATGTACTCGAAATTAAGGAATTATGGTGGCAGATCAACCTGGATGCAAGTAGGAGTCCAGGTTTAAATGAACATTTATGATAGGGTCAATTTTAAGATTAAAATCAAACAAGATTTAATATAAATACATGTTTTTAACACTAGATGGCACTATTACACTTTTATTTGGGCTAGGTAGTATATAGACACAACTTACAAAAATGTTTAAGTTGCAATAAGTATATTGTTGTCATTTTGACAAGTTTGTTAATAAATGAATTAGCATTCTTATGAATAGTCAAAATGGAAAGTATTGTTGCACTTTAATTGAGTTAGGTTACAATAGTGGTCAGATTCATTAAGCTACTAGCCTCATATGTTGCGATATGCAAAGTATTTTTATTTTCAGTATGTTGTAATAATTTCATTACATGCATTTAAAAGTTTATGGAGTAATAAACTGAAAGGCACTAATGCACTTTATCTAAGCTAGGTATAAATACGAAGTTGTCAATCACAAAGTTGATAAATAAAACATTTTTTAACATATTTAAAACATGGTTATATCCCTATAATATGGATTTATAGGTTTTTTAACAAGATAAATTAGAAGACACTATTTGCACTTTATCTTAGTTAGGTTTAATACAAAGACACATATATATAAAAGCTGCTTGTCACTAATAAGTTATGTACAAAAAGCGATTATATTTATAAAGCTATATCCCTACATTATGTATTTATAAGTACACAGATTAGATTAATTTGATTAGTCTTAGTAATGAATTTTAACAATGATTTACGAACATTATTTATTTATTTAATGTTTTTAAGTATTCAAATACGTTGTTTTTAATATGTGGAATATTCATTAGTATCATGAATATTAAGAAAGAAAGAACCAAGCTGATTTGATAGTTTGAACTTTCATTAAGGTAACTCATTGGTAACAGGAATTAATTGTAACACAATTATGGTATTTAAATAGAAAATGTATTAATTGACGTTATCTGATGAAGTCCCACTTGTTGAGACGAAAACACGATTTTGATTTCAGTATAGAAGTGCGTTAATGTGTTTGTGAAGTGAACGTGTTTGTGGCGTCAATAAACTGTTTTTCGTACCATTACTTGGTGGAATTTTATGGCACATAGCATTCATATCATTTTGGATTACTGGTGACTGTTTCTTGGATGCTTTCACTTACTTGTTACATGCCCTATATGGACAGACTCAAAAAGTTCCAGCTATACTCTGTCTCATATCACCTCATATTAGAGGTGATCTCTGCTTGACCTACAAAGCCACGTCTGACCCAGAGCTGTTAGATATGCTACATCTGAAGAAATCCCAATCCCTCTGTCATTCTGTGCCACACGCTCCAGGGACCTCAACTTCATTACCTCAATAAACAGAACATGCTGGAGGGACAGGTTCCTAACCCAGAGACTACCCATGCTCTGGAACAGACTTCCCATTCACGTCAAACAGAGCACCTCACTAGCCCTCTTCAAGAGAAATCTTAACGAGTGGATGGGCAATACAAAATTCACCCCGGGGATCACTTCAGTGGCCTTGCTTGATAGGGGCACTGGGAACTAACATTGGGCAGCAAGAAGTCAGGGAATCTTTTTGGGCTAGGCTTACATAGGCTCCAGGCTGAGCCTAGTATAAACCTATGAACCTAAAGGCTCAAATCTCACTTGCAGGACACAGCGAAGTCTAATATATACATATATATATATACACAGGCACACATATACGTGTGTGTGTGTGTGTCTCTCTCTCTCTATATACATATATATATATATATATATATATATATATATATATATATATAGAGAGAGAGAGAGAGACTCATACACACACACACACATACGTAGTGTATATCTACATATATATATATATATATATATATATATATATATATATATATATATATATATATATATCATCAGCCCCCTTTTTACCATTTTTTCTACATGGGGTTGGGGTATCATGTTAACTGTCGCCAACTCTCTCGATTCAGTGGCACACTCCTGCCTTCTTCAACACTCATGCCTGATTGTCACAGATCTTCTTTCACACAATCCATCCACCTCTTTGCTGGACATCCTTGCTTCCTCTTACCTTCTTCCTGTCTGTCCCAAATCTTCCTCACCAGATCGTCTTCTGCTTTTCTACACATGTGCTCAAACCACCAAATGGAGCTACTTTGGCTTCTGCTCTTATGTCCTCATTTCTTCATCTGTCCCACAGTGCGCATCCTACCACCTTTCTCAGGCACTTCATTTCCATCACCTCTAGCTTCTTCAACTGTTCTGCCTTTACTGCCCAGATTTCTGTACCATATAGTAGTACTGGTCACCCCACTGCCTTGTACACCTTGCTTTTCAGCTTTTTTGGCATTCTTATGTCATAGACTACACCTGATACTCTATGCCAGTTGGCTACAGCCCCTCTGATTCTGGCTTTGACCTCTTCATTCGGACTACCCTTCTCAACAACCCCTCTCAGATACTTGAAGCTGTTTACCTGTTCCACTATCTTCCTTATATCTCTATTCTCAGCTTCTTCTGATCTCTCTAGTTGCTGCCATTACCACCGTTTTATCTGTCCTTAGTTTCATCCCATGTGCCTTCAGATTTGCATTCCATTCTCCTATCCCTTTGCTGAAGTTCTAGCTCAGAGTCTGCCTGTACTGCCACATTGTCTGCATACAGCAGCTTTGTTGATCTGTCCCCTCCAACCTGTTTGCTAATGTAGTCCATCACCAGTATGAACAGCAGTGGGCTCAGAGCTGAACCCTAACATAATCCCACTCCCACCGGGAACCCCTCTGTGAGGCCAAATACTGTTCATACTTGAGTCACTGGGTCCTTGTACATAGCCTGCACTAATTCTACCAATGTTTCCAGGACTTCAAACCACCGCAGTACTGCCCAGATTAGCTGTCCTGGGACCTTGTCATATGCCTTCTCCAAATCTAGGAATGTCCAGTTGGACTCTCTCCTCATTTCTAGCTTCTTCTCGAGTATCTGTCTCAATGCAAACATCGGGTCAGTTGTGCTGCATCCTGATCGGAACCCGAACTGTTCATCTCCCATCTTACATTCTACTACTCTGCATATCCGTTTATCAGTCACTCTCTCCAGAACTTTCGTGCAGTGTGGTAGGAGTTTGATTCCTCTGTACTGCCCACATTTGTGGATGTCCCCTTTGTTCTTGTACACTGGCACAAGTATGCTTACTCTCCAGTCATCTGGGATACACCTTTCTCTCCAGACTGCTATTAGTACCCCCGGGAGCCATTTCTCCCCTCTCACCCAGCATCTTTATCATATCTGCTGTTACCTCATCTGAGCCTGCTGCTTTCCCTGACTTAATCTTCCTTAGTGCTGTTCTTACTTCTTCTAAGGTGGGCTCCTCTTCTTCTCTAACTGTAAGCTGTTTCTGGGGCAGTACAGCTTCTGTGAGGTTTTCTTCATTCAGAAGCTTCTGGAAATACTCCTTCCATCTGCCTTTGATGTCCTGTGGACTGGTAAGCAGGTTGTCCCTTATGAAGGTGTCTGACTATCTTTTTTATTTTTCTATCCTTGCCTTGCAACCTGATATAGTTTCTTTGTGCCCCTTACTGAGTCACTTTCCAGAAGTTGATAGAGTGCCTCCGATGCCCTATGCTTTGCTATTTCAACTTCTTTCTTAGCTTCCTTGTTAGTCAACCAGTAGTCCTTCCTAGCCTGGTCAGTCTTTTCTATCTCCCATTTCTTCCTGCACTTCCTGCACTTCTGCATTCCACCACCAGCTTTCCGTATGTACCTTATTTCCATACCTGGCTCTGCCACATATCTTTTTTGTAGTCCTAATACATGCTGTTTTTAGGCACTGCCACTCCTCTTCAACTCCACCTATTTCCTCCTCTTCCTGGGGTGCTAGAGCCCTCAGTAATTCGTGAACTGCTGTACTTTCTCTCCAGTCAACGTCCAGGTCTTCAGCCTGATCTCTGTTGACCTTAGAGCCTTCTCTGACCACTGTTTGCAGCTGATTATGGCAATTAATGGTTTATGCTGTGGGCTGACTGTTTCACTGGGGATGACTTTGCAATCATGGATTCTACCCCAGTCCCTTTTCCTTACTAGGAGGAAGTCTACCTGAGTTGCATGTTGGCTACTCTTGTATGTGATCTTGTGACTTGTCTCTCTTTCTGAACCATGTGTTGGCTACTATCAAGCCATTTGCCAGAGAGAAGTCTAGAATGGTTTCCTCTGTCTTTATTCCTGTTACCCCATCCATGTGGACCCAGGCAGTCCTCATATCCTGTTCTGTCTGTCCCGATATGTGCATTCAAGTCACCTATTATCAACACCAATTCATGTTGTCCTGCTTTATCTAGTAGGTACTGCAACTGATGTCTGAATGCATTCTTTTCCTCACTATCACAACCCTGCTGTGGGACATATGCTGATATTATGAATACTGCCCCATCATTACAGTGGAGTCTGATTGCCATTAGTCTGTCATTAATTCTGATGATATCCCTCACTGCCTTCTGAAGCCTCTCTCTCACCACAATTCCTACACCATTTCTAGCCTGTCGCCCACCTGAGTAGTAGAGTCCGGATGCCAAGCCAAGTGGCTTTGCTGCACTGCCCTTCCATCTTGTCTCTTGGATACATAGAATGACCAGCCTCCTATGTATCATCATGTCATCCACTTCCAAGCTGCGTCCTGTCAGTGAACCTACATCAAGTGTAGCAATTCTGAGTTCATGTTTGGCAGGTTGGTTGGTTTTACATTCAGCTTTCACTCAACAGAGCTATCCCAGGTAACCCAGGCTGGGAAACTAGACACCAGCCAGCCAGTAGTTTATTGGTCCAGGGCTGCTGGGCTTTATAGCAAGCGCACACTGGCCAATAGGGGCACATATACCCCTCCCACCATTAGCAAGGGTCCCTGGCACGGGTGAGAGTAGGCCAGGTCCTCAAACCACTTATCACTTATCAAAATGGTAATTACCCATGCCCATTTTGGCGACATTAGTCAACATGACCAAATCACCTAGAGCCATATTTTACACCATCGAGTGACTAGCTGTGCCATGGCATGCAGTCTGTGATCCATGTTCTCCTACTTTGAGGATACTGTGCATGTCTTTATATTTTTATATATAAATATGTATAAATATGGAACTACTGTATAGTAAAGAATTTAATTAAGCTGGTGGTCTGGGGGTTAGCAGACCACCCAAAAGCTTTGAGGTTTTAAATTCTCTGAGATACATTTTAGAGATTTTCCCAACCTTTGGTCCAGTGATGGCCTGAAAAAAAAAATTCCCAAGGAATGTAACTGACTACTTTTTCTTTCATAGAAGAAGTACAATTATGTCCATGGTTTAGTGTTTAAGGCCTACACAGTAGTCATCAATAAACTGAATAGTATTTACCCATAAATTAAAAAGAAAATGCTTGCACATAAGTAATTTCTTGGATGATTGCCTTCCTCCATACCCCAAAATAGTCACTTTCTATGTACCTCCTGTTTTGTTAAATTGGGATGGAATGAAAGGACAAATGGCTAAAGTCCTATATTTCAAGTTACTGTTGCCACAAAGTGCCTACTCAGCCCTAAGCCCAAAAGATAGACACATTATGTATACCCCTGTGATGTTAAACTGTGATGAACACTCAAAAACAAATACAGCACAACATGTTTTAGCATATTGCCATCAGATGTACATATGCAGCATGTCTCATTTCCTCTACCCCCCAGAAGACTGCCACCTGTGTACACAACAGATTTCAGTTGTGAAGAAAGAGAAAAAAAGCACATATGCATTAATTCATTCCATCTTGTTGCTCCTTCAGACTACACTGGTCCTAGACAAGTAAACCTACGATCCCCCATCCACTCATCAAGATTCCTCTTGAAGAGAGTCAATGAGGGACTCTGCCTAACCTGGACTGGTATTTTACTCCAGAGTGAAGGGAGCCTCTGGGTTATGAATCTGTCCCTCCAGCATGTCCTATCTATTTCAGTGCTGAGGTTCAAGTCTCTCGAGCGTGTAGCTCGATGGGATTTGGATTTTCTGAGGTGCAGCATGTCCATTAATTCCGGGTTGGACATGGCTTTATACGTCAGGCACAGATCGCCTCTGAGCAGGCGGTATGCCACTGAGTAGAGCTGGAGTTTCTTTAATCGGGCAGCATATGGCATCTGTTTGAGCCCTTTAATCCTCTTGGTGAGGTACTTTTGGGGTCTTTCCAGTTGCTGCAGGTGTCTGGTAAGGTACATCCCAAAACGGGCATTGTATTCAATTATGGGCCTGATGAGGGATGAGTAAAGAGGCACGATGACCTCCCCTGATCTAGATGTGAATCCCTTCATGATTAGGTGGGCTATATAAAATGTTTTTCTAACCACTTTGGCCACGTGGTTTTCAAATGAGAGATTGCTATCAACTTGGGTACCCAGGTCCCTAATTACTTTTTCCGTACTTAATGGATTACCACCTATATGATAATTTGTGGGCACTTTGTTTTTGCCAAAGGGGATGACTATACACGCTTTGGCATTTAGCTTGAGGCCATGGCTCTGGCACCAGTTGTCTGTTTCTATGGGGCCCTTTTGTAGGATGCTTGTGTCGGCTGGAGAGTCGATTATGGCGCCTAGTTTGCAGTCATCTGCGAACTTGGTCAGCCACAGTCCTTCCATGTTGGTCTGTACCTCCGAGAAATATATACTGAACAAGAGAGGTCCCAGGACTGAGCCTTGTGGGACGCCACTTGTAACTGGTTTGGAGTCTGACATGGCTCCAGCAATTCTAACCATGTGGGTTCTGTCCTTGAGCCAGTTTGCAACCCATCTAGTGACATAGGGGTTTATATTTAAGCTGGTGAGCTTATCTATAATGCCCGAGTGGGGTATTGTATCAAAGGCTTTTGCGAGGTCCAGGTAGGCTGTGTGGACCACCTTCCCCTCGTCAATGGCCTTGGTGACTGTTTCAAAGAAATCAACCAGGTTTAAGAGGCAGGATCTGCCCTTAACAAAGCCGAACTGGGTAGGATCCAGTGTCTGTAGGTCCCCAATATCTTTATTTATGAGGTCCATGATGTTCCCTTCCATAGCTTTGCAGACCAAGCTAGTCAGGCTTATGGGGCGATAGTTTCCAGGATCCGTTGAGGCACCACCTTTGTGGAGAGGAACCACTGTTGCTGTACACCACTCTCTGGGTACATATCCTGTAGTAAGGCTGAGATTGAACAATAGTTTTATGTTTGGGTTTAGCTGTTCTTGGAGTTCATGTAGGACGCAGCCCAGGACACCATCTGGTCCCATTGATGCTGTGTTTTTTGCTTTGGAGAGGGCGGCTCTTACCTGAGTATCTGAGATGTCAGGGGGGGCAGCACTCTGCTAGGATAGATATTTGCCCTTTTGGTGGGGAGGGGGTGGAGAAGTTTGCGCTGAGCCTGTCAGCTAGGATGTTGGCAATGTCTGTGGGTTCAGTGTATTTTTTGTCATTTTGGACTAATTCTGAGCATATCTGGGAATTCCCACCCAGGTTCCTAACATAACTAAAGAAAGCCTTGTGATTATCCTTAGTGTCCTGTGCAATTTTTCTCTCGAAGCTGGCCTTAGATGATTTTATGAGTGCCCATAGTTTTTTGCTAATACTGATCAGAGATGCCCTCCCTTTTTGGGATTTTGCTCTATCATGTAGTAGCTTCCTCCTTCTATTGTATAGTTTGTTTACAGCTGGGGTCCACCAGACAGGACGCCTGCCTTTGGAGGATTGGGTCTTGGTTTTATTTGGGATTGCATGATCCATGCATTCCTGAAGGTGTTCAAAGAATGCGTTTATAAAGGATTCTGTGGTCTGGGCCGTATTTTCCACAGGCCCGGGGGCTTTGAAGGATTCCACCTCGGTTTTGAGGAGTGTGAAATTTGCTTTAGAGAAGTTTTTCACTGTGGTTTTCTGGCCAGGGGGTGGCGTTGAGATGAGAATATCCAGTGAGATTAGTTTATGGTCTGATCTTACCAGTGAGGGATACACTTCTGGTCTGGAGCATAGAGCCCCCATGTTGGTGATGATCAGGTCCAGTATGTTTTCCCCTCTTGTGGGAGTGGTAACAAGTTGTTCCATAGCATTTGAGTTTATAAATTCTAGGAACCTTTGGGCTAGGGTGTTGGAGCTAGAGTAATGCTCCCAGTCTATGTTTGGTAGTTGAAGTTGCCCAATATAATGGTGTTTGGAGAGACCTTCATATTTTCCAGTGTTCTCAGGAAGGCCGAGAGGGGTTCCTGGGTTTGGGAGGGTGGTCTGTAGCAGGCTATAAACTGGAAGGCAGTTTTACCCAATGTTAGCTGCACATGGATAGTCTCTGATGCTTCGTGCTGTGCCACCAACCTGGAGGTGTGGGTATCTTTGACGAATATTGATACTCCCCCTCCTTTTGTGGTTCGGTGGGTGTGTGTGTGTGTGTGTGTGTGTGTGTGTGTGTGTATAGGCAGTGTGTGTATGTCACTCTGTATAGGCAGTGTGTGTCTCTCTGTATAGGCAGTGTGTGTGTGTGTGTGTGTGTGTGTGTGTGTGTGTGTGTGTGTGTGTGTGTGTGTGTGTGTGTGTGTGTGTGTGTGCTGTAGGTTGTGGGTGCTCACAGATTAAATGGTATATCGGACAGTCTAAAAGAGCTGTCAAGAAAAGAATTATAGAACATATGAGTGGCATAAGGAGGAATAGGATGGAAAATCCAGTAGCTACACATTTTATTCAGGTACATAGTGGTTCAGTAGAAACTCTTTTTCAGTGTGTTGGCTAAACCTAAATCCAATAACAGGGAGGTGGATATTAACAAGTTGTTAATATTGGAGTCCAAATGTATAATAAATTTCAGGACACTATATCCCAAAGGTTTAAATATGGAATTAGACGCTAATGTTTACAATAAGTAAACTGATATTGTTATTTGTATGGTTGAGAATGTTACATTTTATTAATGGGAATATAATGGTGTTGTTGGTGTCTCACTTTTTATGTTAGAAAGCATTGGGATTCATCTTAGTAACTTTGTAATTTTGTATAAAATGTATTATGCATAGCTGAACATGGGCAATGTGTAATTTATGAAGGGCACTTTAAATATAGATTGGCCATTGAAGGATGATTGAATGTATTAAGTATGAGGTATATAAAGAAAGCTGCTTGATGTAATAATTTATTTTTTTGAAGTTGTAAGTTGAGGTACCAGATACATCAGTAAATACTTTTCTATCTTGATGGTTTGTGTGTTTCATGTTTTCTTTGGAGGTGAACGTGTGTTTTGAGTATAATAAGCAACAAACACGGGAAAGAAATTAATACCTACACTACATTTTACTATATGATAACTAACACTGGAGCCACTATCACAGATGGTACAGCAATACGCACACATTCACGACACCCATCTCACACATACAGATATGTGCATATTTCTGTCAAATGGTCAATACTCAAAAATGTTTGGCTTACCTTGTGAAGATGACTCCACACTTGCTGGGGAACTTGCAGAACTTGACAGAGATTTGGGATGCATGGCTAGGCTTTAGAAGGCCCTTGTGGTCATTAGCCTAGTAAACACCTATGAACCTATGAGGACAACACAGAAGAAGATTGCCAGTCCCATGGAATACAAATATTTTGCCAGTTGTACATGCCTACACATCCATTTCAATCAGGCCTCCCATATTTCTCTCCAACATCCAGTTATGATGTCATCTACTGTAAATTGCCCAGTGGCATTGTAAAAGTTAGACATGTACCATGGTGCTTGCATTAAATACTGAGCTGGTGTACCTGGGTAGGTGTTCTAATCTCACTGCAGTCAACTGGCGTGTGTGTTCACTTGGTTGACATTTGAGAGAGCATTATACACCAGTATGTGAGATAGTGCTATTACCATCTTCTTCTCACCAGGCACTGCTGATTTCATCAGCTCTAAAGTGTTGTCAGGCACTATAAAAGCCAGGCTTGTGCTTTGGCACCTGTGTTAAGTACTGTGCTTTGTAAACAGTTAGGTGTTTTATTCTCACTGCAGTCAACTGTGTATATTCATCAATCACTATGGTGATAAGTTTATAATGATACGAGAGTCTGCAGTTATGTCACACCGCTCTCCAAACATCTTGTTGTAGCATACACTGATGATGTCAATCTGTATAACATGCACTCTGGCAGTATTCAAGACAAACCTGTGCTGTGGCAGTACCATTAACTACTGTGTTTGCAAACTACTTACCTACACATATAGGGGTTTCAATCTGACAGCAGGCAACTTGAGTGTCTGTATGTACAAATATCACTTTTGAGACAAATTTACACACAGATGTGACTCCACATCCATGTCCTACACTCCTCCCAACATGTTCTCCTCAGCATACAATGATGATATCATACTTCATAAAGTACAACATGACAGTGTTACAGACATATGGGGTGTTGCTACTGTGACATCGCATGTCATTCATCTTCTGTAATTACACAGGTATAATGTTCAAATCAGGCCCAGTCTACGTGTGTGTGTGTGTGTGTGTGTGTGTGTGTGTGTGTGTGTGTGTGTGTGTGTGGTTGGTGGTACATTATGGTCATTGTACGATCTTTGGAATCACTCTTCATTTCACTACCACTTGGGAAACCTTTCACTCAGCCCATACATCCACCATCCTCCTTTTTCCGCTGGTCTCATGACATCTTTATGCCAGAGGAGTGGAGGATGTCCTCATGTTAAATATACATACATACATCATGAATCATAGTCCTTCCATGAGCCTCTGCAAGCCATCTCCAGACCACTGCATGTGTGATTACTAATCTGTAATGGTGTGGTGCACATGTTCTATATGGATAGTGGAAGGATGTAAAAGTCCAAATGCAGCTTCAGGGCAAAGGTACCAAAATGCAAAAATATATGTTTACAATCCTCAAAGAAACATGAAGTACCACCAAGGCTCTGTAAGTCCCAAAGTTTATTGAAACACACAATCAAGACAGATCAAATCAGTAAGTGCTTTCGGGTTACATCTGAACCCTTCATCAGACATAAAACCAATGTATATTCCATTCATTTAAATGCTAAAAAAGGCACCAAAATAACCCGTTCATGAAATATCTCATTCATAGATAATACCTATGCTAGTGGCAGGATGTAATGCAATCCAACAAATACACACATATGCACAACAGTCTTATTATCTTTCATAATATAGATATAGGGATATTTTTTAAATGGTCTAAGAATGGCTAGGATTTCATCTGATGTTGGCCATTTGCTTAATAATGCCCTATGATTATATGACCAGTTGTCATGTCAGTGTTGCTGTCATTGACATTGCTATATTGAAGTGTGACTGTACAGTGTGGCTTCAAGGAGGGTATTACAATCTATGATGTGAAGTAATGTATTGATGGCCATTGCTATCATTGCAATACATGCTCCTTATAGAACAGCTGTAGTAATATACCTCTTGAGAACTGTTGACATGGTATAATACACTTTTATGTATATTGTTGTCTTATTAGGACATATGTTGTTGTAGTGGAGCAGATCAACCTTCTACACAGTTCTCATTCCGCCATCACTGTGATATTTGCAGCATGGCACAGGTGTGCATGTGTCTACATACCATTATTGAATGCTCTGTGACAGACCAATATAAATTCATATTGATTACATGGTCACATAAATTTTGTTTCATACACATGTTATGTTGTGATATTACACAACCAGTGTATCACATGTTTGGATTCACTGGCAACATTGTGGAATTCTTTGTATGCGCTGTTGTGTTGCTATACCCAAGGATTAATGGGGTGGTTGGCAGCACCATTGTGTCACTATTAGCATGTGTGTCTGGAAATGTTGTGCATGAGCCGCAAACAACTGATCTCTCATGTGTCCTTATATGGCATCAGGCTGATCAAACACAGCTTGCCCAATGTATGTGACATTGGTAGAGTTGTATGAATGTGTGCATAGTACGAGTAGGTGGATTATGATGAATGACCAAGGTTGTATTTTGAAGTCTTTTCACAAGTAATTTATTCCAATAAATGTGAGATGCTAAGGGGAATACATAGGTAAGCACATATATGATTTAGATGCCAACAGACATACCCAGCCAGAGGAAACAGACAATCCACTAGATGACAGTTTGTTTCACACATCACCACCCTGTCGCCAATATCAATCAGCCA
The DNA here is from genome assembly GCF_019279795.1 of Protopterus annectens. NCBI lineage: Eukaryota > Metazoa > Chordata > Ceratodontiformes > Protopteridae > Protopterus > Protopterus annectens. Next base: position 711,007,704 of record NC_056745.1, on the reverse strand, counting down.
AAGTATACATGCAAACATTACTCAGTTTTTATTCTAAATGTGGCAACTCATATATGTGCTCTGTATGGCTAATAACACAAAATCAACATCACACATTGCCTGTAGTGTGACTCAAAACATGACCTACCACACAGTTGGATCCATACTTCAACACAGCCTCCAGACAGCCTATGTTCCTGTAGAAGGGTGTACACCAACATGTATCCTTCTGAGTGGGGGTGACCATCACTGGATGCGTGGAGTTATAGACCAATTCTGCCGCTCCTTATCTGTGAAGTAGACCGAGTCATGATGGACCTTCTCTAAAAGGACACAGTTAATATCCTGATGTCTACCAAACCCATGTGTGATTTCTTCAGGCTATATTATGTCTGTTACATCTGTTCATTGTTCTTAAGATAGTTAACAAGGGCATGCACAATGTCAACACTGTCATCCTGTGTAACTTGACTTCATCAAGGCATTTTGTACACTTGGGTATTACTGAGAAGCTCTCAAGTAGCCAGAAACCTACATCACCAAGTGGGTAAACCACTGGATCACATACATGAAAGATAAATGTGTTGAAGTGTATGAAGTGACCTATATGTAGAGTCTAGTGAGCAGATCCGTACCACAGGACTCTATACTAGGCCCTTTCCTGTTCATATTGTAAGTTCCAGATGTTAAGACTGACTTACACATCCTTTGTCCAACCAGATTTGTGGCTGCAAAATGTGGACAATCAAACTGAAGTGCGCTATTGGTATAATGCAGACAGTATCAACACACACAAAGGATTGCTGCCACAGCCATGGAGATACAGTAGATGAGCAAAATTCATGGGGGGATTAGTTCCATTATAAAAGCAATTACACAACCTAATAATAACATAGACAGCACACCCCTATGAACAGACCAAGTGGTATGTGACCTGTATACTCAGGTAGATGGTATGCAGGACATCCACCAGCATGCGCCCGTAGTGGTGACTACTCCCTTGTCTGTAGCACATCTCCTAAGCATGTGGGGACATCCACATAAAAAGGCATTATAGTTCTATAGTTCTCAACCCTTATCATGCCAATAATTCAGTGCAATGCAAACTTTCATAGGTTTATAGATTCATAGATTAGTACTAGGCTAACTGCCATTGTAGGCCATTTTAAGCCTAGCCAATTACCCCTTGTGAAAATCAAACCTTCCACATTGTGTGTGTAAGGCAAACACCTTAACCATTATGTCACCTTGATAGTCCCCAAAATAATCACTCCTGCCATGTTTTGAACCGGGCCCCTGTCAACTACAGCCTACGGCACTAACCCACTACGCTATACTTCCCAACACATCTTCGTGGGGATGACTTACTCATGTGTGCCAAATTTGCCATAGTGAGCTCCAATACATCTTATCGGCCATAACTAAGTATTATTTTTGGTGCATAACCATTAGGAGCTGATGGTGCAGAACCCCCTTCTAGGTGTTATACAAGATGCATGTGCAGATACCTGTTCCTGTGAGGCACACAGTAAATACATAGCTGACTGACAAAATTGATGGCATGGGTTACATTTATGACAGTGTGGGTTGTGGCTAGTATATGGCATGCACACCTGTCATCTAGCCAGGATTGCTTGTAGTGTCAAATACAGATGAAACAGTGTTCCTCCTAGCACCTCCAAAAGATGCTAATTTTTGAGGAAGTTGTACTTGAGTCCCCTCATAGATTGCTAACAAAACATGACATTTGTATGTGTGTGTTCTTGCAGATCCACCTATAGTCACTCAAAATCGCATATGTTATGCCACTGACATGGATTAATGGTGTTATTATGCTGTTATTGTCCATGATTGTGCATGCTTCTCTCTACTGTTGTCCATGAGCCTGTTGCTGTGTCCCACTTTGCTGAGACCTATACTGACATTACATTCATATTCAGGCAAATCATTTTGCAAAGCTTCACAATATGCACCTAACCCATATTTTATATACTGTCCTTGATAAATGTCCTGTTCATTGATATGTCGCCTTGTGTGACAGTCACATAATACACAATAACTGTGATAATATGACCATACCCACACAAGAGGTGTACATAGCAGTAGCTACTGTATCATGTAGATATATCATTAGTGTTCATTCTACAACTGTCTGTCTTTGTATTGTATGTTCATTGACATGCCCTCATCTGCTGTACATTACCATGTTTACCTGTCCTTTTCCCCTTTCCTCATTCCTACCATTCATGTATGTGGCCCTTTTCATTACACATGCTTCCCTAGACTAGTATATTTATAATGCAGTCTATGTACCCTTGATGATCACCACCAAACCTTTATTTCAGTATGCCTAACACGTTTGTACTGTACTTTGCACTGACTACACTTTCCTGTAATGTGTCAGAAATGTATTCCTTGCATTAAATTAAACCCTGGTAGTCATTGTGGATGTCTATGCAATCTTGCAGACCTATTTGCCCATAGGTAAACAGGTTTGTATGTCTGCAGGTGTTTGTATTGCTTTACACAGTTTCCTGGCTGGCAACATGCAAACTCCATGCAGGCTTCACGCTAAGCCTACATGGAGTTTATTGAATCCCCAGGAAGAAGTCTATTATAAACCAGTGAGCTTTTGTTTTGGAAAACAAATTTGAAGTCCGGTCTTTTTGTGCTGGTTGTAGGCATTGTTTGTCCTGTAAAATCTCTTGTTTGTGTACACAACTCTCAACCTTCTGATTCCAAAATGTGTAACACTAGTTCTCCTAGTGTGGAACAAATGGGTAAACTAGAATATTTACTAATAACTTCAGCTAGTATTCAAGCTCATGGAATGGTAAAAATGTGTTATTTTTATACTTATAAAAAATATTTTAATTAGTTAATGTGATTAACTAATAAGTACCATGGAGATCAATTAAACATATCTTAAACTGATTGTGTGACAAACTAAATTTGGAACTGTAAGAAGCATGAACTTTAAGATTAATGAGGTACACTTGAAAGGTATATGTGGCATCTCACTTTTGTTATTTGGAAAGGTAGAAACATTAGGGTGCTACTCTAAAGAAACAGGGTCAACCTTAGGTGAAATGGTACCCTAGGCAAAGGGCTTTATGGTGCCCACCTACACATCCCCTTAGTGCCCCCTTCTTCCCTACCAAACATAATTCTCAACTGTCCCCAATTTTGACTCACATTTTAGCTCTATCTTTCTTAAATCCTCTTGAAGCTGGTGACATGGAGAAAAGGTGGTGAATTATACTTACTAAACAATAACAATAATTAGAATTTTAGACAAGTTTTACTTCAGAACAATGTATATTAATTAACATTCACTTATTCTGTTAATGTCTCAAGTTAATAGTACAGTACCAATATTTTAAAAGTATCCCTGATTGTCACTGATTATTTCTGGATTTGTCTCAGATTCTGTTGAGATTTGTTCCTGATTCTTTGAGAGCTATTCTGTCCTGGCCTCACCTCACACCATCCATGTTACTTTTTTCTTCCTTTTGCTTTTTCATAAATCTTTTCAATACACCTTAACTAAACAAGACTGCAGTGTAATAACCATGGAGGAAATAAATTAAGCTGGGGGGGGGGGGCACTAGGTGCACTAGGCCTCTAGAAGTCATTATTTTTCTAGATGCCTGAGGTGTGTTTTACAGCTTTAGCAACCTTTTCCTCCAGCGATGACCTGAACACAAGCTATGTCAAAGGAAAGAAATCCAGCCTTCTCTCTTACTTTGTTTTTTCCTGCATCATTTAAACACACCTTATCTAGTTAAGATTGTACTGTGACTACAGATGAAATTTAAGCTGTGGGTCTAGTGACTGCTAAGTCCTCAGAAATTATGGGGTTGTAGATGTTCTGAGGTGTATTTTAGAACTTTTTTCCTATCTTTGCATCCATTGATTGCATGAACAGAAATCATGTGCAAGGAAAAGAAATTCAATTTTATTTTTTGCTTTCAAAGAAGAAATAAAGCTGTGTACAAGTCTTAATGCTCAAAGAAGCAGTTCATAATAAACTGAGAAGACAAATGCAAGTGCCTGCCTCCCACACCCCCTCAAAAAAAAAAGATAAGTCACCTTCTGTATATCTGGTGTTGGATTAAGATGAAAGTGAAGGCACAAATGGCCATAGTTATCTTTTTCAAATGTTTGCTATCTTGCATACATACATCCATACACATAGCATGTTTGTTCATCTCTAGCCCCTAAAAGACAGACAACTTTTGTGTACCCCTCTGACGTAAAACAGACAAAACTGAATAAAACAAAGAGCATACAGTAACATATTTCAACCTTTTGCTGTTGGATAAATATAAGCAGTATGCCTCCTTACCACTACCCCCAAAAGCTAGCCATCTGTATACATAAGCTCATAGGTAATTACTAATGGCACTAAATGACCTTTTTTAAACCTAGCCATGCTTCTCAAATATATTTAACAGGTTTTGATGCCACTCATTTTTAGGGATCTAGCTTGGGTATAAGTGGCCAGCACTTACACATTTTCCCTTTCTAAAAGGGACATAGATGGCAGATGATGGGTAATTTTTGAATTCTACATACACCAATACAAATTGCACTTGGATAAGTGCAGGGGGGAAGTCTGCTTCACATAGATGGAAAGCCTGCTCCAGAGAAGGGTTAATCTCTGAAACACCTCCAACATATCTTATGTTGCAGACAAGGTTCAGGTCCCTAGACTGGGTGTTTCTGATGCTATTTATTTTGTGAATGTGCAAGAGGTTTGTAAGGGCTGGATCAGGGGATGTTTTGAATGCCAGGCATAAACTGCTTCTCAGTACTCTGTAGGAGACCAGTGTACCAGAATAAGGCTTTGATACAGGTCGCGCAGAACATATTGTCTACACTATGTTTTTTTTGTGAGGAATCCCTGTGGATGCTCCAGTTGCATGTGCCTGGTCAAATACATACCAAAGGGGGCATTATACTCACTGATTAGTCTAATGAAGGCAGAGTACAATGGAACAATTACATGTTTGGACCTAAATGCCATACCCTTGCTTATAAGTTGTGCAACGCAGAATGATTTCCTTACTACAGTAAACACATGATGGTCAAAAGCCAGGTCACTCCTTACATGCAGTCTCAAATCCATGACCACAGGGGCAACTTTTAGAGATGTGGTTTCAATGCAGTGTTTTTTGGTAGTGGTCATCTTTCCAAAAGATCCTGTTATGCACTTTTTGGCATTCAGCTTTAGACCATGACTCTGACACCAGTTATGTGTGTCAGAACATTTTGGAGGATGTTTGTGTCTTTGGAGAATTCTACGACTGCACCTAGTCTGCAGTCATCTGCAACTTGGTCAGACAGAGTCCTTTGACATTGGCCTTGACTTCAGAGAAATAGATGCCAAAAAGGAGGGGCCCCAACTCTGTCCCCTGGGGGGACATCATCAGTGACTGTCCTTTTTATGGAGGTAGACTCACCTATTATGACTTTCTGTGTTCTGTGAACCAGCTGGCTATCCAGCAGATGACATTGTGGTTTATAACTAATTTTGTGAACTTGTCTGCAATGACCAAGTGGGGTATTGTGTCAAACAATTTAGCCAGGTTGAGGTAGGCATTATGTACAGTTTTGCCGTTGTCCATTGCTTTTGTGACCTTCTCGAAGAAGTCCTACAGATCCCAAATCATGTGAGTATGGCTTGCGTTTGACAAAACCAAACTGGGTTGAATCCAATGTCTGAAAGTTTCCTATGTCAATATTTATCATGTCCATAATTATTCTTTCCATGGCCTTGCATTTGAGTCTATTTGGGTCAGTAGTTTCCTGGGTTCATGGATGGCCTGCACTTTTGCAGAGGAATAACAGTTGCAGGCCTCCATTTACTTGACACAAAGCCTGTTTGGAGGCTATTACTAAACAGTCCTGATGGACCTGATAGGCCATGTTTCATGCTATTAAAAAGGCATCCTGGAATATTATCAGGTACCATTGATGCAATGTTTTTGGCCTTGGAGAGCACATTTAGGACCTGTTCCCAAGTTCTAATTGGGGGAGCTATGGTAAGTACTTCTTGAGATTTGTCTGGGGGAGAAAGTATGGTAAAACTGGAGAGGAAATTATCATCCAGTAGATTTACTGTATTCTCCAGCTCAGTAGAGGTTGCTCTATTTACAGTTAGTTTGGCACATAGTTGTGTATTGCTTTTGAGGTTTCAGACATAACTAAAGAATGTCCTGTGGTTGACTTTAGTCCAGATGGTTATTTTTTACCTCAGATTTGGTTTTGGTAGACAAGTAATCCCATGCGTTATTTAGTTAGATTGATGAGGGTGTTCTTACCCTGCTAGGCATTGCACTTCAAATTTTTGGCCACAATTTTCTTTATTTTGTTATACATTCTATTGATGTTGGGATATCACCAGGGTGGCTTGTTTCTTGAGTTTGCCCTTTCTTATTTAGGTAGGTACCACTGCCTATATGCAGCTGTATACATAACTGTAAAAGGGATTTGAGAACGACTCTGCTTAGGCAACAGTGCTTAGACAACAGTGCTCCCTGGGTTTGGGGGGGCTTAAAAATTTTGCCAGGGTGTAACTTAAAAGTTTGAAGTTTGCCTTGGAATAACTCCTAAAAGTTCCAAGGTTACCTGCTGTCCTAGATTTTATTTTTATTTCAAAGGATACAGCTTTATGGTCTGACCTGACCAGTGAAGACATGACACTTGGGGGGCAGCGTTTCTCCATTTTCTTGTGGAATAGGTCAAGGATGTTGATGCCTCTAAAAGTGTGGAAGGCACTGAAACCTTGCACTGCAAGGTTATTCTTTGCCAGTTTAAACCATGTCTTGGTAACTGTACAGATGTCTATATTCTCAAATGTGAGGAGAGCTTGGAGAGAGTGTAGTTTTTTAGGCTCCTGTCATTGAGCAGTAACACCCTGAGGTTCAGTTGAATTGATTTTGCTATGTCGGTAGCTTTGTCAGTTTGGCGTTGCCTAAAAAGGCACTATGGGGGTGGATAAACTTTTAGCCAGTATTCAAAAGCCTGGAGGGGACAGGTGCAGACCATCCTTGGCAAAGCAGCTTGGTTTGTTAACCATGTCCTCCCAAACTGACAAATATTGAATTCCCTTAGGAAGACAGCGAATTGTTCACATAAATCATCTTTTGCTTATAATGTGGCATCATCCTCAGTGTCATTAATATGCTGCTCAGTGCTAGGCTCATACCAGCCTGAGAGCTCCATAATGTCTCTCTTCATATAGTCCAGGGAGGTAGGTTCTCAGGATATTTACACCTGCATGGACTATGATGGAATCATACTGATACCTGTGATGTAATGATTTAAGTGCAGGAATGATTTAGAGGATCCTGGCTCCAGATAAGCAACTAATCATTTTCTTCTCCTAGTTTAGACTGGTGAGAAGAGCATCATTGTGCTTATAATGGAGTTCCCCTATGATAGGAGTCCTGGGAAGTGTGTTTGCTTGACTTAGGGGCTCCATTGAGAGTGAATGTATGTGTGATGTTAGGTCTTGTTTTTTTCTGAGTGCCTTTGCTGAGGCATAGCTTTGCTAATGAACATTCTAGGTAATATTTGTTGCTTAGGATAATTGCTTTTAAGTGCCTGAGCATGTGCTAGTTTTTGCGTGTGTTATGTGCTATGTGAGATTGGTGCTGTGTGCATAGTTTTGACAACCTTATGTGTGCTTTTATGCAAGAGTTAAGTCTCCAGTGTCATTGTGTAAGTAAACTTGTCACATACTATGTTTATTTCTTTAAGGATTAAGTGGTTATTGGTAAACATGAGATAGCTGCTACATAGTCTCAAGATCCCCAAATCCACTACTAGCTACAGAGAAGTTAGGAAATTGCATTTCTTTGCTGTCCAGTCCTTTGATCGGTGAAATAAAGGATGCTTTGTTGGTGCAGACTAATAATGGTGCTTTATTGGGGCAGATTATGCTAAACAGAACTAAATTTTACCAACTTTAATGTTTACACAATACTGACTTCTACTACATCTATAGATATTGCCACTTGATGCCCAAGTAGCTGCTGTAGAATTCTCGATATGCAAGATATTTGCTCTAGATTTAGTGCTTTATAGGGTACAGTTTTATGGAACATTCTAACAGAGAAAATTTGCTTTTAGGTGGTTGCTACTGTACAGGGCACTACCACTACTAATTGCTGCTGCACACTGAATAAATCTGTGCAAAACAGCAAATTTATAGCACAACAGAAAACCACCTAATGAGACCTCTGGCTACTAAAACAAATACAAAATAATAATAAATAATATAAATACACTGCTGCAGCCAGATACATGAAATTGTCCCAATTTATTACAAATAGATCCACAAATTCAGATTGAATTAGATGAAACTTAAGGATTTGTTTACACATACAAACTGATATTACATGTACAAACTGATACTGCCCCAACAAGCTAAGTGTCTCACAAAATATGCATGAACACACACACACACACACACACACGCGCGCGCACACACACACACACACACACACACACACACACACACACACACACACACACACACACACACACACACACACACTGCATGCTCACCTACAGGCAAAGTGGAGGAATGCTAATTTATCAACTGTATGCCTCTAGATTTTTGTAGAAACCAGAGCACCTGGGTAAAACCTACACATACAGAAGAATATGTACACTTCCCAGAGAAGAAACCACAGCCAAAATCTCCACGAAAGAACCATGTCCTGTGAAATGACAATGTTAACTGCATTACCACTGTGAAAGTATCAGTTGCTTTCACACATATCCTGCACAGACCACTGAGGATAACCATCTACTGTACACAATGCTAATGTTTGTCTTGGAAATTGAAAGGATGTATGGCCAACCTATTACTATTTGGTACTGAAAAACTCTTCCCTTCCCCCACACATACAATCATAAATGACAGCAATAATGTTTTTTTCACTGATTTCAGCAAATGTAATTCATTATGTGACACTGCTCTCCAAGCCACACCAGTGACTGTTTTAAGTCTGATTAAACAACAGGGTGAGTTACTACTATTTACAGACAGCTTCTGAACTTCTCAACTACAGCCACTTTATTGAGTGTGTACAACACAATGCATCATGTAATACTGCTTCTCTGAAGCCACATCAATGACTGTTTAAATCTGATTAAACAACAGGGTGAGTTACAGCTATTTACAGACAGTTTCTGTAGCAGTCAGTTACAGCCTTATTGAGTGTGTATAACTCAGATGTTGGATGGTGATTAAAAAAGTTCACAGCACATACAGGGGAGTAATGAAGTTTAAAATAAGGCAGGATTTAAATGAGCTATGTAATGTTTGACTGAAAATGATTGTATGGATTATAAGTGATTTATAATGTTTGCAACTGGGAGTGTGTCAGTATGGTTTATAATGAAAAAAGGTTGCAACTAGGATTGTGTCTGTGTGGTTTGTTTTCATTTATGTAAATGTATGATTGCTTATGGTGTAAGTGATGGTTTAATAAAGATGTTTCTTGCTTAAAAAAAGGGCAGGAATTGAATCATTTATGCAATGTTGCTTAGGTTTATATGATATATAGCAATATGTGTGTGAAGTATAATGTTTGTTAATGTTAATTTGTTAACGCAGTTTGATTACTTTTGTATAAATCTAAGTTTGCCTATGTTGCAAGTGACCATTCAATAATGGTGTTCAAAAAAAGAAAAAGTCCACAGTAAAGTTATGTGTACTAGTCCTCCAAAGCCACATTAATGTCCGTTTAACTTAATCATGGTAGCAAAGTCTCTCATTTTCTTCCATAGCCCCCTGTACCCAGCAATGATAGCTACTTTCTTAACTGTGTACACCTCAGATTTGTGAGTGTGGTAAAATATAATGGCCACAGTAACATATCTTAAGTTTGTTCCACAGAAAAAAAATAACCACAATAAAGTATTCTAACTTATTTCACACAAATGCATACTAGTCCATGGAAGCCAGAGTAATAATTGTTTAACCTGAGCAATCAACAACAGAGTCTCCACTTTCATCCACATTGGCCCCCTTACCCAGTAGTTGTACCCACTTTGATGACAGTGTAAAATAAAAAAGCCATACCTTAAAAAGCAAACTAAACATAAACACATAGGCAATTTGCCTAGAGTAATAACGCCTTTCAGGATGGGTGTTATAGAGAAATAATGGAACTTCCAGAGGTAGTTATGCTTTGGATCATTTGTTGTTTCCTTGTAAAAGCAACCCTGTTGGACGTTATTTCTGACATAAACACTTTTAGATTTTGCAAAGCAGTATCTCCATTTGAATTTCACAAAAATGATTCCTATCATCATAATGTTTATGTGCCATTAATTTAAAGGCAATAAGAATACCACATTTTATACAGAATACATATTCCTTTAGGTCCAAAGTCACAGCAATGGTACATATTTATATATTGATTGCTTTTATATTTATTACTGTGAAGATAACTGATAGCTTTCCTTTTATTCAAATATTGGGTTTTGCTAGTTTATGAAAATGTTCTGAGGTGAATTTGATTCTATGTACAAATGTCAATATTTCTGCATTGATACATTTACTAAATTTCAGTGAAAGACTTCTAGACAGACAGCTTTATACAGTGCATTGCATGTACTAATAGCTATAAGAGCAAGCAGACAGAACAAACTCAGATATATCACGTCTGTCTGCATTTTTGCTTTAACATTTAAACTAGCAGAAGATATCATTTTTTTGGAGGGTTGGTAGGGTGGCCTAATGGTTAACGTGTTTGCCTTATAAACACAAGGTGCAGGGTTTGAGTCTCACAAGGGATAATTGTCTAGGCTTAAAAATGGCTCGCAAGGGCAGTTAGCCTAGTTCTAATCTATGAACCATTCTGGAAATAAACATTGTCTCTAGTTCTGATTTCATGACTGCATTAATGCTATGCTACAGATACATACTGAGTTTCTTAGCTAGAAAAATGTTGATTGTGAACTGAGTAGCAAATAATAAATACATAGAGCAGTAAAATGGCTATGTATGTATAGTAGTGGTATCCATCAGCATAAAAGCATATCTGTCAAACTTTTCAGGCTTTATAGTTCATACCATAACTGTCAAACATTTAAATTTTTTTAGTTCAAATATATAATGATTCTCTGATACAGAATGCAGATGGTGATTTCAGCAATAAAGATTTTTTACATAGCTTTCTTCTGTATGTTATGTGTGCCTGTCATATGAGGTATGGATTTAATTGGTGGGACGTATAATTAATTGACAGAATATTTCACTATTCAGAATAAATATGAATGATTTTTACTTCTGATGTGATGACAACTCAGTATAGACATATATTGAACATCTGCTGTATTCTACACCTTGAGCAAAAATCACACACCCACTCATAATGAAAACCAAGTAAAATGCAACTTGCTAACTGCCATTATCACATGCCTTTCAAATTATGTGTTCAATATCCATGTATAAAAGGTCATATTTCAGCCCTTCTTTGAGAATTTAGTAATACTATCTGGGATTATATTTGTACATTATAGTACAAATTACAGTTAAAATTATGATTCTACCCTTTGATTTAAATACGCATTACTGTTGGATTTGACTCCATTGCATTGCCATGATTCATATATGGATTTTTTGTACATTAAGTATTTCCAATTGCAGAAAGTTCCATTTTCTGGAAAGCATTATGAATTCTACTTCTGATGCAATGATTATATGCAGATATATTCTGGACATGTGCTGTATTTCACTTCCCTAATATAAACCAAATATTCAGCTTAATAGAAAATTAGTATAATATAATAAGCCTGTAAAACTCTGCACTGAGTAATTCATTTAAATCATAAAAAGCCATATATCACTCCAAGAAATCCAAACCAACCCTTTGCAATTGTATGACTCCAACAGTAAGGCAAAAACAGATCAAATGAAACAAAATTCTTTAATCATTAAACATTTTTGTTTCACCAACAGAAACTTCATCAGAATCTGAATCAGATTCTGATGAAGTTTCTGTTGGTGAAATGAAAGCGCTTAATATTAAAGAATTTTGTTTTATTTAATCTCTATACTTTGCCTTACTGTTGGATTTATACAATTGTTAAGGGTTGTTTTGGATTCCTTTGAGTTTGTGGTATTTGTATTTGGTTACCATAAATCAGTCCACTTTGAAAGTTCTCAGTAAGGCATTCAAAGGAATTATGTTTGGGCAGTTAAGTACAATATGCACCTAAGTCTGCCATCCAGTGTTAGGAATTTAAGTTCAGTATTAAAGCAACTTGGTGTTGGCACATTGGGAAAACACTTATGTCCTCAACAATTTAGAATATTCCGATAATTTGAAATATTACAGTCATTTTGTGGATGATGTATTTATTGTTTGGGGTGGAACCATTGAACAGCTAAATGAATTTGTGACTTTTCTGAATAGGATGACAGATTTTTTGATTTTTGATAGCACTTTTTCTAAATCAGAGATAGATTTTCTTGACGTCAAGCTTGTAAAAGGGCCTAATGGCATTGATACTGAATTGTTTAGGAAGTCATGCTGGAGGAATAACCTCCTACATCGTAACAGCATGCATCCTAGGCATATACATGGCAATATAGTGAAAAATCAAGTTTTGAGGGCCTCCAGATTAACTACACAAGGGGAGGCATATGAACAACAGAAGAAACAACTAGCCCTTAATTTTACTTTAAGAGGTTACAATGAAAAGGAAATATTTGGAGCTATTATAGAAGGTGATAGATATAGGAATGGAACGGGGACTCCATTCATTAATAGAACAGATGAAAATAAGCAGTTTAACAAGGACACAAATGCTTCTAATGTCAATAGACTCATTATACCGTTTACTAATAGAAATAATTATGTTAAACAGGTGATAAACAACAACTGGAAATTGTTGTTGGTGGATGATAAAATAAAAACATTAGTGGATGATAAACCCCATATAGCCTATAGAAACATGAAGTCCTTGAATAGGATGCTGTGTTATGATAGCACACACAGGGAACAGTTATCGTCACAGAGAATGGGAACTCATGCTTGCCGTACGGGCAAACAATGTAAATACATAGCAGGAAATAATATGTTTATACATCCATACACGGGATGTACATATATTTTTAAAGGATATGCTGATTGTAGGACGACACATGTTATTTATATAGCCCAATGCTCGTTTTGCCAACAATTTTATATAGGCAAAACTAACAGATCGTTGCGTGAACGCATTAGGGAACATATTTATGCGATAAAGAAAGGCAACGTAACTAATGCTTTGGCACGACACGTGTTAGAACATGACTCTACACATTCTTTTATTTTTAGAGTGATGGAGGTCATAACTGTGACTAATAGATTGGGCGATATTAAAAATTATACTGAAGAAGAGGAGAATAAATGGATACTAAAACTACAAGCCCATAAATATGGTCTCAATGAAAAAATAACTCTGAAACCATTTTTAGCAGGGAGACCGTTGAAACATTAATTTCATAGATGTGGTTGCTAAAGGTTTTACATCTTATATATATATTTTTTACACAAGAAAATATATTTTTATGTGTGATTCAATTTTTATGCATAACAAATTTTATGGATGGTCATGTTTCCTTAAGAATGGGTGTCTTTTAAAGTATATTGATTTTAAACAATCTAAAGTGCTTAGATGATTACTTAATAGACAGTATCTGTGATAAATGATGATGTATAAAAGGTAAGCTATCACGCTGTGTCTTTGAAGTCTGATGAAGCGTTGTAATAACATGAAAGCGCTTACTATCTAGGATCTGTTTGTTTATGTGTCCGTATTAAACCTTTGTTCTTTCAAGTTTCAGTGGATGTTTATTTTATAGCCATTGGTGCACTTGCTGGTTATTTCGTATTTCTGCATTTTGGACTTTTTTACCAGAAGTGCTTTACTCAGCAGGTAATCATTTCTTTGTCTCGGTATTAAAGTAAACAGTAAAACTCCTGGTCAGGTTAAAGAGTTTTAGTCATGGCATGGTTTCAGTAACAAAATAGGTCACTTTTCTGTTAAGGTAAGTATGGACTTGCCACATTTTCTTCCTTAAACAGAAGGCATATAGCTATCCTTAATGGAAAGAGAGTATAATGCAGCATATTAGGTTGTGATTGACAAATGTCTGTAAATCCCTGAATTTAGCATTTATTTTTTTAAACAAGAAACATCTTTATTAAATTATTACTTATGACATGGGTAATGATACATTTATATAAATGAAAACAAACAATATTGACACAATCTCAGTTGCAAGCATTTTACATCACAAACCATATTGATGTAATCCTAATTGCAAATGTTATAGATTACTTATAATCTACCCAATTACTGTCAGTCAAACATTACATAGCTCATTCAAGTCTTTCCTTCTTTTAAACCTCCTTCCTCCCCTGTATGTATTGTTACCACAATTCCCATTTTCCTATGTAATTTGCTCCTACCCTTTTCTAAGGATCCCAATTCCAGTTGTTTTATCTCTGTTACTATACTCACTAGTTCTAGTACAGTTGGTTTAGACTTTGATTTCTATTTTCTAGTAATTGCTTTTTTTGTAGCCACCATAATTAGATTCATCAAGGCCTTACTATGTCTAGGTAATTCTGATTCTGTATCATAGCTCAGAAAAATCATTTCCCTAGTTACACCAATTTGCTTACCCTGCATCTCTGACACAACAGTCTGCAGGGAATCTTTAAAGTCTGCCAACTCATTATACTCCCAGAAAATATGTTCCAAATTATCTCTTTCTTCCCCATCACACCTCCAACATTTGCTGTCTACCTGCGGAAAAATGTTCCTGGAGTCTACGTGGGATATAAAAATGTCTATGTAAACATTTCCAAGCAAAAATCTTAAATCTTCTAGATGTTGTAGCATATTTGGGAAACATACATATATCCCCCCATTGTTTGTTTGTGAATTGCTTATCCAGTCTCTCTTCCCAAACCTTTCTAACCTCCTCTGATTCTTATAGTTATGCAGTATTTTCTATGCTCTACTAATTATTCTTTTTTTAACAGAAGCTTCTGTTCTAAATTCTATTAAAAACTCTGAAAGTGTTGGTCTTTCATTTAGAACCACCTATTTCTTTTTCTTTGTCTGTATTCTGATATCAATCCTTGATAGGGGAATCAATCTCTCTAACCTGCAGTCCAAATAAATTAATGGTGTCTTTCCATTCTATTACCTTTCCATCTCTAGTTATTTGCTCCCAATAGCTTGGTTCCTTTGCCAGTTTTCTCTAATAAATTCTAGCCCCTTCTTGCATATTGTCTGTATCACTAATTGCAGTCACCCTTATTGCCATAATCTCCTTTCTCCATTCCTGTGTTGGCTTAATTCTTAGAATACTTTCTGCTACTTTATGAATATAATATGCTGTATGATTATTGTTCTCCTTAAAGGTCTGCATCCAAAATCTCAAGCTCTCCTTGTTTCTTGAGCTTCCCCCCATTTCATCATCATCCCTTTCCACTTTGAATTATAGTTTTCTGCTTGTGCTATGTATAGGAGCCTTAACTGTGTTGCTCTGAAATACCCCTTCAAATCGGGTAATCCCAATCTGCCTTGTTCTGTTGGAAGAATCATCTTATCACACTTGCCTCTTGTCTTCCCCTCCCAGATAAAATCCTTCCGCTCTTTAAGTGCTATCCACAATTTCGACTCTGATTGATAAAAATATGCCTGATCTGTGTATAAGACTAAAGGGACTAAAACATTTTAACTGTTTGTATCTTACTATCCATATCTATATAACACAGCTACCATTTTCTCACTTTTTGTATTAACTCTTATTTAGTCTTTTCCCACATATCCTTAGCTACCACAGCATAACCAATTTAATCCACACTCCTAAATACTTCACTTTATCATGTCCCCAGAAATATGAATATTGCTGAACCAATTTGTATGCGAGTATATAATTTAATGCTATTGCCTTTGTTTTAGTTTCATTCATTTTGTATCCTGAAAAGATTTGAAACTGTATACTATGAAAACACAAAACAAACTTGGAAAATATGAACACAACCTGGATACATTCCAAAAATAATTATTTATTCACAAACAAAGTAAGCGATTTCGTACAGGATAGTACCTGTACTTCTTCAGACAAAATGAAGTACAGGTACTATCCTGTACGAAAGCGCTTACTTTATTTGTGAATAAATAATTCTTTTTGGAGTGTATCCAGGTCATGTTCATACTTTTTTGTTATTTTCCAGATTTGAAACTGTCTCAAAAGGTTCCACAAAACTCTAATGTCCCTTTCTGCTTTTGTCAGCTACAAAATAATAATCTGCAAATAGACCCAGCTTTTCTTGACTACCATACCAACCATATCCTTGAATTTCTGAGTCCCTTACTTTCTTTCCCTCTGGTTCTAAATATAATGCAAATAACAAATAGGGAAGAAGACACCCCTGCCTGGTTCCTCTGCTCAAGCAGAAATTATCAGAGAGAACCCCAGCAACTTTAATGTTTGCCTCCAATCCCTCATATATCCTCCCAATCAACCATATAATTTTATCAGGAAATGCAAATGCTTCCATTGCCCTGCTCATAAAGTCCCAACCTACTCTGTCAAATCCTTTTTCTACATCAAGTGGTATTTTCTTGCATTCTGCTTTTCTGTGGATAATTAGTGTTCTGTTAATGTTGTCAAATGTTCACCTACCCTCCACAAAACCATATTTATCTATATCTAGCAATTTTGGCATCATGTTTGCCATTATTTTAGTCATTATAGACATAAACATGTTATAATCATGGCTTAGTATTGAAATGGGCCTGTATGAAGCTGGATCTGATGGATTTTTACCCTCTTTAGGTATTATAGCTACCACCATTTTCTTCCAGGATGTTGGTACTTCTCCTCCTCTTAAAATACTATTAAACAAAATATTTTAGATCTTTATCAGTCCCCCCAGCTTCCAAACTTCCACAGGAATAATATCTATTCTGTAGACTGGTTATTCACCATTTTTATCTCATCTCCTCCTATGTTAGTAATTGAGCCTCATATACCTCTAACCTTGCCATATTTAATTCTTTGATAAACACTTCCATTTGCACCTTTTCTTGATTTTCAAATTTCTGTGCTTTATACAGACTTTCATAGAATTTCCAAAATGTTTATAATACCTCTACAGGATCTGTTGTTACCTTCCTTATTATAGTCTCCTTAAGCTTGATGACAGACCTTTCTACTTTCTACTGCCTGACTGGTTGTCCTTTCTGCTCTAGAGTTATTATCAAAAAACAGTTGCTTAACAGCAAGCTCCCTAAACTCATGCATATTATGAAAGTAATCCCTTATTTTCTGTTTAGTATTCTGCAATTGCTGCTCTTCTTGTTCTGTGAGACTCCCCCTATTCTGCAAATCTTTAACATTATCAGTCCCTCTAATAATTCTTGTTGCTTCTTAACCATATCTCCCTTTCTTTTATTTCCACCCTATTTTAAACTCCACTTTAATTTTATCCCACTTCCTCGCTATATTTTCAGAAGAAATTTCTATCTTCTCTAATAGTTCTTGAATAATTCCCATTACCCATTCCTTAAATCCCTCTTTTTTCAGCAGATACATGGGATAGTACCAGTGTCTCATTTTTATTTCATTATTTTTTGCTTTTATTTTAGTTATTGATGCATGATCTGAAATAGTTATTGGGTGTGTATCAAGACCTTTAGTTATATGCACATGTTCCTGTGAAATGTAAATTCTGTCTAGCCTGGCCCATGTTTTGTATCTTGAGGAATAATATGTAAATTCACTCCAAACTCCTGTTAATGAATTCACATCTTCCATGCCAAATATTTTCATAAATTTCTCCAAAAATCTACCCTCCTTTGCTATACTTTTCCTGCTAGACCCCCAGACACCTCTTCACTGCTGCAAATAAAATTCCAGTCCCCACCTATAATTAATATTCCTTACTGATATTTCTTCCCATAATTTTCTTAAGCTCCATTATAGCAGTTTTAGGTGGAATATAAATACATGCCAGTGTAATCCTCCTCCCTTGCCAGTATCCCCTTAGTATTACTTTATACTCTTATATCACCATAGGAGCTGCTTTTGCAATTAATATAAGTAATAATTGTTTCCTTTGTCCACAGATATTCTGCTGAATAACCATCTTGAAAACTTTTATTTATCAAATTCACATGTTCAGTTCTTTCCAATTGTCTCTCCTATAGCATAGCTATTTTGCACTCTACATTTTTTAATATAGCTAACTACTCTTTATTTTTTGTATTTATCTGTGAGACCACTGACAATTAAAGACAGTACAGAAAGCATCATTGTATTAAAAAGTTATTATTCCCACCTTTTATGTATAGCAGCTTTTTGTTAATTGTCTAAGTTCAGCTTTTGTGTTACATGCGTACACTATTGGCAGGTTGAACTTATATACAGTTGTTTCTTGTCATATCTATTTGAGCCTATGTCACATCTTACAAAACTTTTTGTTTTATTGAAAGCTCTCAAAAAAACCACTCCAAATTCCCCCTAAAACATATTAACTTAATACTAACACACATAACTATATACATCTTCAAACTGAAGTTTTCCCATCTTAATAGGAACAAATGTCCCAAAGTGACAGCCATACTCACAAACTTGAGTTAACCTAAAAGAAAGGTTATCCACACTAAAACACATGATGCAGCCTGTGCTTCTCCTAAGCGATAACTGGTTTTGGCTTATCTTTCTTTATCTATTTATCTTTGTCATGTTCTTTTAACCAGAATTTTTGTCTTCTAAATTTCTTAAAACTGAAAAAGGAGAAAGAGGAAGGGAGAAAGAAAAAAGAAAATGTACCTGTTTACAACAGTATCCCCATTACACTTACTAACTGAGAAAACTTTACTTTATAGCATGTAAAGAAAATTGTACACTATAAAAATAGTACTCTTAAAAATGTTTTACTTACAGTTAACATTATCCCTCCTCTTCCCCTCCCCTAAGTATTTTTCTGAACATTAATAATATGAAGTAGGGCATATGCTTTTGAGTCCCCTACAAGTCCAGTAACATTAAAAAAGACCAATATTTCCATATTTCCTTGTTCTGTCACATTTTGCAAATATCATTGTTGCTTTGTAATCCCACATTTCCGACATTTGCCAAATTTCAAGTTTCTAGTTTTATTCCTGTTCATCTCCATCTCCCAGATCCTGTCTCTGCTTCATTTCCAATGTACTCTCAATTCTTCTAGTTAACTCTTGTGTTCCAGTCCTTCTCTACAGCATTTCCCCATTGAAAGATTGGAAGAATTTTCACTGGCACAGTCTCTTTGTGGTCTTTATTACCAGAAGAACAAGAAGCAGAATCTCCTTTTGTTTCACAGCTCACTTTTTGTTGGACAAACTTTTGCATTTCCTCTTTAGCATGTGCATTTTTGTCCCTCCAGGATAGAATATTTTAAAGATAGCTCAGTACAGCACTTTAAATGTTATGCCTGCTTCTCAACATTCCCTGAATAGTGGAATAAATTGACTCCTCTCCTGCCTGGTGTACAATGAGTAATCATTCTCCACAAACACTCCACTGTCTCCCACTTTTAATACTTGTCCTTCTACCACCGTTTGTCAGAATCATCTCCTTCTGCTGGTAGGATTGCATCTTTACTATTAAAGGTCTAGGTTGCTTTCTCGTAGCCAGGTTTAGGGCATACACACAATGTGCCCTTTCAACTAACAATTCCTGCTGTGGAATACCAGTCCAGTTGCTTATTTGTGCTTTTACAAAATTAATACAGTCTCTTCCTTCCAGCATCTGCGGTGCAGCTAAAAATGTCAGGTTTTCCCTAAGGGCTCTGTCCTCTAATTCTGTTTTTTGAAACATGTCTTCTTGAGCAGTCTCATATTCAGCCATCCTTTTCTTCATTTTGACCTCTGATTTTTACAGTTTTATCACCTCATCTGAATATTTGTGTAAAGATTCTTCCATTTTTTTCCATCCTTTATTCTTTGAGTTGATATACTTCATTAGTGTTTTCATTTATTTTAACCAGGTCTGTGTGTAGTTATCTTATACTTTATGTAGGTTACTGGAAGTCATGTTTGGAGATTGAGCAGATTTTTGCTGAACAGCTGCAGAACTTTTCCCATTCAGTGTTTTTCTCCACACTTTTTGTAGCTGATTTTCTTTCAGGTTGTGTGTATTTCTTTCTTCCTTGCATCCAGGCAGTGCACTTGCCAGTTACTGAAATTTACACAGAAACACAAAATTCTAATGGCCTTCTCTGCTGACTTTCTGTTTTCACACTGGGAGAGCTAGAATTAAGCTGTTATTCAATTTGTAACCATCTTGGAAGTCTCCTGCATTTGGCATATATGTGTAAAAAATCCACATATTAATCCCCTTTCAAAAATTGCTAGCAAAGCTTTCAAGGTACTAGACCTGGACAATGATTTAGGAAAATGCACCTATGGCCATCTCTTTGCCCAGAGGGATAAGGATTTAAATACAGTTTGTTACTGATTTTGATCCCACTACATTGACTCCATTACTACAAGGATTTTTTGAATTGGCATGTTTTCACTAACAAAAAGTTCCATTTTTGAAGTAATAGATACCTTTTTATGTCTAAAAATTACAATTCAGTATTTTATATATAGGTTGCATTTCTTCACTGTGAAGAGAAGTCCTGTACCCACCCCCGTGAAAACGTAATATAATATAACATGCCAGGATATCATTGTCAAATGCACTTAAATCTCTGCATTTCATACTTTTGTATAAAAGGCTATCCATGCAATGCCTACTTAACATGATCAAAGTTGGGCTGTGCAGTCTGAAGATAATTAGCAATATAATAAAAGGTACTTGGCATGACAAAGATTAAGTAATAAAGGAATCCATAGGAGAAAGCTGCACAAACTGCAAAAAAAGGAACATACCTTAATTTGTCACATTACCCAGAGATCTCAAAAGCTTGCATGTAACAGGCCCACAACTATGCCAGTGAATACACATAAGGTTGCACCACTACAAGAATGGCTGAGCCACATAATAAGGACTTCCCAGCAAAGTTTCTACATATATATTTGCATTAATGGGAGGAAACAGGTGTATAGAACAGTTGGAAATGGGGCAGAGTAAGCAGAGGAACACAAAAAGGGACCAATAAGGGAAAGACTGAGGTAGAGGTGGGGAAGAAAGGGTATTTTTAATATGGGTAGTGGGGAAAGGAAGCAACAAGAAAGCATGGTCAGGAAAGAGGGTATAGAGATGGTAGCAGGGGCAAACAAACACAAAGTACATATAAAAACCAACAGAGCAGATACTGACATTAAAAGGGGGAACATTATGGAGAGACATAGATAGACAGACATAGGAGGAGGACATGTGGTGATTGGGAGGACTGGAATACAATTTGAGGAGGGAATTGAAACACAAGGAAGGGGAACACCATGATGGGGGAATAGGGTGTGGTGAAAGCTCCCTTTTATGTTTCCCATGGCAACCTCCAGCCAGAGATCAGTCCCCTCCATGACTTGGTCCTCACTGGGCCCAACCTTTGTTGGTATGCTGGGCAAGATCAGACAAAGGTGCAACTTTGCCAGTTGCACAATAACATTCTCCAGGAAGCCAATGCAAGCATCAAGCCATTGGTCCTACACTGCTGTCACTGCCTAGTCTAGCTCTTGCTGTGTAGCAACATATTGTGACCTACCAATGTAGTCCTCAGAAGGTGCAACAGCATCCCCTACAGTGACAGACTACTGGAGGCTATAGTGGAACCTTTCAGGTTACCCAAGCTGGATGACATTTGTCAGGCCACAGACAAGCAGGATTGTAGGCAGTTGGAGACCCAGCAGGAGATTGATGGGCAAGTCAACAGTCAGGTGACTGCTACCATACCATAGACACTACTGTAACTGATACTGCATTAAAATAGTAACATTAATAGAAAGAAATAAAACAGTCAAATAAATATAATAGAAGGATATAAAGAAAGCGAGAGTGGTGCAACAGGGGAAAAAATAATCAGATCTTTGTAATGCAATCAGATATAACAGTGCCCAGAGAAATACAAAAGTTTCATAGATGGGCAGTGGCATTGTGGAGGATATTTCTGATCTGGCAGACTACATGGTAAGGTAGAATGGAAGGCCACAGGGTTAGAACAGGCATAAGGATATGGATCATAGCAAGTCCTCCTGTGTGTATGTGAGGTAGAGTGCAGGTGGTGTATTGCAGGGACCATGGAAGGTGGTGCGGGATATCCCTGGTGTAATACTGTATTACCAATGGAGGGCATAGCAGACAGTGGTGCAGATGCTGCCAAACATGTTTAACATGCCAGTGGGAGATAACAACACCAGTCAAACCACTGGCCTAAACATGGGCAATAGTCAGAGGTTATCTCTGCAATATTACTATATATTCCAGCCTGTAGTACAAAACAGAGTAGGTGAAAAGATATAATGGCCCAGGTATGCCATGTATGAGTCACCATTATGAGGTGATGTATGGGGTAGTTCATGCAGTATACCAGGCAATCCAACTGATGCATCCTGTAGGAATTGCAATGCTATGGTACAGTACATAGCAAGGTAGGGGGCCAAATTCACATGTGTGCTGTACAGCATGGCACTTGTCATGCAGGAAGGACAAGCTGTGGCAACCATATAATTCTTACCCTGATAGTGTTGGCACCTTATACAAGTTAGGTGGGTTGCACAGCACCATGGCTTATGTGGATAGTGTAGGTATTTTTGGAGGTGAGTATTCTTCACAGAAAATAGGTTTTCCAGTTTAGTTCTTGGCTAGGTGTCTTCTGTGCAGAATCTGTGTGTCCTGTTTGTGTTCCCTTGAGTTTCTCCCAGGTGATCAGATTTCCTCCACATTCGGAAGACATGCAGTAATATGGGTTAGAGTGTCTAAATTGCTTGTAGATGTGAATGCGTACATCAGTGATATGGAAGATAGAATTTGAAACCTACTTTTCTTTCCCCCTTCACATTGAAAACACCATGGGTAGTTGTGGCTGTCCACGGGTTCACTCTAGGAGCTGTATGCATCTTTTTAGAGAGCTGCAATCAAGCAATTCCTACATAGAATGGATGCCATTAGTAAGCTCTACCTATGCCATTAATTAAACCCATTTGTTGCTATGGTATCTGTATGCTGCTATACTATTAAAGATATATACTTCTGCATCTGGAGAAATAGTCCAAATCCCCCTGAAAGAACAGACAATTTTTCTGAGTCTGCTCAAGATTGAAAAAACATGAAAGAAAATGAAAATATACATGGAGCATGTGTCCTGCCATTGACTCGGAAGTTATTACCATAGTACAGTAAAATGCACCTATTATTTACACATACTGTAGAACACAATGTGGCAGCTATGTTTTGGTGCTGCAGTGGTGCCCGCACTGCTAATCTGGGTGGATGATACCTGTTTCAGCAGTCACTGCCATAGCAAGACAGTGCTAGCCATCCATCTTATACTGAATACCCTCATAAAAGTTCCACAACAAGCACTGTTGTACTCTCCATACATTAAATACAGAGATATTATGATCCATTTGCAGCATCACCTGGAAGCTCTGCCACACTCAATGCTCCTGGATGCCATGGCCACTCCCAGGTCAAGGTCCAGAGGACTACGGTAGCAAGCACATTTAGGATAATACAGATGTATGCCATTATATGATATGCAGCAACAGGCACCAGAGCACTTTAACAAAGCTTAATGCCAAAATATGGTGGTGAGTAAATGCACGATGTAGTAGGGTGATGTCTGAGTGTGAATGGCACAATTATATGTTTGTGTGTAGCCATACAAGCCACTTAGAATTCCATTTTTGCACTTCAGACCCTCTAGGTGCCACTCCAAACATATGCAAATGTTTACTGAGGTCAGTGACCTGCTCATGCATATGCATTGCTCTTCATGGCCATTCATGTAGACATACAGTCATGTATGAACCTCATGGTACACTGTTAGGCCAGTGCTAATTGTAAAAAAAGTGTGATTTGGTACATTTAGATGTATTTGCTTCATGTTTATAATTGCCATGCTATGAGCATCAAAACTGTGAGATAAATACAGCTGCTGTCATTGCAGTGTACATTGTGCCACTAAATTTGTTGAAGTCTAGCAAAGTAAGTGGACACAATCAGAAAGCCTCATTTGTATGTATGATTAGCAATTCTACTACTTCTGAATTAGATGTTCACAGGGTACTGCCTACACCTTTTTGGGAAAAAATGTTTGTATAAACCATCTTCTGTTCTACTGGTGTAGTTGTAGTTGTAGTGTTTGGGAGGTTCACAACAACTGAGTGCTGAATGTGGGTGGGACAGGAGAGATTTTTAAGTAGGCTATGAAGTGTACTGCCGCAGTGACGTACTCATGACAACATAAGGTATGCTTGATGGGGATAGAGCATTCAGCCTACTATGAAGGCTGGGGCCAGGGGGATTGACACTGCTGACTGTTCTTATTTATTGCGTGGGAGTATGTACTTGTCAAACTTTTTTAGTGATATGTGGGGCTTGAAGGATGTTCTAAAGTTGACAATATATCTCCCTGTTGTTGGGTGGATTAAAGATTATTTTGTTTATTCTATTTTACATTTGTTTACTGGGAAAGTCCAACTGCACAAAATGACCTTTTCAGCAGAGGCCCAGGGAGAAAAGCTCCTGTCACTTGCTGCTTGGGGAACCCTGTTGTAATTATGTAGACTGAGGTGTTATAAATCTGCAACATGTTGATCTGGCGTGGGGGGGGAGGTTAGAAGGTATGGGGGATTCTTAACAACATGTACATGTACCACTTTACCTGGAGACCATCACAGGGGGAGTTAGTCCCCTATAAAGGGATGACTTGCAGTGGACCTCAACCTCATGATCTGGTACACACCAGCTGAAGCCAGGAAGAACATATTAGTGGAAAATGGCCATGCTGCTAACGTACTTGTTGCTTGATTGTGTGTCATGGAATGGGAGAGAGACATCATCAGGCATATAGATAAACAATGAATAGCTGTTGCAATACAATACAATACTAAATGGGACAGGCTGGATATAAGAGATTACAGCTGTAGCCATCCACATGATTGGTTGATGCCATGTATGTGATGTTGTGGGTCCATGATACCTGGAGCACATTGGGGTGCAGAGACCAAGTCAAATGCTATAACAGAAGTTGCATGCATGTACTGCACAGTAGAGCATTCTTTAGGCACACCTTCAATCTGATATGGACTGCTGCCTGTGGCAGGCACTTTTAGAGGTAGAATGTGCCACTTTGTGTGGATCAGGTGGTGCATAGACTGTGCTATATGTGGAGTTTGTGGTGAGATACTGTTATGGAAGAGAATGGAAAAGTTCTCTCAGACATAGACTGACATCTTGCTGTAGGCTCTTTGTGAGCACAGCTGGTGAATCAGACGAGTGATTAAACCTTCATTGAACATGTCTGGAAGAACCTTGCTGCCCAGGTAAATGCTGTCAGTGTGGTCACACAAGATCCTAGCAGCAAATACACTATGTCTGCACAAGAGCAGAAGGCCTCATGGGGATTCATTTACATAGTCATCTGTAATAGACATGGAGAAGTTCCTTGATTCTGTGCCTGGGGGACAAAACCACTCCCTCATACCCAGTTGAAGACTTGTTATTGCCACTGGAATCCACTCACCATCATGGATGGCAGTGTGTGATGCCCCAGGTGGGTATTCCCTTATGTAGGTGTCATGTATTGCAATATGCTGAGACAGAGCTGGCCCCATACTGAATATGTTCCTTTCATTCTTACAGGTGCCACAGGTCTTCAGGTGGCACATTAGTCTACCCAAGGTAAGTGGCTTATATTTTGTTATACCATTCTGCTTCACTGCTGCATCTTCACTGGGATTTGGAAGTGGCATAAAGAATCATTGATTTACTTGGATGTGCTTCAGTGTCTGGGTCATCCAACATGGTTGTTGGCAGGGCTGATACTGGAGACATATCTGACCTTGAGAGTGGCACTGTCAGATAAGGGTAATTTGCTGGGCATATCACATTCCCCTTCCATGTATGTCTCCATTATCTGTACAACCCATTCCATCAGTCACAGGATACTGTAGTAGGACAGAATTTTTGTCAACATAGCAACCCGAGGTGGACCCTCATCCCTTGCACCCCAAACATCAGGGGTTGGTGGCAGTTCCCATGAGCACTAAGAGAGCAGTAGGGGTTGGCATACTGGTGGTTTCTGACACCCTGGTTCCCACCCCATATTTGAGCTGAATGTCTCCATGGCCATCACACAGTGGATGTGTATGGCATTCATACAGGCACAGGCTGATGCCACTACATCAACTGCAGAGCCGATTCTGTGGAATGTACCTAACATGATGACCTCAGAGAGAGGTTTGCCCATTTATGTAGTATTTTGGACAGGCACAGTGTTGAGTCTGTATCCTTACAGTACCCATGTGTATTGCTGTTCTTATGGCCAATTCTCTTCTACATCTGGTGGAGAGAAGATGGTCAGGAGATGGTGTAGGACCCATATTGCCAAATACTCTATGCGTACTACTAATGGTGAAGATGTTGTACTGCACCATGGAGGCACACACAGATGGGGTGTATATGCTGAGCCTACATAACACACATTCCATATTCACAAAGCACACCATATTCTGTGCTGGCTGTGGATCATGCCAGTTATATTCCTTAGATGGCACACCCCCATGGATGGGGACATGCATGGCTAATGCACACACACACACACACACACACACACACACACACACACACACACACACACACACACACACAGCCTGAGAGTCACAGAGACACATGCATTGTGCAGCAACTTCTACATGAGCTGCATCCACTCACATACATTCTCACAACACACAGCACCAACCACTGTCCACATACATCATATTGGAGACACCACCTCCTCCTTGAACAGTCCCATCACACACATGCACACACTCAAACTTATATAGACACACACACACACACACACACACACACACACACACACACACACACACACACACACACACACACTCACTCTCATATCATTAGCCCCGACACACAGCGCCTGTTGCTAACATCTGAGACTAATGCCCACCCCACCTGTGCATGATGACAACTGTGTCTTGCTGTCATTACTCTGTCACCAGGGCCGTTTGTGTCTTATGCACAGTGTGGCCGGTCCATGCATAGTGTAACATAGCCTGGATGTAGTAGTGCATGCATCACTGTTATGCTTTGTTATGTGTAATCTGCTCGTAGTTCATAAGTTCATAGGTGTGTATTAGGCTAATGGCCCTGGAGCCTTTACAAGCCTATCCCATAGATGTGAACCAGATGCTGCCTTTTACCCAGTGCCACAGCATATATTATCCACCTTTACCTCATATGGTAATGCCTGCAACCAGGTCCCCATGATATCCTCACCAAGCAACTCCTCTGCTGCCAACTCCAGCAGATCCTCTCCTCTGTTAATAATATTCTGCTGTATTTGTTTGCATACCAATTTGTTGTGTAGCACTGCACACATAGCAAATATCTTACTGCATTTTTCTGTATCATACTACAGAGCACCACCAGAAGTGTTAAAACAAAAAGGGGAGGGCCTTCATCAGTCAGACGACCTGTTCAGCAATATTTTGGATCTGTAGTGGCATGGTGTTGTATGCATTCTCTGCTCTGATCTGTGGGTTTCATATGGGTGTCTAAGACATATCCAACATCACCAGTAAGATGCCCCTGTGGAAATCATCCCTCATAAATTGTTGATATAAGTTGCATGTGTAGCAGATACTGGAACTGTGAACACTGTCTGGGTGACAACTGGCACACAGTATATTATGCTCCGTGCATTGCTGACCAGCTGGCAGTTGATAGACTGGAATTCCTTATGATTGATATACCATTGTACCTGTGCCTCTGGTGGGGCCTTGTTAGCAATGTGGCTGCAGTCTGAGCCAGCCAGTACCTCTGGGAAATGGAATATATCATAAAAATCCCACATAATGTTGTTTCTGTCCTCTGGGATATGTAGAAACCACATATTCACCTCCACATGCTTTGCATGACATTGAAAAACCATGGGGAAGATGGCTGGAATATGCTTACCATGTTCCCAGCTAGTCATTTGAAGATATCTGTAGTCAGAAATTTGGACAAACTTTGCTGAAAACAGATGCCACAAGCGTGCATGTGAGGGAAACCTAATGGTATCAGTGCCTGAATGGTGTCTTTGTCCATACAGTAGTGGTACACTATTTGCATATCATGGAGGATATGAAATTTTAGGTGTGGTTGGATACTTCTGTAACACAGAGGGTGATGATATGAACATTCACTACTACTGCCTTTGAGGACATACTATAGGTTTTGGCTAATCTGGCGGCTATCTAATCCCACCATATTGTCATTGTCAGTTCAGGGAGTTTTAGCCATGGCATATTTCCAGCTACAAAATAGTTCCTCTTTTTTGGATAAATGTATGATGTAATAAATCAGTATAGGCATAGTCTGGACATGTGCTGCATTCTTAACAGTTAGGAACAGAGTCTACAGTCCTTTGATCTATACTGCTGCCCCACTTAGTAATATAATACTAATATGGATATGTGTGTGAAATGGTTGCCCTTAAGACAATATCTTGCTGCTCTGGGCTGTGACCACCACTGCTATACATAAATGAGTACATTCTACAGCTGACAAGCAGAAGTATAACTACTGGTTCCCCAGGGACTCACCCAGCTCACTCGCAGCCTATTGTCTTACAGTGTTTTCTTACCAACAGTAATGGTATCTTGGATAAATCTATTGCATTCATGTGTGTGTGTGTGTGTGTGTGTGTGTGTGTGTGTGTGTGTGTGTGTGTATGTGCACGTGCACACACACACACACACACACACACATACACTACCCAGACCAGTCTAGCACCTCAAGGTTACAAATTAATGTACACTGCATTCAGTTGTATTTAACTGCCAACTGTAATATAATACCTTATACTAGTTATTGTTAAGTATACTGTGGTGGTGGTGCTGCGGTAGCATTGTCGCCTCACAGTAAGACGTTGTCCTGTTCGATTCTCAACTAAAGCGTCTTCTGTGTGGAGACAATGGGCATACCTTCGTTGAAGGTTGTGCATCAAGGCTGGCAACTCGGTATGTAAAAATCTACTGCCAATCAATAGCGGACTGGAATTCCGCTGTGGCGACCTCTAACCAGGAAAAAACGAAAGTTACAACAACTAGTTATTGTTAAGTATTGACTAATGTCAACAGTAAAAATTCATAATCATGGTGTAATTACTCAAGTTCATTAATCAACAGCTAGTCACAAGCTTTTAGAAGTTAATAATGAAAATCTTTTCTAAATCAATATAGATATATATATATATATATATATATATGTATATATATGGGTCTATATCAGATCATCGAATGCTGAAAACAGCGAACGATGATTGATCAACCCTATTTCACTAAAAGCTGAAAATATCGACAGCTCAGAAAAGCGATTTCTTTCATAGGGAAAGAAATCGCTGTTCCAACACAAAAAAAAGTAAACAGTTGCAACACATACACACCTACCTTAACCCTACTTCTAAACCAAAATAAAAAAGGAAACAGTTTCAAACATATATCCACCTAACTTAACCCTACTTCTAATCCCCCCAAAAAAAGTAAACATATATACACTTAACTAAACCCTACTTCTAATCCTAAGGTGTATGCTAAACGTATTACTATATATGCACTTACCTTAACCCGCCCCCTAATCCTAAGGTCAGTAACTATTGCACATTTACGTTTGGGAGCCATACCGGATAAGGGAATCTCTGAGACCACACTCCGAGACTGTATTACAGTGAAAAACACAGCAAACTAACAAAGTGGTCAAGCGACTTCTTTCCTATTTTGCCTGTTCGATATTTTAGGTTCGGTGAAAACGCATTCGATAGAATGTGTTTTTGATGACATGATAGGTACCCTATATTTTATATATATATATATATATATATATATATATATATATATATATATATATATATATATATGCACTTGCACAGAAAAAATGCAAAATAGACAGTCTGATCAGGCAAATCATCATCATTATCATCAAGCCCCTTTTCCCATTTTCTAGATGGGGTCAGGGTGTCGTGTTAGCTGTCATAATTTCTCTTGATTGAATGCTACACATGTGACTTCTTCAACACTCATGCTGTCGCAGATCTTGTCTCACACAATTCATCCACCTCTTTGCTGGATGCCTTCATTTCCTTTCCTCCTTCCTGCATGTCCCAAATCTTCTTCACCAGATTGTCTTCTGCTTTTCTGCACATGTGCCCAAACCACTGTAATCTGTTCTATTTTATCTTTTTTGCAATTGGAGCTACTTTGGCTTCTGGTCTTATGTCCTCCTTTGTTCAACTGTCCCACAGTGTGCATCTTACCACCCATCTCTGGCACTTAATTTCCATTACCTCTACTTTCCTCATCTGCTCTGCCTTTACTGCTCAGGTTTCTGTACCTTACAGTATTGCTAGGTGCACTACTATTTTGTACATCTTACTTTTCAGTTTCTTTGACCTTTTTCTGTCACACACTACACCTGACACTCTACAGTAGTTAGCTACAGCCCCTTTGATTCTAGCTTTGGTGTCTTCATTCAGACATCCCTTCTCTTTAATCACCCCTCCCAGATACTTGAAGCTATTAAAATGTTCCACTATCTTTCCTTCTATCTCATTTCTTAGCTTCTTCTGATTTCCCCAGTTTACTATGTACCACTGTCTTATCTGAACTTCGTTTCATCACATGTGCCTTCAGTTTTGCATTCCATTGACCTGTCCTTTGCTAAAGTTCTTGCTCAGAGTCTGCTTGTAATGCCACATTGGCTGCATAGAGCATCTTTAGTGATTTGTCCCCTCCGACCTGTTTGCTAATGTAGTCCATCACCTGTAGGAACAGCAGTGGGCTCAGAGGTAAACCCTGATGTACACCCACTTCCACTGGGAACCCCTCTGTGAGACCGAACACTGTTCATATACTTCAGTCATTGGGTCCTTGTACATAGTCTGCACTAATTCTACCACCATTTCTGAGACTTCGAACCACAGCAGTACTGCCCAAATCATCTTTCTTGGGACCTTGTCATATGCTTTCTCCAAGTGCAGGAATGCCCACTTAGACTCTTTCCTCATCTCTAGCTTTTTCTCAACTATCTGTCTCACTGCAGACATTGGGTCACTTGTGCTGCATCCTGATCTAAATCTGAACTGCTCATCTGCATCTTACTTTCTACTTCTCTGCGTATCCGTTTATGAATAACCCTTTCCATAACTTTTAGTCACTGTCACAGTAGTTTGATACATCTGTACTGCCCACAGTTGTGGTTGTCCCCTTTGTTCTTGCACACTGGCATGAGTATGTTTATCCTGCAGTCATCTGGGATATGTCTTTCTCTCCACACTGCTATGAGTACCCCCAGGAGCCATTTTCCCCTATCTCACCCAGCATCTTTATTATAACTGCTATGATCTTATCTAAGATAGATTATTTCCTTGACTTTTCTGTAGTGCTATTCTTACTTCTTCTAGGATGGGCTCCTCTTCTTCTCTCCATGTAGGCTGTGTCTGGGGCAGTACAGCTTCTGTGTGGTTTTATTCATTTAGAAGCTGCTGGAAGTATTCATTCCATCTGCCTTTGATATCCTGTGGACTGGTGAACAGCGTGTTTCTTGCATCCCTTATGAAGGATGTCTAACTATCTTCTTTATTTTTTTGTCTTTGCCTTGCAACTTGATATAGTTTCTTCATGCCACCTACTGAGTCACTTTCCAGAAGCTAGTACAGTGCCACTTATGCCCTATTCTTTGGTATTGCAACTCTTTTCTTAGCTTGACGCACAACACTGTAGAACAAACCAAACCTCATACCACAAGTTCCAGGCCAGATGAATTCATTCAGTTTAGTACACAGACTGATTTATTAAAATAAAAAAAAATAACTTCTGCAGTAACAATTAACAGCAAAATTTCAAACTCTTTTATCATTAAGAGCAAATAACACTTCTCTGACACCTCGGCTTTCAGAAAAGCCTTTTCAGAGTACATCTTTCTGCTGGTAAGCATACACTTAAATACATGATTTAATCAAGTAAATAATCATCCAATTTAGAATTCACTAAAAAGCCAACTAAAAAGGTTAACTTTTAATATTCTTTTTAACCTTCTTACATTAAATGCTTCCAAGAGAATTCCCTATTCAAACCTCTTGGAAACATTGTATCATGTTTTAAAATAAATATTGATTCCTTCCTTCTTAAATGTTCCTTAATTTTTCATCAGTACTAAACCTAGTATTTACTTGTTCCAAAACAGTTGCCTGTAGCCCCTGTGGGTCTCCATTATGGTGTTCGTTAAAGTGTATAGCTACAGGACTCTGAACTTTTTGCTTCTTGATGTCCTTTATATGCTCTTTTAATCTTGCAGCAAAACTTCTCTTGCTTTCTCCAATATAAAATAATCCACAAGGACATTTTAAACTATATATAATTTTTTCACTATTGCAAGTGCAGCTGCCTCATCTATCAACATTTTTTCCATTAATGCTTTCAAAACTATCAACTATGTGTTTGCATCCTTTCTTAGCTCCTTTGTTAGTCAACCAGCATTCCTTCCTAGCCTGGTCTGTCTTTTCTATATCCTACTTTTTCCTGCACTCCTTCTTTCTTTTGATGACTTCCTGGACTTCTGCATTCCACCACCAGCTTTCCTTATGTACCTTATTTCCATACCTGGCTCAGCCACATATCTGTTCTGTAGTCCTCACACATGCTGTTTTGGGATGCTGCCACTCTTCTTCAACTCCACATACTTCCTCTTGTTCTTGTGGTGCTAGAGCACCGAGTAATTCCTTGAAATGTTGTGCTTTCTCTCCAGTCAGCTTCCAGGTCTTCAGCCTGGTCTCTGTTGACCTTGATCAGGCAAATGGCATCAGAAAACTGTCAAAACACTAACTAGTTTAAACACTACAACTACGTGAATGATTACTAAAAAAATCTGTCTGACTATAAATTGTAGACTATAAGTAGGGAAAATTCCTGCAAAAGAGCTCAGTGACTGTGGATTGCTGTCCACAGAAAGCTTTAGTACCTGTTGGTTGAATATTTGCTACTGAAATCCTAAAGGAGACTTACTTTACTTTAAAGGGACTTTACTTTAAAGGGACAGTCCCAGGGATTTTTCTTTTGATTCTGGTCTTTGTTTACATTTTCAGTATGGCCTTCTGAGCATGTCACAGATTTTGCTATGGGGTGGGGGAGGAGTGCCTACAAGAAGTTTCAAAAGTTATTAACCAGATTCCATCTCAAAATGCAGTTGTAATCAGAACAGCTTTCACTGAGTCATTCTTTAGTTTTTGCCTGTGCTTTACACCCTCGGAGAAAAGTAGCCTTTCAGGAATTTTATGGCCTGACATGGCTGCTGCTACCTTGCAGGAGAGCAAATGAGTAATACAGAGCTAAAACATTATTAAACAAGAGCTTTCTGGTCTTTTCATTTCATATTTTATTTTTGTGCCAATTTATGAATGCTAGCGAAATGCAATGATTTTATTACATGACTGCCACTTCTTCCATAGAATGGATCTGAATAATGCAAATTTCAAGCAGTAGTAGAAATAGTCTTCTCTTTTTTCATGCTTCACTGTTTTTTTATCTCTGAATATTAGCCATGTGCAATGGCTTTCTGATCTGCAGGTAGTTATGTAGAAAAGCATATTGTGATGCAAGTTTCAAACACTGGCAGACAGTCTTCTGTTCCTTTTATTTTTCTAGTCTAACGTGTTTATTTCTGAATGCATCTACCCTGATTTTATGACCTGGCTGCTTATAGTTCTGTAGAAGCATGAGTGATGCCAAATTCAAAAATTAGTAGACCCACTCATCTATTCCTTTTAATTTCATATTTTACTTTGAGTTGACTTTGGTTTACTAGTTTGGCACCTGTGCACTGGCCAGTAAACAAGGAGCCTCTATTCTCACCACTAACACCAGTGAGGGGTGTCCACATTGGGAAGGATAACAAATACACACACAGTAAAGTACAATTTCCCTTAAGAGCACACAGAGATTGCAGACAGTCTGGGGCTGGTTTCTCCCTTTCTCTCCAGATCCCCAATAAGACTCCCCACTGGCACAGCTATAGGGTACAGATCTCAGCCAAGTAGTCAAGCCAGAACCTCCAGTGCCCCCTCTGTCCAACCAGTGCTTTGTGTCATTGCCCAAGTAACTGACACACACACACACACACACACACACACACACACACACACACACACACACACACACACACACACACACACACACACACACACTTTGAGATTTGATTTATATACAGACACTCATGGGGAAGGCTGGCACAGGTTCTCCAGCTATGCCCCCTCCTGCCAAGCTATAAGGTAGTAATCACTGCCACCAACTATTTTTATCAGCTACTAAAAAGGCCCTTACCAAAGGGTTTCCAATTATTACTGTGCAATATTATTATCCAATTAGTAAGTGTGACTAACAGCAAGGCTTATCTGGAAAGCTTTGTACAGTATCACTATATACATGAAATGTACTCTAGAGCTTAAATTATCTCTACACAAAACAGCCACAGTTGAAAGGTTTAAAAATATTTAATACTAAATAATAAAAACACAAGACAAATTTTCTCAATTCAACACAGTGCTGGTCAAGAGTTCAGAAATCACAGGAAAATGCTAAAAATAATACTGTAGAATAGTCTAACGAAAATATAGAAAACAGCTAGACTAAATCTGACTAAATTCCTATCTAACTAAGAGCAATCACAGTTTTAAATAAACTTACATATAGTGCAAAGGCAAAGTACTGGTGAGTAGATGTTCTTTAGACAAAATCCAAAAATGCTCTGATTGTCTCTCTCTCTCTCTCTCTCTCTCTCTCTGAGAAAGTCTTAAAAATAATACTTCACTGCTGACTCATTTTAGATTACATCATTCTTCTCTGGTTCCCAGGCTAACAGTAACTCAGAGTTTTAACATTTCTTTGATCTTGCAACTGGCCAGGAAACTACAGCAATAAAAGACATTATATATGTAAAATCTAGCAATTAACTCTGGTCACAAAATAATAGAATGAATTCCTCAGTCCAGACATTATGTCTCCAAGCTTTGAGATCAAACCGTCATACAATGCTTGATTTATCAGCTTTCTTCCAGCAGAGTGCACTGTGGTTACATTTTTGAAGTTCAACATTTAACACAGTTTTCTTACATTTAAGAGGACAAGCCTGTGGATTATATTCGTATTTACAAT
This sequence comes from Protopterus annectens, assembly GCF_019279795.1. Lineage (NCBI taxonomy): Eukaryota > Metazoa > Chordata > Ceratodontiformes > Protopteridae > Protopterus > Protopterus annectens. Next base: position 710,972,343 of record NC_056745.1, on the reverse strand, counting down.
GATATAGAATTATCTGCAAAATTCTATCTAGCTAGACTGGCAGCCTTCACATATCTTCACATATCTTCTTCCCGGGAGAACTCAAGCCAATATTTCAAGTGACCCTTGAGAAATGCTGCTTGAGAGGGTTAGTTCTATCTGCGTATACCTTACCCCATTACCTCTCTTGAGAGCCCATCTACATTGGCATTGCTAACCTCACTGCAGTGCTGCACTGACATATATGCTTGCAACCCTAGACTCCATCTTAGCAACTTGGCATTTTGCTGGCTGGCTTGGTGTAACCATGTTAGGGGATTGTGATCTGTAACTACAGTGAATTTTCTTCCATACAGATAAGGCTGAAGCTTTTGCAGTGCCCACACTATGACTAGACATTCCTTTTCTACAACTGCATAGCATTCCTCCCTGGGTTGGAGCCTATGGCTAAGATAAACCACTGGGTGCTCCTCTACCTCTGAAGAGATCTGGCTGAGTACAGCCTTCACCCCTTGGTTTGAAGGATCCACCTGCACAGCAAATTCTTTACTGTAATCTGGACTGGCTAACACACAGGGTCCTCCCAAAGGTTTTTTAAACTTCTGGAATGCCTGCTCACATGCTGGGGTCCACACTACCTTATCTGGAATGTTTTACCTTGTCCAGGTCTGTGAGAGGAGCAGCTATGGTACAATAACTGGGGATAAACTTTCTGTAGTACCCTGCTGTCCATAAGAATGCCCTCACCTGCTTTTTGATAATAGATGCAGCCCATGCCTGAATGGCTTCCACTTTGGCAGGTTCTGGCCTGATCTTACCACTCCCCACTCTATGTCCCAGGTAGGAGATCTCTGCTATACCCACCTGACATTTGCTGGGCTTAATGGTCAACCCTGTCCTCTGTAGTCTGTCCAGCTCCTCCCTGACATGCTGAAGGTGCTCTTTCCAGGAATGGCTGTAGATGGCAATAACATCTAGGTAAGCAAGGGCAAACCCTCCTGCTACAATATGATCTACCAGCCTCTGGAAAGTTGCTGGGGCATTTTTCATCTCAATGGAGTCACAAAGTCTGACCTCTCTCTAGCACTGAGAGTCAAGGGCACTTGCCAGTAACCCTTGGTAAGACCAATGGTGGTAAGATACTTAGCCCTACCCAACCCAGCTGCTCTAGGGCCTCATCTGTCCTAGGCATGGGGTAAGCATCTGACTCTGTGTGACTACTTAATTTCCTGTCGTCCACACAGAACCTGGTGCTGCCATCCTTCTTTGGCACCAGCACCACTAGGGAGATCCAGGGACTGTTGGACTCTTGAATTACCCCTAGTTCCAACATCTCCTGTATCTCCTCCCTCAGATTCCAACTCTTTCAGCTGTTTTCTGATGCAGCTGTGAACAAATATGCAATCATGTCTGCCTTAGTCAGGTTTCCATGCACCAGTCCCTTAGCCTGGCACATCTCGGCCAACTGACTCCTTGTCAGCTTGCGATACTCCTCTGCTGACATGCTTTCCTGCTCTCCCTGACTAACTAAGCTAACAAAAGAAATAAAACTGTTGTGATCTGAACTCTGAATATTCACTGCATGGCTGATTTGGAGTACAAAAACACCTTCAGTGATCACTGTACACAAGCTACAGGAATTCACTCTCTACACCACTATAAGCCAATTGCCAACCATTAATATGTGGTGTGGCTATCCCACCACTGCCAACCAATTAATATGTGGTGCAGATATCCCACCACTGCCAACCAGTTAATATGTGATGCCCGTGCACCGGCCCAGTAATCAAGGAACCTCAATCCCCACCACTAACACCAGTGAGGGGCATCCACATTAGGAAGGATAGCAAATACACACAACAAGGAGTCTCAATCCTCACCACTAACACCAGTGAGGGGCATCCACATTGGGAAGGATATCAAATACACACACACATAGTAAAGTACAATATCCCTTAAGACCACACAGAGATCACAGTCAGTCTGGTGCTGGTTTCTCCCATTCTCTCCAGATCCCCAATAAGACTCCCCACTGGCACAGCTATAGGGTACAGATCTCAGCCTAGAAGTCAAGCCAAAACCTCCAGTGCCCTCTCTGTCCAACCAGTGCTTTGTGTCCCTGCCCAAGTAGCTGACACACACACACTTTGAGATTTGTTTTATATACAAACACACAGACACTCCTAGGGAAGGCTGGCACAGGTTCTCCAGCTATGCCCCCTCCTGCTAGGCTATAAGGTATTAATCACTACCACCAACTACTTTTATCAGCTACTAAAAAGGCCCTTACCAAAGGGTCTCCAATTATTACTGTGCAATATTATTATCTGATTAGTAGGTGTGATAAACAGCAAGGCTTATTTGGAATGGCTTTGTACAGTATCACTATATACATGCAATTTGCTCTAGAGCTTAAATTATCTCTACACTAAACAGCCACAGTTGAAAGATTTAAACATATTTAATAATAAATAATAAAAACACAAGACAAATCTTCTCAATTCAACACAGTGCTAGTTAAGAGTTCAGAAATCACAGGAAAATGCTTAAAATAATACTGTAGAATAGTCTGACATAAATATGTGTAAGTGGATTGGACACTCCCAATTGGCCCTAGACATGAGTGTGTGCATGTGTGTGCCCTCTGTGGAAGGTTGAGCACTGGGCTGGCAACTCGACACCGTAAAACGCCACTGCCAATCGTGAGCGGATGGGTGAACCGCTGTGGCGACCCCTAACCAGGAAGAGCCACAAGAAGAAGAAGAAGAAGTCTGACATAAATATATAAAAACAGCTAGACTAAATCTGACTAAATTCCTATCTAAGAGCAATCACAGTTCTAAATAAACTTCCATATAGAGAAAAGGCAGAGTACTGGTGAGTAGATGTTCTTTAGACAAAATCCAAAAGGCTCTGATTCTCTCGCCCTCTGAGAAAGTCTTAAAAGTCTTAAAAATAATACATTACTACTGACCCATTTTAGATTATATCATTCTTCTCTGGTTCCCAGGCTAACAGAAACTCATAGTTTTAACATTTCTTTGATATTGCACCTGGCCAGGAAACTACAGCAATAAAAGATAAGATAAGATGTTATATATGTAAAATCTAGCAATTAACTCTGGTCACAAACCAATAGGAGGTATTCCTCAGTCCAGACATTATGTTTCCAAGATTTGTGATCAAACGGTCATACAATGCTTGACTTATCAGCTTTCTTCCAGCAGAGTGCACTGTGTTTACATTTTTGAATTTCAGCATTTAACTCAGTTTTTTTACATTTAAGAGGACAAGCCTGTGGATTACATTCATATTTGCAATGACAGAGAATTATCTGCAAAATTCTATCTAGTTAGGCTGGCAGTCTTCATATATCTTCACAACTAGTAAAGTACATTTTCTAATATACATGCTGCACCTTGGTGAGTTACTACATTGTATGATCTATTTTTCAGCACTTTTCTTTCTATGTCTACCTTACAGCTATATGCATTGGAGTCTGATTCCACTGTTACCTATTAAACATATAATTGAAATGATAATGTGTAGGCATTTGTCATCATATTGTTTAGGCTACTGGCATTGTTCTAACAGTTTGCAAGGGTTGAGTCCCAATCTGACAACCATTAGTCCTACGCAGCACCATAGATGCTGTCTTATGCTTTGTCCAATTAACACAATACAAATACAGTACAGCATTTTCTTGCGTGTGTGCTGCTGCTTGATTTCATATACTGCTCTTGTACAAATACACAATTTTATTGTAGGATTGTCACCTCTCCAAGTGCCCAAAGTGGGAAGTCTTTTATGAAAATAGAAGATTTTGCAGGATCACGCGTACAACTAGTGCTAAAGAATGTACTTGGTTTATTTTCCAAAATGAAAGCTTATTTTTGTAAAACTGGATTTTTTTATGCTGTTACATGCAATATATTTAGGTGTGTCAAATACAAAATAATTGTTTTATGCAACTATTAAAGAAAACTTCTGAAACATTTTGTCCTAAATTCTCAGAATACTTGCAATTTGTAATGATGATAGGGACTGTCCTACATAAAATGGGACAGGTGGCAACCCTATGTTACTTTCCTTACTGAAGATAACTCATTCCATACCTTTCAGCTCCAGAACTTGGACTGAAGCTCCAAAGGTGGTGGTGTTTGCATATTCATAAAGGATGCGCACACCTTCAGACTGGTAGCCCAACATGACGCATCAGAGATACTTCAGGTGCAGCTAACATTGGGTAAGACAGCGATTCAGATCTTAGCCTGGTATAGGTCCCCAACCATGACCCAAGACTCACATTCCACATTCCTAAGCACCCTGGAGAATATTAGGGTCCAACCTAAGACTCTCATACTGGGCAACTTCAACTACCCCGCCATTAACTGGGAAAACTACTCATGTACCAATACACTTGCCCAACATTTCCTGGAATTCATTAATTCCAATGCTCTGGGTCAACTCACTCTTACCCCCACTAGATGTAGCAACATCCTTGACCTGGTCATTATTAACATGGGTGACCATTGCTCTGTACCAATAGTCAACTCCTCCCTGGTTAGATCCGACCACAAACTAATCACCTTGGAAATCCACATCCCTCCCACCTTTCCTACCCCCTGCAAAGGTAACCACCATGAAAAACTTCTCCAAAGCTAACTTTGGTCTCCTTAAAACAGAGGTGGCTAACTTCACGGCACTCATGCAATTGGCAAACAGCTGCATGACCACCGAATCATACACTAATGCCCTGTACGAACACGCACACAAATGCATGGATCTCGCCATACCCAATAGAACCAAGATGCTCTCCTCCAAAAAAAAAATCTGGTGGTCCCCTGCCATAAACAAACTCTACAACAGAAGGAGGAAACTGATGAGAAATAAGGTGAAGTCCCAAGACTGGAAAAACTCCCTTATCAGCCTCAATAAAAAGTTGAGATCCCTCATCAAATCCTCTAATGCTAGCTATGAAAACAGAATTGCAGCAGATAGTAAAGACAACCACAAGGCCTTCTATAGTTATGTAAAGAATCTCCATGGCAAAACCCAGATTTGTTCGGAGCTGTTGCACAATGGCACCTCCTATACCGAGCCAACAGATATTGCCAATATACTGGCCAACAGATTCAGTGCCAACTTTACCCCTCTCTCCCCCACCAAAGGACCAATCACAATACCAGTAGATTGCCAGGCACCTGGTATTGCTGCTGTACAGGTTAAAACAGCAATGTCCAAGGCCAAGAATACAGCTTCTTCTTTAATTTTTTCATTATCCTTCTAAACATAAATGGCACTTGAATTTTATACTTTACAGTTCACAACCAGTTTAAAATAATCCAGAAACTTCTTAGAAGAATGCTGCTTAAACACTTCAGTATAAAATATACCCACTTAAAATGGCCAGTATACTCTTTAAGAATTCAAATGCTGCTTAGAGATGAAGTTGCTCACATTACATTGCCATACTCCAAACAGAAACTTGTATTTTGCCATCTTTCCAGTAAATAACATATCCATCTTCCAAAGAAGTATGCATAATTTTTACTTTTCATGCAATGACAGCTCAATAGAGATATATATTCTCTGCATATACAGTTTTTCCTAACCTAAAATCCTATACCAACCTTTAATGAAAACTAAGTATAATGCAGATTGGAGCCTGGCACATTCTAATGGTGGTATGTACCTATGAGTGGTTCCTAGTCTACCAAAACATGGTTATTTCTCTGAAACAGTTTGAAAAAATTCTATCAAAGCTTTAGATAAATCCATATATTTGTTTAAAAACTGTAGTTTGACTTTGCTTTGGGGTACAGAGACAATAGAACAGCTGGTTGACTTTCTGAGTGATTGTTCACATCTCCTTGTAGCATTTCATTTTTTCAGCTTGAATATTTTAAATGCTTGAAAGAATAGCTCTCAAAGAAGTATAAAATGGTTTTAGTTTTATGTTATAAAAATATATTTATGATTTTATGTATTATGTGTTTGCATTGTAAAGAGAGGGCAAATGTTCACGTGTTTACTATGACAAGAGTCTAAGGTCAGTTGTAGTAAGGATACTATGAAATTATTATCATAAAAGAACATGTTGATATCTATAACACAGACTGTGTTTTATTATGTTCCTAAGATATGATAAATACTAGTTTGCTTTCCTTTCCTTTTGCTCACATTTTGTCCCAGTGGCTTATATCTATTCTTATAGGATATACTATAATTGACTGTGAAATGTCTCATATGTTGCCCAAAAATAAAAATGTGTGATAATTCATTCATACATCATCTCCCCATACACATAATGCTTCTTTCAAGCCAGATCAATGCCTGGTTAACAGTCACATTCCTCTACATAGTGCCTCCCAACACCAAAGATAACCACCTTCTAACTGTGTGCACCAATGGTGACTGCACTTAACTGAAAGAAATGACTAACCAAAGTATGTACTGCAATTTATTGCCTTCATACACACGCACTACCCCTTCCCAACAGGTTATAGCAATGACTGTTTAACTGTGATCAAGTAAATGTAAGGTCCCTTGCTTTTATGCACAACCTGTCTATCCATCCTCAAAGATAGCTATTTTCTACTGTGTACACCTCTCATATTTCACTGTGATCAAACTAAAAGGAATATGCTCCTTTTAGCTGATTTATACCACCTTTCTCATTTTGTGATTGCAGAAGTATCATTGCTTTATACATTGTTTTTCTGTTCTTAATTCTGTACTACGTGTTTAGTGATGTGTGCCAACTTGAACCTTATGCTTGCCTGTGGTTTTCATGATTGCAGTGTCTCAGAAAACATTTATGTTTTAATGTTTTTTCTTTCTTGCAATTTTAGAAACTCAGAAGTGAGAATATAGAAGAAAGAGCGTACAGAAAGGGGGAGTGGAAGGGGCTCAACCCCCTCTGCCAAAATGGTTATTTTATTGGTAACTTGGTGTAATTGCACAAAACTATTTACATTATATGTGGATGTTTTTAGTTGATTTACATAGTCATGTTCATAGTTTTTTGCAACTACACCTAGCAACAATTTTTTTTTTACAGAAGTTGATTTTCATCGTGACATAACAGACCTAAAAGAAATAATGGACCCAGCAATACAGTTCAAATTGTTATCAGACATGTGCACTTCCTTTCTTTGACAGGCTATACTGATTATCATTTATCAGTGATCAAGCAAATTCAGTGTCCCTAGCAGCCTGAATAATGTATTTCATTTATCAGTGATCAAGAAAATTCAGTGTCCCTAGCAGCCTGAATAATGTATTTACTAGAACAGTGTACAACTTAGTTTTATTTAAAGATGGGTAGTTTTTTTTTCCTTAGGGTTAAAAGTTAATGTTTTCTGAAAGCATACAAGAGTTCCTTAAAAAATGGCATGTATATTAGGTTGGAACAAAGCTTTTTATCATAACAGCAGTGCTATCTATATTATTGGGAATGTAAATGGCTTTACAGCTATAGACAAAAAGGAAAGACTAATGAATTATATTAAGAAATACAGAGTGCAAATAGCAATGCTGCAGGAAATGCATTTGGAAAGAAATGGGCATGTGATTTCAGTATGGATATTCAGCAGAATATCAGGGATAAAGGAAGACAGGGGTAATAATACTGATTTCTAGAAGGGCTCCAATCCTGATAAAAAAAAAAGACAATAATGATAGGTTTGTCATAGCAAGGAGCTACTGGCAAGGGAGGAGGATTATGTTGGCATGTACTTAGGTTCACCCTAAAGCTGCTATTATGGAACTTAAGAAAATTTATGGCAAAAAAAAAATCAGCTTTCAGCAGGGAATATTACTTGTAGGTGGGGAGAGGAACTTAATTTGCAATAGTGAGGATATATCTGGGAACCTAAAGGGAAAAATGTAACAGAGGGTACATTTTTAAGAAATTTCTAAAAGTATTTGATATGGAAGATGTGAATTCAGTAGTAGGAACTTGGACAGAAATTTTCATATTATTCCCCAAAGTACAATAACTGGGCTGGACTAGATAGAAAGTATATTTCATGGGAACATGTGCATTTAATGGAAAGCTTTGACACCCATCCAATAACTATCTTAGATCATGCACAGATAAAAACTAAGATAAAAATGTAGGGTAAATAATTAAAAATGAGAAACAGGCATTTTCCCACCTACCCGTTACAAAGAGAGAAATGCAAGAATGGGTACTGAAAAAGGGGTGCTTTGTGAGCGGGATAAAATGAAAATGGAATTTAAAATAGGATATAAATAAAAGAGAGAGATGTGGCTAATAATTAATAGGAATTGTTTAGAGGGGCTGACCAAGGTTAAAGTATTGCAGAATAAGGGGAATCTCACAGAACAAGAAGAGGCACAACTGCAGAGTGCTAAAGTGAAAATAAGAGAGCATTTGGATAATATGGGTGAGTTTAGAAAGATTGCTATTAAGCAACTGTTTTTTTTTAAAACTCCAGTGCACAAAAACTTTTAGCAGAATGACACAGGCAAAAGAAAGTAGAAAGGTCATTGCTAAACTTATGGAGTGTATAACAAGAAAAATTACTAGAGATCCTATACAGGCATTAGAGTTAGTTTGAAAATGTTATGAAAATTTGTATAAAGCACAGAAATGTGAAAAATGAGAAAGAGAACAAACAGAAATATTTATGGAAGGCTAAATTATGACAGGGTTAGAGGTAGACAAAGCTCAACAACTAATAGTTAAGATTCAAAAAGATGAGATTAAAAACAGTGACATAATCAATTTATAGGAAAGTCTCCAGGAACATATAGTATCCCTGTGGAAGTTTGAAAGCTAGGAGGGAAGAAAGTAATAAAGATTTGGAAGATTTTAACAGCATTTTAAAAGGAGTGGAAGCACAACATCTTGAAATAAAGTTGTGGTGGCCATATTACCCAAAGACAGTAAAGTCCCATTAGACCTATCTTCATAGACACTTATTTCACTTTTAAGCCATGATTATAATAGATTTATTTCACCTTTAGATCATAATTATAGGGTGTTTTTGTCTATACAATCCAAAAGAATGGCAAATGTGTTGTCAAAATGATAGATACAAATCAATGTGGTTTTGTGGAGGGGAGACAAACATTTTAGAGCATTAATAGAAAAGTGATGATCCACAGAGAAGCAGAACATAAGAAAATACCATTGTTTTTGGAGGGTCTTGATGCAGAGAAAGCATTCGACAGAGTAGGTTGGGATTTTATGAGTAGGGCAATGAAAGCATTTGTATTCCCTGATACAATACTAAGGTTAGTAGGATATATGAAGGATCAGGTGCAAGAATTAAAGTGGGAGGGTTCCTTTCTAATAATTTGTGTTTGAAAAGAGAAAGTAGGGAGAGGTGTCCCATTTCTCCTTTATTTGTTTTATTTTTATTTTTAAGATCATTTGCAAAGAAAAGAAGGTGCTCTGAAATTCAAATACATAATTGGGATGGTAATCAAGAAAAGTTGTATTTATTTGCAGACGATATTATTTTATACCTGATAAATCCAGAAAAGGGCATTGCAGTATTGTGGAACATTTTGAGACAGTTTCAAGTCTTTTGGGGATATAAAATGAATGAAGGTAAAACAAAGGTTATAACTGTAAATTATTTACCCATACATGAATTGGTTCAGCAATATCCATCTTTTTGGGGATGTGATAAGATGAAGTATTTAGAAATACAGATTAACAATGCTTCTGTTATGGCAGCTAAGGATACTGGGAAAGATGCTAAGCAAAAGATAATAAAAACTGAGAAACATGAAGCTTTTGTTTATGGATATAAATAGTAAGATACAAGCAGTGAAAATGGTATTAGTCCCTTTAATTTTATATATGGGTTAGTCAATCAACTAGAACAGAATGTGTGGGCAATAATTAATAAAGGGCTGAAGGAATTTATCTGTGAGGGGAAGAGGGCAAGACTTAATTTGGATAAGTTGTTGCTTTCTTCTAGAATAAGTTAGTTTAGGATTACCTCATTTGAAGGAATATTTAGAGTTGCACAGTTAAGGCTAACATATATAAACACAAACAGAAGGTTATAATTCAAGTTTGAAAGGGATGATGATGAAGTGGGGGGTTCAAGAAATAGGGAGAGAATGGGATTTTAGATGCAGATCCTTAAGGAGAATAATAACCATAAAGAATATTATATTCATAAAGTAGCAAAATGTATTCTAAGAACTAAGCCAACATGAGAACAGAGAAAGTAGATTTTAACAATAAGGATGACTGCAAGTAGTGGTACAGAAAATAAGCAAGAGGGGCCTGGAATTTCCTGGAAAAAAAAACTGACAAAGGCACCAAGGTATTGGGAGCAAACAACTAGAGAGGGAACAGTAATAGAGTAGGATAAGGCCAATAAGATGTGTGGAGAACAGAATAGAGACTGCTTTTCCTACCAGGGGTTGATATCAGAGTATAGAAAAGAAAACAGGATAGCTGAATCCTAAGTAAAAGACTTGCTCCCATAGAGTTTTTAGTTGAATCTAGAACAGAACCTGTTTAAAAAGGGAATAATTAGTAGGGTGATAAAATATTGCACGATAACTGTAAGAATCCAATTTGAGGATGTTAGAAAAGATTGGGAAGAGAGACTGGAAAAGAAATTTACAAGAAAACAATGGGTGGACATATGTATGGCTCCCATGTACGAAACAAAGTCCAGAAGGTTTAGGATTTTTGCTTGGAGATGTTTTTGATAGTTATTTGTATACACCAAGCAGACTTGAAAGAATTTTTCCTCAGATAGATAGCAAATGCTGAAGGTGTAATAGGTAACAAATAGATAACTGGGAACATACATTTTAAGAGTGTAATGAGATGACATATTTTAAAAACTCCATATAGAGAACTCTGTCAGAAATATTGGGTGACTGTATTAAGAAAATTATTCTTATGAGCTGGGACAAAGGATCTGAATTGCTTAGACATAATAAGGCCTTGTTAAGTTTAATTCTATTGGATGCCAAAAAACATCTATTAGAAAATGGAACTTAAAGTCTAAACCAAATGTATTTGAAGTATTGAATATTATAATAAAAGATAAAGGCTCCATAAGAGGGAATCTTTACAAAAGGGAAGGAACAAACTAGTGAAAAAATAAATAGAAATGTTGGGAACCATACATGTAGAATAATGTTCAGAAGGTGGACAATTGAGGTTTAAGGGAAGAAATGAATTGAACAAATTATGTAATGTTGGGCTGATGATAATTATAAATAAAGAAAAATGTTTAGATGATTTGCTTTCCTTTTTGTTAATGTATGTCTGTGTCTTAAGTGATAATTTTAATAAAAGTGTTTAAAAAAAATGTAATGTCCTTTGACTTCACACACAGCCTCTCTCTCTACCCCATCCAAAAGGATCTATATTACTAGAACGAATGCTTAAATGTTCGAATCTATAAAGGTCGACCTTAACAGATCTAACACTTAAATGTTCGAAATAGTAAAAAAGTATATAAAAAAAACAAACAAACATGTAGAAAGGGTTTAGGCAGGGGGCAATCCCCCCTGCACCCCCACACCCTCGCTCCTTAAATATACCAACTCCGAGATCGCACTTCGGTGAACTACATTGTGGAAATTTGAAATTCCTCATTCCTTATACTGTAGCTGCTTAAACCCTTTAGTTTTTTTTCTATTGTGCATTTTTTTTTAATTTTTGTAAAATTTTGATCACTTAACTGTTCAATCTCTAAAGGTCAACCTTTAGAGATTCTAACATTTAAGCGGTCGAGCATCTAATATAGACCCATCCAAAAGATAGCCACTTTCACACTATGTACAATGTTATTTAATTTTGATAAAAGTCAAATACTAAGTAATCCTCACATTAACATATCCTAACCGTAACATATTTCAGCTTGTTGTTCTGACATGTGTTGCACCCCCGATAAATCCTATCAACAATTATTTAACAGCGATCAAGTAAATATTATGTCTCTTACTTTCTCACACAGTCCATCATCCCATTCTCTAAAGATCCACTTTCAGACTGTTTATACCCCAATGTCTTCCTATGAAAATAGTGAAAGAAATAATAGCCACACTAATGTTTTACAGCTCAAGGCTCTCAAAGGATTACACTACTTCTCTTTGACAACCATAATGTTGATTAACAGTGATCAAAAAAATTCACCTGACCCACTCAAACATAATCACATTCTATGTACCTTTGTGGTGTTTGACTTGATCATGGTTAAAAAATAATGACCACTATAATATATTTCAACATGCTACTCTCAGACACATGTACTGTCCCTCCTTGGTAAGCCATAATACTAATAATTTAATACTGACTAAGTAACTATAATGTTGAACCAAAAAATAAGCACCTGGGTGATATCTCCAAATTTTATTTCAACAAGTTAGTTTAAAGCTTTCATCAAATTAAATTGACTTCTTCAGAACAACAAACCACAATTTTCTTCCATTTTAAATAGGTTGTTCATGAAAATGATTGGTGAAACAAAAATATATAACTGCAGCCACCTTTACTCCAAACGCCCTAGTATGGCAACTGCAAAAATATGGCTGCCTCACATTAATAAATGAAGAAGTCAATTTAATTTGATGAAAGCACTAAACTAACTTGTTGAAATAAAATTTGGAGATAAATATCACCCAGGTGCTTATTTTTTGGTTCAACTGTTTTTCTTTATAAGTACCACACCACTTTTTGGTTCATAAGTAACTATAATGCCCTTTGCCTTCACATGCAGCCTTCTTTCCCACCCCCTTCAAACATAATCACTTTCTGGTGTGTTCAGCTATGATGTTTCACCATGATCAAAATGAAAGAAATAAAGGTCACAGTAGGTGATACAATCATAGGTTCATAATAGGCTAAGACCAGCAGGGTCTTTATAAGCCTTGCCATATAACCCAATCCAGTTTTGTCCCAGAGTTCATTCTGTTGATTCTTGATGTATGCACTGGCCCTGCCTGATAAGCCATATTGACAAATGTTTAACAGGGACGATTTAAATGTATTGCGTCTTGGCTTCACTCACAGACTACCTCCACAACTTGGTGATAGTACATTTCTGGCCATGTGCACACTTGTATTTGACTATGATCAAAGTGAAAAAATAAGGACCAAATAATACATTTCAGTATATTTCTCTCTGACATGTGTACTGCTTTTCTCTGGCAATCCATATAAATGGTCATTTAACAGTAATTAAATAATTGCCATTAACATTCATGTAGAGTCTGCTTCCCAGCATATATTCAGAAAAAATCTGACTCTTTACACCCTGTATATGTGCTAAAGTGTGCTCAAATTAAATAAATAATGATCACACCAATTTGTTTCATCTTGTTTTTATCTCACAAATGGTATCCATCCTTCACAAGTTATGCTGATGCTCATTTTAACAGTAATCAAGTAATTGCCTTCAGCTTTCACATTTTATTTGCATATCAACCTACCATTTTAAAATAGCTATCTTCTGCTTACAACTCTCTTTTTGGCAACACTACATCTGGTCTCCTCCTAGGAATGTCATCATCTGTTTGATATTAAACCCTATCCAGTCACTGTGATAAAGAAAAAAAAAAACTAAATGACATACATCATTGTTTTAGGCACCATATACCCTTGTTGCTTCCCATAGCTATAGTTCTTGCCCTGATAGTATTTTTTACCTTCACCTGCAAGAGCAAACTGTCTACAAAGATATAAGTATCTGCCCCATGACAATCCCTAGTGAAATGGCTACAGATCATACTGGCTGCTCTGAGTAACTGATGTCAGTATTTACTTACAGCTTCAAGTTCAAGTTTATTTGAATGCCTAAGCCTGAGCACCTTATTAATGAAATGCATATAAACAATAATAATTAGAAAAAAATACAACTTTGATACTAATTGATAAAAGCAAGATATGAAGCAAAAATTAAACAGCATGCAGCCAGACTATCAACCAAAGGCTAGTACCTGTGTGTCATCTTCACTTTTTCATTCCAGTGGAGCTCTGGAGGTTTTTATTCTAACTTACAATGACTGCATCCTGCGTTTTTAGACAAAATCAAATCATGTCCTCACATTTCAATGAAATGTTCATATGTATCGCACCATAACAGTTACTAAAGAAATGTAAATGTCAAACTGCTTAGCACAAACAAATCTTCACAGTGTTAGTGTCCATTAGATTGTAGGTCTTACAATGGATTTTTATGTCTTAATAAAGCAAGAAGTAAATATTAATGTTGTAATATTTTGTAAAGAACTTACAATCAGTATCTACTCAAGTTACACATACTGAAAGAAACTTTTTTTGTCCATCTGTGAGCTTTCATATGAGGCTATACAGTTCTGTCTGTGACTTGGTTTTTGAATTATTTAGAAAAATATGAAAATTATGATAATGTAAATAAATAGTATATAAGTACCTGATATTCCTTTAGCTACACCAGGCAGAGGTCAAATGCCAGTGCAGTTGTGTTGCCCATCATATAAGCTTTAAGATGGATTATGAAAAAAAAAAAAAAGAAAAAAAAATATTATCTGCTTTTACTGTATTTGTGTTTCTTCCTACTTTATTTTGCTTTTGCGTCATCTTAAAAGTACTAAATTGTATTTATTACTGCTTGGTGTAACTCATTCTAAGCCTTTTAGTTTAAGCACTTGGGCTTCAGACCAGTTGTTTTACATTAAGAATGTTTGTGGTCTGCACTGTAGTGGCAGAACAGGTAGCCTACACCCTTCTAAGTTGGGAACTGCTGATTGAGGGCTCAGTGTCTGTTATTCTAAAAGTGTATTAATTCTGGTTTAAGCACTTAGGCTTCAGGCCAGTTATTTTACATTAAGAGGGTTCGTGGTCTGCACTCTTGTGGGAGGAGAGGCTGGACTCTGCCCTTCTGAGCTGGGAATTTCTGGTTAAAGGCTTATAGTGCCTGCATATTTGAACTGCTTCTTGCTGAAATTGGTACACCTTGTTTGCTGCAGCATAGACTAGATCCAGGCCTGCTGAATCTAGCTTTGTTTGTATAACTTGAGCACTAATCCAGACATTCTTTAAAGTATTCAATTGTATTTATTACTGCTTGGTAGTAACTTGATTAAAGTGTAGCTATCATTCTAAGTCTTTTGGATTAAGCACTTGGGCTTCAGACCAGTTGTTTTACATTAGGAAGGTTTGTGGCCTGCACTGTGGTGGCAGGACAAGTAGCTTACATCCTTCTTAGTTGGGAACTGCTGATTGAGGGCTCAGTGTCTGTTATTCTAAAAGTGTATTAGTTCTGGTTTAAGCACTTGGGCTTCAGGTCAGTTATTTTACACTAAGAAGGTTCGTGGTCTGCACTCTTGTGGGAGGAGAGGCTGGACTCTGCCCTTCTGAGCTGGGAATTTCTGGTTAAAGGCTTATAGTGCCTGCATATTTGAACTGTTTCTTACTGAAATTAGTACACCTTGTTTGCTGTAGCATAGACTTGATCCAGGCCTGCTGAATCTAGCTTTGTTTGTATGCTTGTTATTTCCCTGAAATGCTAATTTCACCTAAAATGCGGCTTTTCAGCACTTCTGTGGATCCCTAGTGATATCTGCATTGCTTACTGTACTTATTTCCTTGTTTCACTTGAAAGAAAGTTACTGTTTGTCGTTTTTTGCATTTAAGTTACCTGTAACACATTGCATTTAGTTACCTGGCACTTGCTCACTAAGTCATCACTAAAAAATTAAAAGCACTACACCCTCACAAACTCCCCTTGAGTACCTTGTTCCCATTGGCCCTTTTTTCAATTATAAAGGAATTCCCAATACTATTCTAGCATGTCCAAAGGTCAGTTGTCAATCTCCTCTCTGGTCCATCTGGTGAATCTGGGAATCTTGAGGCAATGTTACAACTGCCTCATGTACACAGACAACCCTCTCCTCCTCCCAACAAATTCCAACACATGTGAGAGATGCAACCATATAGCCAAACTGGAGGCTAAGCTCTCTCAACTCAGTACTGGCATAACCAGTCAGGAGGAGAAGGAAACCACACTCACTACAATTCCAGTCTCACATAGACCTACTACGACAGCAAACCAAACACATAAACACACAAAAACATACTCGGAGGCTCTAAATAAAAATTTGCCTAAGCAGCAGAGACCTCCAAAGCAGACACCCAAGCAACCGCTACCCCAAAACAAAACACATGCAACACATAGCTCACAAAGCCAGTGTGCCGAACAGTCACAGCCCTTAAGGCTAAACAACACACCTGATACACTTGTAATAGGTGACTCTATCATCAGGCATAGTGACGTCCCGCTCACCAGGCTGAACAAGAAGAAGGTCACAGTGAGCTGCCTGTCAGGCGCTAGGATCCGCCACATAACACAAGCACTCAGGTCACTCCAAGGCAAGTACAAATATGACTCAGTCATTGTCCATGCTGGTGTGAATGACCTGAGACGTACCTCCCTGGACTACATGAAAAGAGACATAGAGGAGCTCTCTGAGCATGTAGCCCAGGCCGGTATGACCCTGACCTTGAGTAGCATCTTACCCTCACCAAGAATGATGCCACAATATGAAGACAAGATGATCAATTTCAACAATTGGCTTAAGTATTGGTGTCATTCAAGGGCGATCCAATGCCTGTCAGCCTGGGATGACATGCTCGACAAGCCACGATGCTTCGCTAGGGATGGCTTGCACCTGTCACCCCTGGGCTTTCGGATATTGGCAAAGGCTCTTGCTACCCCCATAGTGCCTTTTTTAGGCAAGGCTCAAGAGACAAACCCACCTCCATAGGTATCACAAGGGATAAGAAACTAAGAGTAATGCTACTCAACACCAGAAGTCTAAACCTCAAGATGCACGCACTCGAAACTCTCCTTAGCATGGAGAACATCGATATCTGTGCAGTAACAGAAACCTGGTTCAAGGCTCCCGAGAGCACCCCAATACTACCAGGTTATACCTCATACCATGCTTTTCAGCCCCAAAACTTGGACCGAACCACAAAAGGAGGGGGAGTATCAATATTCGTCAATGATACCCACACCTCCAGGTTGGTGGCACAGCACGAAGCATCAGAAACTATCCATGTGCAACTAACAGTGGGTAAAACTGCCTTCCAGTTTATAGCCTGCTACAGACCACCTTCCCAAACCCAGGAACCCCACTCGGCCTTCCTGAGAACACTGGAAAATATAAAGGTCTCTCCAAACACCATTATATTGGGCGACTTCAACTACCCAAACATAGACTAGGAGCATTACTCTAGCTCCAACACCCTAGCCCAAAGGTTCCTAGAATTTATAAACTCAAATGCTATGGAACAACTTGTTACCACTCCCACAAGAGGGGAAAACATACTGGACCTGATCATCACCAACATGGGGACTCTGTGCTCCAGACCAGAAGTGTATCCCTTACTGGTAAGATCAGACCATAAACTAATCTCACTGGATATTCACATCCCGACCCCACCCCCTGCCCAGAAAACCACAGTGAAAAACTTCTCTAAAGCAAATTTCACACTTCTCAAAATCGAGGTGGAATCCTTCAAAGCCCCCGGGCCTGTGGAAAATACGGCCCAGACCACAGAATCCTTTATAAACGCATTCTATGAACACCTTCAGGAATGCATGGATCATGCAATCCCAAATAAAACCAAGACCCAATCCTCCAAAGGCAGACGTCCTGTCTGGTGGACCCCAGCCATAAACAAACTATACAATAGAAGGAGTAAGCTACTACATGATAGAGCAAAATCCCAAAAAGGGAAGGCATCTCTGATCAGTATTAGCAAAAAACTAGGGGCACTCATAAAATCGTCTAAGGCCAGCTTCGAGAGAAAAATTGCACAGCACACTAAGGATATCACAAGGCTTTCTTTAGTTATGTTAGGAATCTGGGTGGGAATTCCCAGATATGCTCAGAATTAGTCCAAAATGACAAAAAATCTACCGAACCCACAGACATTGCCAACATCCTAGCTGACAGGTTCAGTGCAAACTCCCCCCCCCCTCCCCACCAAAAGGGCAAATATCTATCCCAGCAGAGTGCTGCCCCCCTGACATCTCAGATGCTCAGGTAAGAGCCGCCCTCTCCAAAGCAAAAAACACAGCATCAATGGGACCAGACGGTGTCCCGGGCTGCGTCCTACATGAACTCCAAGAAGAGCTAAACCCAAACATAAAACTATTGTTCAATCTCAGCCTTACTACAGGATATGTACCCAAAGAGTGGCGTACAGCAACAGTGGTCCCTCTCCACAAAGGTGGTGCCTCAACGGATCCTGGAAACTATCGCCCCATAAGCCTGACTAGCTTGGTCTGCAAAGCTATGGAAAGGATCATCATGGACCTCATAAATAAAGATATTGGGGACCTACAGACACTGGACCCTACCCAGTTCGGCTTTCTTAAGGGCAGATCCTGCCTCTTAAACCTGGTCAATTTCTTTGAAACAGTCACCAAGGCCATTGACGAGGGGAAGGTGGTCCACACAGCCTACCTGGACCTCGCAAAAGCCTTTGATACAATACCCCACTCGGGCATTATAGATAAGCTCACCAGCTTAAATATAAACCCCTATGTCACTAGATGGGTTGCAAACTGGCTCAAGGACAGAACCCACATGGTTAGAATTTCTGCAGCCATGTCAGACTCCAAACCAGTTACAAGTGGCGTCCCACAAGGCTCAGTCCTGGGACCTCTCTTGTTCGGTATATATTTCTCGGAGGTACAGGCCAACACGGAAGGACTGTGGCTGACCATGTTCGCAGATGACTGCAAACTGGGTGCCATAATCGACACTCCAGCCGACACAAGCATCCTCCAAAAGGTCCTCGTAGAAACAGACAACTGGTGCCAGAGCCATGGCCTCAAGCTAAACGCCAAAAAGTGTATAGTCATACCCTTTCTCAAAAACAAAGTGCCCACAAATTACCACATAGGTGGTAATCCATTAAGTACAGAAAAAGTAATTAGGGACCTGGGGACCCAAGTTGATAGCAATCTCTCATTTGACAACCACGTGGCCAAAGTGGTTAGAAGAACATTTTATATAGCCCACCTAATCATGAAGGGATTCACATCTAGATCAGGGGAGGTCATCGTGCCTCTTTACTCATCCACCATCAGGCCCATAATTGAGTACAATGCCCCTTTTGGGATGTACCTTACCAGACACCTGCAGCAACTGGAAAGACCCCAAAAGTACCTCACCAAGAGGATCAAAGGGCTCAAACAGATGCCACATGCTGCCCGGTTAAAGAAACTCCAGCTCTACTCAGTGGCATACCGCCTGCTCAGAGGCGATCTGTGCCTGACGTATAAAGCCATGTCCAACCCGGAATTAATGGACATGTTGCACGTCAGAAAATCCAAATCCCATCAAGCTACGTGCTATAGAGACTTGAAACTCAGCACTGAAATAAATAGGACATGCTGGAGGGACAGATTCACAACCCAGAGGCTCCCTTCACTCTGGAATAAAATCTCAGTCCAGGTTAGGCAGAGTCACTCATTGACTCTCTTCAAGAGGAATCTTGATGAGTGGATGGGAGATCGTAGGTTTACCCCAGGTATCACTTCTGTGTCACTGTTAGACAGAGGCACAGTATAATAACCTCGAAAAAGGGCATAGCAAAATTAATTTAAAATGGGTGGCAAAAGCCAAACACACTCTGGCTAGGCTTATAAATGCCCTAGGGCAGATAGCCTAGTATGAACCTATGAACTTATGAACCTATTTCAATAGCTGGTATGTACATGATTTTGGAATTATTAATGTTAATATGAAAAGACAGTAGGAGATACCTAGATGTGTCAGTAGGATGTAACTATAAAACTGTCTGGAGGCATCACTAGGCTATTGTCTCTGTCTCACATGATAAATAGAGGAGAACTATTTGTAGCCATTGAACATCTGGGACTCCCCTAGCCAAACTGATAAAATATCCAAAATGTATGGTCCTTCATAAAGAAATTATCTAACATTTTTAGAATCACAGTCAAGGAGCAACCAATACCAATCTGGCAGCTCTTGAAGGTAGGAGGCACCAACTTATGCAGGGCTAGATAACTTAGAACTTTACAGATGATATGATACCTGTCAGCCATTGTAAACAATGCTGAACAGGCATCACCAAGAGCAGAGCTGCAGAACTCTGCACCAGCTGCAAATGATCAGTTTGACTCCAGCAGTGGGTATTGCAGTGGTCCAAAAGACCAATGACTACCTCCAGGAAGGTCTGCAGATTTATGAGGTGCTTAATAAGGCCAATGTTCATATGAAAGAAACAAGAAGATCTGATGACAGCTAATAACTTGTCCTTTATTGTCAGCTTATTAACAATTATTCCAGAATCACTTACTTTTGACATAAAATCCATTTTTTGCCACTATAGGTGATACTAGAAGGAAAATTGGAAGATATAATTCATGTAAAATAGCATGATTAACAATGGCAACAATCCTGATGGCAAACAATTACATATTGTCCAATTCTGAATGTATTCCATAACTGCTGTTAATTTGCACTTAGCAGGCATGGGCTTATGTGGGAAGAAACATTTTCTTTTTAAATCTGTTTAAAGTTTTTAAGCTTGTATATAAGATATTTGAATTTAAGGGCTACACAGCAAGGTTTATTAGTAGAAAGTCATTTACATACCATGTGAGACTTTGCAGAAACATGCAGTTATGCTCTCTAGCATCTCTATTTGACAGTCATAGTCGGACAGTGGATGGGGACAGTGTTTTTCCTGTGGTCTTAACTGCAAGTAGCTGTTGTAGTTTGCTTGGCTTAAGATCTACTGTTGTTGACTGTCATACACCTTTCTGAATCCCTCCTGACTTTGTGGCTTGTGCATCTTTTTGCTAAATTGTTCTTTCACCTACACCTGGTATGCACTTGACCTGTACCTAATTGTGAACAGTTGATTGTCAAAGTTTGCATCGATTTTTGAGTTCTGTTTTACCGCAGACTAAAAAATATAAAGACTGAGTTGAAGAAAAAAACAACACTCGACACTTCAACAGGAAGTGGTGAAATAATGAAGTGGTAGTCACGTTGTAGGCCCTGATATACTGGAGGAATAAGCCAGAGAATAAACTATGAATATGCCCTGGATTGTAAAACTAATTTAATTTAACTGCAGTAGCATACTGAAGAGGTTTGATAAAGATATTGGAGATTATGTCCTGATCCTACTGATCCCATGGAGCCTTATAGTAGTAGTATTTGTTTCTGTCTGAATCTCCCTATCTCTGTCCCACATGACATTGTAGGATGCTTCAAGCAACAGGTAAGAGGTTTGATTGAACAATTACATAGGATGAATTAAAATTTTGTAAAGTGATAAAGAAAGAAAATAATATTTGAAATGGTATTATCTGTGTGTAAACTTTCCATCAAGTTAATTTTAAGACGTTTTGATAAGTCTGTATTAATCCTTTAAATAATTGATAAGACTGTGTATAATCTGCATAACCTGCTTGTTTTGCAAGGACTGAGTAACCAGGCAACTGAGCAACAATCAAGTATTTTTTTGGTGAGACAAATAACTTTGCAGAAATTCCTTTGTGTATGACACTTTGACTAGTTTATGTTTTGAATAATCTGTAACACCATGATATTGAGCATTTCCTGTTATCTAGTATCTAGTTTTATTTATTAGTGCCTTTTAATCTTTTGTGAATGGTGTTTTGCTATTCGTGAGCAAACAGCAAGACAAGCAGTTGATGCAAAAGGTCAGCTGTGGCCAGCTAGTCGACATACACCACATTTTTCTTCTTTTATTAACAACAAAGTCTCCCATACTTGCTTTTTTGACATTAAAAAAATGTAAAGAAAACTGGATTGTGTGGCTTCTACCTTTCATCATTTATTGATGTTTGCATTCATATATTATATTATATATTCATATATTAATTAGAGGCAGTTTGTTCTACTGAAGCCTGATAACTGTCTATCTCACTCTCTCTCTCCCTCTCTCTCTCCCTCTTGCTCTTTTTGTTTGATGTGCTTCGCTGAGGTTGCTGGCACTGGCATTTTAATTAACTGGGACATAATATTGCGTACTGCTTTTTCTTTTGAGCCCAGCCTTACTACATGTTTTTACGGAGAATTTTAATAATATTGCTTTGAATGTTTTGCTCCATCAAAGTTTTCATTATCGTATACCACCTGCAGGAATTCTTTTTAAACAATACAGGGTGATAAGAACCATTTTTGTATGATATGTGCAAGTTTAAGTGATTTGTGTAAGATTATATAAACTAAACAAGCAATTGATTCATAAAACTGCCTGTGCTCTAATGTCATTGTATGAAGAATTGCTCAAGAATAGAAAAACAGAAAGTGGAGTGGAATGAGATGATGGGAAGGGATAGTGGAGTGAAATATCGTATTATTATCATTCAAACCATTCAAAGAGTTGTAGTTTTATCACATCCAGCACATCAAAAGCTTCTGCTGAACTGAGTTTAGTTTAATCAAAGAAACATTAAAGTAGAAATACTGAAGTCACTTGTCACCTCCTTGAGAGAAAATTTGCTTTTCCCGATATAGAGCGATGTTGGCGTTGGCATATTTAGTTAGGGGGGTACAGCCCCCCACTTGATTAGGGTTCTAGAGTTTGTTTGTTTTTTTGTTGGCCATGCACATTTTTTCCCCTGGGAAAAAATTTGCAGAATTGGCCTGTCACGTTTATTACATTTCGACATTTAGGTGTCGACATGTCAGCATTCGACAACCTAAGCGTTTGAAGATCTAATATAGACCCAGGAGCCTATATAGATGCTCTAGTTGGTGTGTATGCCTGGTCAGGTACATACCAAAAAGAGCATTATACTCAATGACTGGCCTAATGAGGGCTGAGTACAATGAGACAATGGCATCCTTGGACCTGGAAGCCATGCCCTTGCTTGTAAGTTGTGCAATATAGAATGATTTCCTTAAAACAGTAGACACATGATGGTCAAAGGCCAAGTCACTGTCCACATATGTTCCCAAGACCCTAAGTACTGGGTCTGCTCTTAGGGATGTATTGTCCATATGGTAATTCCATACATGGGTGACTTTCCAAAGGATACTATTATAAATTTTTTGGCATTCGATTTTAGCCCATGGCTCTGGCACTAATTATTAGTTTGTGGCAAGACCTTTTTGAGGAGTTTAGCATCCTTGGGGAGTTCTATGATTGCACTGTGCAGTCTGTAAGCTTGGTGAACCAGAAGCCTTTGATATTACCTTTGACTTCCTAAAAGTAGATGCCAAAAAGGAGCAGCCTGAGCACTGAGCTCTGACAGGCTCTACTAGTAACTGACTTTTTGTGGAGATAGGACACAATATGTCAGGATAGGGGACTCTATCTGAGACAGTTGACTATCTACTGGATGATATATGGGTTTACTCCTAGTTTTGTGAGTTTGGCACCAATGCCCAAATGGGGAAGAGTGCTGAATACTTTGGCCAAGTCAATATAGCCAATGTGCACCATTTTGTCTTCAGCCATAGCTTTGTTGACTTTCTTGAAAATGTCCATCAGGTTGACGAGGCATGAATTGCCTTTGAAAAAGCAAACTATGTTGGATCCAGTGTCTGAAAGTTTATAGGTTCATAGGTTCATAGGTAAGTACTAGGCTATCTGCCCAAGGGCATCTATAAGCCTAGCCAGAATGTGTTGGTTTCGCCGCCCCCTTAGATTAGTTCCCTGTGCCTCAGTACAGCAGAGCCATTAGTTCCCTGTGCCTCTGTCCAGCAGAGCCACTGCAGTGATCCCCGGGGTAAATTTTCTGTTTCCCATTCACTCATCAAGGTATCTCTTGAAGAGTGTTAATGAGGGGCTCTGCCTGATGTAGATTGGAATCCTGTTCCGAAGCATGGGGAGTCTCTGGGACAGGAATCTATCCCTCCAGCACATCCTATTTATCGTTATGGTGAGGTTTAGATCCCTAGAACATGTGGCTCTTGAGGATTTGTTTCTTTTTAGGTGGAGCATGTCTATCAATTCTGGGTTGGACATGACCTTGTATGTCAGGCAGAGATCACCTCTGAGTAAGCGATATGCAACCAAGTACAGCTGGAGTTTCTTCAGTCAGGCTGCATAGGTCATATGTTTGAGGCCAGTAATCCTCTTGGTGAGGTACTTCTGTGGTCTTTCCAGCTGTTGCAGGTGTCTTGTAAGGTACATCCCCAATGGGGCGTTGTACTCTATGATGGGTCTGATGAGTGATGAGTGATGAGTAGAGGGGCACAATAACTTCTTCTGTTCTAGATGTGAACCCTTTTGTGATTAGGTGGGCCAGAGATTACTATCTACTTGGGTCCCCAGATCCCTTATTACATTTTCTGTATTTAGGGGACTACCACGTGTGTGGTAGTTCATGGGTACTTTGTTTTTTTTGAAAGGGGATGACTATGCACTTTTTGGCATTTAGCTTGAGGCCATGATTTTGACACCAGGTATTCATTTCAGTGAGACCGTTCTGGAGGATATCTGTATCTGTTGGAGAGTCAGTTATGGTCCCCAGTTTGCAGTCATCTGCGAACTTGGTCAGCCATAGTCCTCCTGTGCTTGCCTATACCTCTGAGAAGTATATAACCGAATGGGAGGGGTCCCAGGACTGAGCCCTGGGGGATGCCACTTGTAACTGGTTTAGAGTCAGACCTAGAGCCTGCAACTCTCACTGTGTGGGTTCCATCCATGAGCCAATTGGCAACCCATCTCGTGACGTAGGCTTTATGTTCAGGCTGGTGAGCTTGCCTATAATACCAGAATGGGGAATGGTGTTGAATGCCTTTGCGAGGTCTAGGCTGGCTGTGTGGACCTCCTTTCCCTCGTCTAAAGCCTTGGTAACTGTCTCAAAGAAGTCCACCAGGTTTAGGAGGCATGATCTGCCCTTAACAAAGCCAAACTGGGTAGGGTCCAATGTTTGAAGGTTTCCAATGTCTCTGTTAATGAATTCCATGATGATCCGCTCCATAGCCTTGCAGACCTGGCTAGTCAGGCTTATAGGGTCATAGTTCCTGGGGGTCGTTGTGGCTCCACCTTTGTGGAGCGGGATAACTGTTGATTTGCACCACTCTATGGGTATGCAGCCTGTAGAGAGGCTGAGTTTGACCAGTGTGTTTAGGTGAGGGGTTAGTTCATTTTGGAGCTCATGTAAGATACAGCCAGGGACACCATCTGGTCCCATTGAAGCTGTATTTTGGCTTTGGATAGGGCTATTTTAACCTGTGTGTCAGTGATTTCCAGGGCACTATGTTCTTCTGGTATTGTTATGGGCCCTTTAGGGGGTGAGAGGGGGGTGAAGTTTGCACTAAACCTGTCTGCCAAAATGTTGGCAATATCAGTCGGTTCTGTGCATTTTCTGCCATTCTGCACTAACTCGGAGCAGATCTGAGAGTTTCCACTTAGGTTCTTGACATAGATAACGAACGCTTTGTGATTATCTTTGGAGTCCTTGGCAATTTTTCTTTCGAAGCTAGCCTTGGATGATTTTATGAGGGATCATAGTTTCTTGCTGATACTGATCAGGGATGTCTTTCCTTCTTGGGATTTCCTATGGCTTTATTTATAATATCCATGATAAGTCTTTCCATGGCTTTACATAGGAGACTAGCCAGACTTATGGGTCTGTAGTTACCCGGGTCCACAGATGGCCCACCCTTGTGCAGAGGTTTAAGTGTTTCAGTCCTACATTCGCTAGACATGAAGCCAGTTAGGAGGCTAAGAATGAACAGTGATTTTAGAGGTCTTGAAAGGCCATGTTTCATGCCATTTAGTAGGCATCATATTCATAGGTTCATAGGTAGGTACTAGGCTATTGGCCCAAGGGCCTAAGTAAGCCTAAGCCAACAAGGTTCCCTGGCTTACACCACCCAAGAAATTTATTTTCATGTGCCCCTGTCAAGCAGAGCCACAGAAGTGATCCCCGAGGTGTATTTCCAATTTCCCATCCACTTATCAAGATTTTTCTTGAAAAGTGCTAATGAGGAACTTTGCTTGACATAGATGGGTAGCTTGTTCCAGAGTTTGGGAAGTCTTTGGGACAGGAATCTATCCCCTCCACCATGTCCTGTTTATTCTCAGAGGAACTGGGATTTCTTTAGGTGTAGCATGTCCATAGCTTTATATGTTAGGCAGAGATCACCTTGGAGTAGGCGATATGCTATGGAGTAAAGCTGGAGTTTTTTGGGATGGACAGTGTAGGGCATCTGTTTGAGGCCAGTAATCCTCTTTGTGAGGTACTTCTGTGGCCTTTCCAGCTGCTGCAGATGTCTTGGTACATTCCAAAAGGGGCACTGTACTCTATAATGGGTCTAATGAGTGTCGAGTAGAGGGGAACAATGACCTCTTTTTTCCTAGATGAGAACCCTTTTGTGATGAGGTGAGCCATGTAGAAGGATTTCCTGACTACTGTGGTGATGTGATTATCAAAGGACAGACTACTGTCCAACTGGGTCCCAAGGTCTCTTGCCACACATTCGGCGTTAAGTAGACTGCCGCCTATGTGGTAGCTCATGGGTACATAGTTTTTACCAAAGGGGATGACAATGCATTTTTTGGCATTGAGCTTGAGGCCATGGCTCTGACACCAGGCATCTGTCTCAGTGAGGCCCTTCTGTAGGATGTCCACATCATTTGGGGACTCAACTATGGCCCCTAGTTTGCCGTAATCTGCGAAGTTCATTAGCCAAAGGCCTTCTGTGTTAGCCTGTACTTCAGAGAAGTAGATACCAAACAGGGGAGGCCCCAGAACTGATCCCTGTGGTACTCCACTTGTCACTGGTTTGAAGTCAGATTTGGAGTCTGCAACTTTTACAGTGTGGGTTCTGTCAGTGAACCAACTGGCAACCCATCTTGTGACATACGGATTTATACCTAGTTTAGTGAGTTTAGCTATAATTCCAGAATGGGGGATGGTGTCAAAAGCCTTGGCAAAGTCAAGATAGACTGTGTGAACCACCTTACCCTCACCTACAGCTTTGGTGACTGCCTGAAAGAAGTCGATCAGGTTCAGGAGGCATGATCTGCCTTTCACAAACCCAAACTGGGTGGGGTCCAGAGTTTGGAGGTTACCAATGTCTTTGTTTATGAGTTCCACAATGATAAGTTCCATGGCCTTACAGACCAGGCTCATCAGGCTAATAGGGCAATAGTTCCTCGGATCAGTGGTGGATCCCTCTTTGTGGAGTGGGATAACTGTTGCTGTGTGCCATTCAGTGGGCACAAAGCCTGATGTGAGACTATGATTGAACATGGTGCTTAGGTGGGGAGCCAGTTCATTCTGAAGTTCATGTAAAACGCAGCCTGGGATGTTGTCTGGTCCCATGGATGCTGAGTTTTTGACTTTAGAGAGTGCAGCTTTTACCTGCATAGTTGTGATTACAGGGAATTTGCATTCTTCCTGTATAGTTATGGGCCCTTTAGGGGGTGAGAGGAGGTAAAGTTAGCACTGAACCTATCTGCCTAGAAGTTGCCAATATCAGTTGATTCTGTAATTTTCATGCTGGTGTGCTATAACTCAGAGCAGATCTGGGTGTTGCCATTGAGATTATTGACATAGCTATAGAATGCTTTGTGGTTGTCTCTAGAATCAGTGGCAATTTTGTTCTCCTAGCTAGCTTTGGAGGATCTTATAAGGGATCTCAGCTTCTTACTGAGGCTGACCAGGGAACTCCTCCACTCATGGGATTTTACTCTCTTTTGCAACAGTTTCTTCCTTCTTTTGTAGAGTTTGTTTATGGCAGGGGTCCACCAGATTGGCTTCCTTTTTTTGGAGGATAGCATCTTGGTTCTGTTTGGGATTGCACGATCCATGCACTCGTATAAGTGCTTATAGAGTGCATCTGTGTAGGACTCAGCAGTCGTAACTGTATTGTCCATCTGTATGGGTGTCTTAAGAAGCATGAAGTTGGCTTTGGAGAAATTTTTTACCATGATTTCCTTAATGGGGGTGGGGGCGGGATGTGGATATCTAGGGTGATTAGCTTATGGTCGGATCTGACCAACGAGGAGTTGACTTCAGGTGTGGAACTCTGGTCACACATGTTGGTAATGACTAGGTCTAGGATATTGTTGCCCCTGGTGGGGGTGTGGATAAGTTGATCCAGGGCATTGGAATTTATGAATTCCAGAAGGCGTTGACGAAGGAGTTGGTACATGAGTAGTTTTACCAGTTAATGGTGGGGGTAGTTGAAATCACCCATTATTAGGGTGTTTGGCTGAACCCTAATAATTTTCCAGTATATCAAGAAAAGAGGAGTGGGAATCCTGGGGCATGGTGGGGGATCTGTAGCAAGCTACAATTTGGATTGCAGTTTTGCCCAGAGTTAGTTGCACTTGGATAACCTCGGATGCATTATGCTGAGCAACTAGCCCGGAGGTGTGGATATCCTTCATGAATATGGGCACACCTCCACCTTTGGTGTTCCTGTCCAGGTTAGGTAGCCGAAAATTGTGGTATGAGTTATAGCCTGGTAATGCAGGGGTGCTCTCTGGAGCCTTGAACCAGGTCTCAGTCACTGCACAGATATCGATGTTCTCCATTTTAAGGAGTGCCTCAAGGGAGTGCATTTTGAGATTTAGACTTCTAGTACTGAGTAGCATTACCCTGTTTTTTGCTTGCCTGTTCCTGTTATGGTGGTGAATTTGTCATTTGAACCTTGCCTAAAAAAGGCACTATAGGGGTAGTAAGAGCCTTAGCCAGTATCCGGAACCCCAGGGGTGACAGGTGCAGTCCATCTCTGGCAAAGCATCATGGTCTGTTGACCATGTTGTCCAAGGCAGACAGGTGCTGATATTATCTGGGCCCATATTTTTTTTTGCCTTGGAGAGTGCAGTGAGGACTTGTTTGCTAGTGATAACTACGGGGGTGGGATTATAGTCAGGGGTATTTCTTGAGCGGTGTCATGGGAGGAAGTGAGGTACAACTCGAGCTAAATTTATCAGCAAATAGATTTGTTATATCCTCTAGCTCTGTATAGGTGGTTACATTTGCAATTAGTTAATCACATTTTTGCAGTTGTGGACATAGCTGAATAATGTCTTGTGGTTATCCTTTGCTGTGAGGCTATCTTTGCTTCAAATTTGACACTAGTGGACTTGATAATACTTCTGACTTGATTATTTAGCTTGATGAGGGGTTTCTTGCCTTGCTGGGCACTGCACATCCTAGATTTGGCCATGGTTTTCTTTCTTTTGGTATAAAACTTGTTGATGCTGGGATTTGACCATGGTGGCTTGTTCTTTGAATTGGTTCTGTACTTATTTTTGGGTGGATACAATTGCCTCAATGCAGCTGTTTACATGATGGCATCAGGTCTCTATGAACAGTTATGCCAGGCAGAGGAGTTTATCTGATTTGGGAGAAGGGCTTGATATTTTGCCAGATATCACTTAGTAGTTGGGAGGTTTGCTTTGGAATAATTCCTGAATGTTCAAGGGTTTGATGGGATCACAGGTTTTAGTTTAATTTCAAAGAATACAGCTTTATGGTCCAACCTAACAAGAAAGGACATTACAGACAAGCTCGTGTAAAGTTCCTCTACGTTTGTGAGGATTAGGTTAAGGATGTTGGTGCCTATTGTGGGTGTATGGACTAGCTGGGCCAGAGCATTTGTGCTGACAAAATCCTGGAATCTCTGTGCCTGAGTCTTGGAAGTTGTATATGTTTTTCTGATTATAGTGAGGTAAATGAAGTCACACAGGAGTATAGTGTTGGATTCAATGCAGAGCAATTCCATTTTCTTTAGGTATGTAGTGTGGGTGTCCTGGTTTATAGAAGGGGAATTATATCTTGCATTAATATGGTACAGAACTTTTATGGCAAGTTGAACATGGAGAAGCTCAAGTCTATCATATTGCCTGACAAATCTTGAGGTGTGACAGTTTTTGATGAATATTGAGATACCTCCACCTTTTGTCCCTTCTTGTGCAATAACTGGTCTACATCACCCCAGGGGATCCACCTATGTCCCTCTTGGACAGGGGTGATAGCTGCTGATCATAGAATTAAGGGTAAAACTTGGCTAGGCTTGTAAGGGCTCAAGGGTCATTAGCCTAGTAACCTCCTATAATCCTATGATCCTATGTGTGGTAGGCATTATAGCCTTGCACTGCTAGGGTGTTCTCTATGGCTTTAAACCATATCTTTGTAATTACACAGATCCCTACATTCTCCACGGTTGGAAGAGCTTGCTGTGGAGTTCTTTGTTTAGACTCCTGGCAATAAACATTAATACCTTTAGATTATCCCGGGGTAGGTTTGCTATGTTGCAAGGCTTATCAGGTCAGCATTGCCTAAAAAAGAACTTAAGGGGATGGACAAAGTTTTAGCAAATATTTGAAAGCCTAAAGAGGACAGATGCAGAACATCACTGGCAAAGAAGTTTGGTCTGTCAACCATATCCTCCCAAGCCAACAAATATACTATTCCTTTCAAATGACACCAAAAACTAAGCCAATTGTTAAAGTCAATTTTGTTCTGCTTGTACTGGAGAAGCAGCAGCATCCTTAGAGAAGGGAGAATGCTAGGCTCGTACCAACGTGGAACACACAGCCTGAGAGCTCCATCGTGTCTGTAGTCATATAGTCCAGAGAGGTAGATCTCAACTCATTTACACCCACATGTACAATGACAGAGTCATATTGGTACTTGTGGTTCAATGACCTGAGAGTATGATAGGCAGCTGACTGTGACCCTCACCTAGCTTAGTGAGTAGAACATACGTGTGTCTCACAATAGTATTACCTATTTCTAGAACATTCGTTTGTGTGGAAGTTTGCCTTATTGGCTTACAAGTTGAGACATCATGAGTTGAAGCAGAATATTTGTGGGATTGCTGATCCCTGTTGTTATAGCTGCATCTAGGAGGCCTCAGCATACATGAGGCTATGGGCTTGGTCTTTAGTATTAGTGGTAGGTAAAATGTTTTGCTGTGTGTTTCTGGCAATCTGCTCGATAATTGTAGTGCTCTGTGTGACAGCCTTACCTCCAGGGATAATGTATTATTACATATCTCACACACCATATCTAATTGTTTAAGAATTAGGTGGCTGGCAGTAAACGTGAGACAATTGCTACATTGTCTCAGGATGCCCATTTCCATCAAGCTGGCTGCAGAGACAGAAGGAAAGTGTTTATCTATGGTTTCAGAGGTTTGCTTTGTGAATTACAAGGGGATTTGTACCAGAGGGGTCTAGAATAGGTTTACTTGGGTTCTGTTTAGTAGACACTACAGTGTTAAAAGCAAAACTATTAGAGCAATGCTCTTCTGTGTGCAAATCACAGTAACGGGGTAATATAGGGGTTTATGTCAGGTTAGCTTGGGTGCTGTTTGGCTAAGAACTACAGTCTTAGTGTAATCTCACAGAGCTATGGTCTTGTACATGTAAACCAGGTGCTCATCACAGAACAACATACTCTGGAAATATCTGAGGTTGTCTTTTTATACAGAAAGTTGAATTCTAAGTACCTGCACCTGTACAGGACACTGTTAACCTCTGCTGCATGCTGAGCAGCTTCACACAAATGCAGTGACTTTATGCAGACACATGAAATTGACAAACAAATAAAATAACTCACTGCACAATCATGACACAATCCAAGGTTTCCTCAGTGATGCCCAAGCTCAGAAGAGACCAGGATACTTTGTGATCACACTAGAGTGCAGACCTAACTTTTCTAACTGTAAAATCACTAAAAAAATCCCAAAGTACAGGGAATCGGCCATTACAATAGTAAAATACCAGAAAACATTTAGAAATAAATACAAAAGTGCTGAAAACCAGGAGTTAATACAGTGAAATTACAGCAGCATTTTAAAGTATGAAAAAGAGCAGCAACTCAGAAAATAATGCAGAAATATAACAGCAGCACTTTGAAATAACTAGAACAGGTATAATTCTGCAATGTGGCACACTTATCTAGCATGGATGGAGCTGCATTGAAGCAGGTATACTCAAGGCATATAAATGCTGTCCTGCCAGTGGTCAGTGACACTTAACTAAGAAAGGATGGACAGTATGAATGGTAGGTCATGTGCCTTTAAATGCACTACAGCAACGAAGAAGGAAGGAAAGGTAAGTGTTTATGTGGACGTCAGTGGATAAACCATTATAGTTTATATGCACATTATATGTGTATTAGTTAATATTCTTGATATAATGATCAAATGGCATTTATCCCCTTTTTTCTATTTATTATTTTTGGTCATTTATATGTATGTGGGTGTTTCACATTTACATACATATAAGTTAAGCAGGACCAAGGGAACTTTAAATAAAGTATAAATGAATAATTGAAATGTTGATACATTGAATACTTATATAATAATAGCTATACATTTCAATTATATTAATTATCCATACATACATTATTGTGATGTGTTTTCGTTCACGTTTTTTATATTGCTGTTCTTGTGATATATATTGTATGTATATTTTTATACTTGACCAGTTATATATATACATATATAATACATAAACTATTTTATTTGGACCATATATTTTTAAGTATATAGTTTTTACGACATAATTTTTGATTTTTGTCAGTAGGTTTTGCCAGTAGGTTGTTACATGTGCATAGGAGACTTTCATGTAATGAAAGAGCACGTTATTCTTTGTTTTGTTTTGTTGTGATTTAAACTGAGTGTTTTGTTACCAGATTCCATGATGGAAGATCTAGGTTGCTATGCACAATTGTCATAATTGCTTCCAGCTAGGATTGATTGTCCTTAATTAAATGATTAAGTGAACATGATGATGGTATTTAAATACTGAGATTTGAATTGTAAAGTGAAATCTGAGGAAGCGTGCTATGATAGCACGTGAAAGCGCTTATTCAAATAAAGTCTGGATTTTATGTACTATTTCGTGGTGGTTATGTCCAGTTTTATCCTATAACTTTACATAAAAGAAATTCTGTATCAAGTACTATGGAGATTGATTCTACTAGTGATAACAAATGATATTATGATTGGAGATTTGATATTAAAGGGAATTCAGCTCACATATCTGTAAAAAATAAATAAATAACAATTAGAATAGCATTTTAATGACCCACCCTGCTGCTACGAACAGGGACGTAGCACATGTAATTGAAAAACCAAATGTTTCAGAAGAGAAATAAATAGAAATTTTATAAATTAAGGGATAAATGAGGTTGCCATCAAAGATCAAGTTGTCCTGGTTAGAGAACCAGCTGAACTTGGACTATAAATCTTTTGTAGGAAGTTTAATGATTCACTAATGTATTATTTATCAGAAATGCAAACTTACTAAACTAATAAATAGCAAAATCACCTGGGTTAACTCTTATATAGACAAACATGCATCTCTAAGTGTGTGGACAGTTACTAATCACCCAAACTTAGTTATGGGATCACATGTTTGTAAAGGATAACCTGTATTTACCCAAGGCTGGTAAGAAAATTGTTGCCAAAATGTTTGATCTTGCATTTTCCAACTGGTAGGCAGTCTTTTTGAGAACCATTTTAGTCTCCAAATGGTCCTAATAAAGCCTACATTAAGGTTATTAGCAACTAATACACAAAGCTACGTAAATAAATCTTTTCTATTAAACACCTAGTAAATAAATTTTTTCTTTTGCAAAATGTTTTGACCTCATCTGATATTGATATTGCTGTTATTACAGCAACATGGCTGAAGGAACATAATTGGATTGTTGCATATAATAGATATAGGGCATTTTGGTGTCCTAGAGATCCCACTCTTGGGAGATACAGTGGTGTGATGATACTGATTAAATATCTATTTTAGGCTATGGAAGTCCAGTGCCTTGAAAATAAAAATAATTTGACTGCCTATCCATCAGTTTAAATCAGGAGGGCATAGGGTCTCAGTGAAAGGACTTGACAAGCTGTTGCGATCTTGTAAACTGACTTTGAATTGATAAGCTTTAGCTGTTCATTTTATAATAAATGTAGGATAATATTGGGTATTTTGAATTTACCTGGTACTATATGAGGAAATACAGATTGCGCTATGACAAGTAAAACAATGCACAGGTTTTCTATTGGAAAGTAACTTCAAGCAGACTGTCTACAAGCCAGTGTGGTAGAGAAATGTATTAGATATTTTTTATGCTCTACTAGAGGTTAAGGGTATTTTCTGTCAGCTTTTTCTACAGTAAATAATTGTGATAATTCTGTAATTGTTTCAGTATTGAATCTGCCAATTAAAAACACTGAAATCAATCAACATAAAAATGTATTGCAATTACGAAATATGGAATGGCAAAACATCCCATGGGAAAATATTTTTAAAGACAAAGCTATTGAGGGAATATACAATTATTTAAAAATATTATCAATATATTCAGAATAGCTGGAAATTACTTCATTTCTAGAAAAGTACATCTAAAACCAAGCTGTCAAAAAGTCAGAAAACAAGAGAGTTAATTAAATGAGGAATGAGCAATTGAAAAAGAGGAGGGTTGAAAGGAACCAGGTGTTAAAATCACAACTAAATTGATTAGAAAAGCAAGTTAAACAGCAAGTTGCTAATGATCAGGCAAAAGTTAAGGAAAATGTAGCTAGTGACATCAAGAATAATAGAAAGGCTTTTTTTGTAAATACATTTGAAAGACCAGAGATAGTATGCCACAATTTAATTAATTTACTAAAGATGATAAAGTTTGGTGAAATGACTGACTTACCAAATCCTTTTTATAGAATACTATGTAGCATTTTATGATAATAAAGGCTCTGGCAACCTTGATAGCATTAAGAGTGGAAACGGTGTTTTTCCATCACAACTGGTAATATCACATTTCTGTCTAACTTAAATGAAACAAAGCATCTGGTTTAGATGGGATATCAAACAAAGATCTATGAATGTTAAAATACTCAGCTGCTGCACATTTAAGAATATGTTTTGAGGAAAGATTAAATAAAAAAATAACAAAGTGAATGGAAAACTTCTATAATAAAAACAACGTATAAAAGCAAAGGTGTTAGAAGAGGCCCATCCTGTTATAGGACTGTCAGTTCACTAACATCCATCAGTAAACTCATGAAGACAGTGATTTGACCCTTTTATCTAGTGATATGACCAGGAAGGGTCTGCATAATGTATCACATCATGCCTTTGTGAAAGACAGGTCTGTTCTAACCTGTATCTTTTATTTTATAACAACATTATGATAACATTGAAAAGCAGTAAAAGTGTGGATTCTGTATAGTGATAAGGTAAATCATTAATTATAAGTTAATAAATGTATGGTGTTTGGTATTTTATCTTTACCTGTGGATTGGATTTAGGGGTGTCTCTGTAGAGCATGGTAAGCTGATTACTGCAGTAATGTAGACAATACTTTGAGATCTGATATTATCTTATCCATCTGACTCAAAGAATGGGTTGTCAGATCTGAATGGATCTGACCTCTGTGTCTTTTTTCTAGGTTTTGAATCTGGGATTAAGGCTTCCCTCCTACCCACAATGCCCTTCTTTTCCTTGAAATATCTCAAATCTCATATGCCGCCTGAAGAGACCAGATATGATCTGTGAGGGCTCAGCAATGCTACGTTTTCAAAATTTCAATATTTATACTATCTCTCTCAGAATCTACATTTAGATAACTAGTGCAGTATTTCTTAAGAGCTGTTTCATCCCTTTCTTCTTGTTTTTCATGACTGAACTCTTCTGTAATGGGAAGTTTCTTCTCCCCCCCCCCACACACACATATATATATATATATATATATATATATATATACATATATATATATATATATATATATATACACGTGTATGTGTGTGTTTTTATATATATATATATATATATATATATATATATATATATATATATATATATATACACACATGCACATCTTTTCACATGGTACCTATTTATAGCTTGTCATAGCTTTTTATATAGCTTTTCAAGTACTTGTTTGCTGGTGGTTGTTACAACTGCGTTTTCTTTCTAGTGTGAGTATATGAGGAAATTTATCTTTAGGACTCCAACATGTCTGACAAGACCTCTGGCTTTAAAAAAGTGCAGTGTCTGTGGGCACAATATCCCCCACAAGACCCATAAGACTTGTGCATTTATTACTTGGGGCTGACCATCTCAATGTAGAGTAGTAGTCCTGTGACTCTTTTGGGTCAGGGGTTTAATGCTCTGCAGATATAAAGTGGTGATAAAGGATCTTTTTACTGCCCAAGCAGGAGAATCAACCTCTCTTGCTTCTTCTCCAGCTTTTATTTTCTCCAAGAAATCAGATAAACCATAGACCTCAAATAATAAGGATATATATATATATATATATGTATATATAGAGAGAGAGAGAGAGAGAGAGAGAAAAGAGTGAGGAAAAAGGGAAGAAAAAGGAAAAAAGACAAACATTAGGACAGACCCAGGAAGAGGTCTCTGGATCAGACTCTCCAGTCAGTGCCAGCACCCAAAAATCACAAGCTGATGGATCCAACATCACACCAGGAGCAACAGCAATGGAGTCATACTCCATCTCCCCCTTGCTGTTTCTCCCCAGTGCCAGCAAGTCCTAGACTCCATTTGTCCATCCTTCAGGTCAGACATCAATGTTCCCCATTTGGCTTCTCCTTCCACAGCCTGACTCTTGGTCCAGGTATCCACAGAGCCAACTGATGCCAATGAGAAAATCTTGTCAGAGCCAAAAGTGACTTCTGTTTTGACTACGGCTCCTTCCCTCACCCATTTGATTCCAGTTCCATCAGATCACAAAAGGTCTGAGAGCTGAGAGATCAAGGCCCAGGCTCGAGAGTTTTAATCAACATCAAGGTTTTCATCTCATCCCCTCAGTGGTTTTAATGTCAGCTTCAACACAGAGTTGAGTCTAAATGGAGGATATTCCATCAATATGGTCCTTGGGTCCTGGAAGGCTGTCCTCAGTTCTTATTTTAAGTTTGGCATTCAGTTCAAAGCATTTGAAAGGTTCATCTCCAGATATAGAAAGGAGACTCCTCACACTAGCTCAACTCCATCCTTATTCCCCTTGGATTCTGGTGCTTTAACTGAACATACTTTCCTTCAGGGAAAGAAAACATTATTTAGCCTATAGGGCCCTTGCTTGCTGAGTTCCCATTTATATTCTGAGACCTCCCTGGAGCACTACCTGGAGGAAAGTCACAGAAAACATACATACAAAAGGAGGCATGTCAGTTACACCCAGGAATCAATCTCAGTAGATACTGACTTTGAGGAAGGGGAGGATGTCCCCTAGGTCCCCCCGGAAGACATCTCCTTTAGAGAGATCCTTAAGTTGATGAAGCATAGGGTGGGGTCATCCAAAGCCCCGTCCCAAGAGGTGTCAGTATTCCTTGAGGCTTTTGGGACTGACTCATCTACTGTTTGGGTGATCCTGCCTATTGACAACCTCACAGACATGGTTTTACAGTGGTCTGGAAGGAACCCAATGTGGTGGACCAAAGTTCTAGGAAACCAATTAAAATACCAATATATCCACAGAAAAGATCACATTGGATCAAGAGTTCCACAGTTGATGTTATGGTGGTGGTAGTAACAACAAAGAAGGAGCTTTCCAAAGAGAGCACATCTGTTTATCCCTCCAACAGGGAGTCCAAGGCATTAGACAGATTTGAAAAGTGGACACATGCATCAGCAATATTTGCACTTTGCATGCTGAACTACTTGATACACATGTCTCATTTCTGGAAGGATTTGATTAAAGAACTTTCCAAATCCCACACAGGTAATTTGCCTGTGGACATTCAGAAAATGGTGGAATCCCAGCTATTTATCCTACAATCTATGTCTAATGTGTCCATGCACTTTCTTTCCAATGCAGCAGATAGCATTGCAAGAGCAACAGGTACTGGCATTGCTATTCATAGCACACCTGGATGCATCTGTGCAATTTTGCAGAAAGTTTCAAGATATCATTCATTAATGTCCACTTTGATGGTTTAACTATTTTCAGACGCAAGGTTAAAGAGATGCTCACTAGAAGCAAGCAAGAGGACAAGACTCTGTCTGCCATAGGAAAATGTTTTTCCACTCCCCAGGACTTGCCCTAGAACCAGAAGGGGGAAAGGAACTCTGGGTTCAAAAATCTCAAAATTTTGCCCAGGACATTTCTGGTTACAGAGTCCTCCATGGCAGAGGGTGGAACAATGTCAATGGACATTGCCCCAGGAGCAGAGACAGTCTTCAAAATCAATGGTTTTGAGTTCCCTTCACTGAGAAACTCTTTCAGTGTGCTTGAATGGTTGCCTGAGTGCCACACTTTGGAGTCAGTCTTGGGGGTGCTTATCTCTGTACCCTCATGCTTGGTTAGCCATTACTCAAGATTCTTATGTGCAAAAAGTAATCACCAGATGTCACATTATTTCCTTTGCTTTACCTCAAACCAACAAGAAAAGAAGCCCTAATGTTCTACCCAGTCAGAGGGATGAAGCAGCAGCAGAGGTAGCAAAGCTGCTAAAAAAGACAGTCATCCAGGAGGTCCCACCTGACCCACAAGGATCCAGAGTCAATTCAAGATTCTTTTTGGTTCTGGAAAAAACAGGAACCTCAGGCCCATTCTGGACCTCAGCCACTAAATCAGTTTGTCAGGCAAAGAAATTTCCAGAAGGGTGTGGTCCAGTTCATCTTACCTCTTCAGAGGAAGAATGACTGGATATGCTCAACAGACCTTCAGGATGCCTACTACCATATAAAGATAGCAAAACAAACCAGAAGTTTCTCCACTTTTGGCTGGGAGCCAGTCACTTCTAAATCAGAGCACTGCCCTTTGGTCGCAACACAGCCCCCTGTGGTGTTCACCAAATGTATGGCAGTTGTGGCAACTTACCTAAGACTGCATGAGTTACTAGTGTTTCCATATCTAGGTGTCTGGCTCCCTGTCACTCCCACCAGAGATCAACTGATTCAGTGCAGGGACTTCTTCCTCAAGTCTTCTCAGCACTTAGGAATCACTATAAACTTGACAAACAGCCAACTGACTCCAACACAGGCAATAGAGTTTATAGGGTGCCATATGGACATGACATCCCTGATAGCCATGTTCCCACAATCAAGGTTCCTTTCTGTTCATCCTCAAACCTTGCAAGTTCTTAATTAACACAGTCCCCCACCAAAACAAATTATTTTAGGACTGATGGCTACTTCAATTACTCTGGTCAACAAGGCAAGGTATTACATTAGGGTACTACAGCAGACCCTTTCAGTTCAGTGGTCAATGTTTCATCAACCTTTCTACTCTCCAATATGCCTCATGCTGGTATGCAGATGTCATATTCTGTGGTGGTTGAGCTCTCCTCTTGTCTCCTATGGTTGACCATTCCCCTATGCACCCCCCCCCCCCCGGCAGCACTGTGAACATGTATGCTTCCCTTCTTGGGTGGGGGCCATTATGAAGGGAAGACTATCCAAGGCACATGATCTATAACAGAGGCCAATGTTCACATCAGTGTTTTGGATATATGAGTGAACCTCTATTGTTGCATGCATTTCAGAAGTCTCTCTGCAAAAGTGTAATTTCCATCCAGACAGATAATGACCTCCCTTCCTCCATCCCCCTTGCCAAAACTGTCACATTTGGCTATTGGCTGTCCCATTGGACCTGAACAGAACCTTGTTAAATCTTCAGTCTTTGAGCTAATCTTCCCCATTATAAGTATTGGCAGGATATAAATGCTTTCGCGGGCATATCTTAGGGCATATGTGATGTATGTGAGGCAAACTAGATCTGAAGTATTTCAGGGAAAAGAAGTGCATTATGGATAGTGTAAGAGCCAAAGCCCTGGATCTAAAAGCTGGAAAAAAGGGTACTGAGGTCAGATCCAACATTCATTGAGCTGGAAAGATAAAGAAAACATGGATTTAGTGTTTAGACTCCTAGCATTAAGCAGCATAATCTTGAGTTTGTCTCAAGTGGATTTTTTTTGTGTCAGAAATATTGTTGTGATGTTGCCTAAACAAGGAACTATAGGAGAGGCAAGTACCTTTAGTAGTAAATGAAAGCCAAGAGGCAACAGGTGAAGACTATTCCTGGCAAAGTAGTATTGTCTGTTGACAATGTCTTCCCAGTCAGACAGATACTGGATCCCCTGGAGTGACACCAAAAGCTAAGCCAATTGTTGAAGTCAATCATTTTTTGTTTATATTGAGGCATCATCCTAGGTGAAGGTAGGATACTGCTTATGGCTAGGGCATAACTGCCTGGGGCACATAATCTAGTGACTCTAAGTTTACAAGAGGAATATTTAACTTCTGTCCCTGAGTTTGGGCCTTTGTCCTCCCGTTATTTTTGGCCTTGACCAGATTTCTTGCACTCAGATGTTAAGAGGTATGGTAAGGAACCTGCATTGTTTCTCAAATCTTGAAAGTACTATAATTTCCATGTTATATTCTAATAAATTATGATCTAAAAAGTCTAAGTTTGAGGTCCTGGTACAGATGCATACATAAAACTTAGGACGTAAGGTGTCACCTACAAGCTAACATAATTTGTTAAGCATTCATGGTGAAGTGGTCAGTATGGGATGTACAGAACTGGAGTTGTTAAGGAATGTTTGCAAAAAGGTATGAACAATCTGACATGTTTGTCATGTTTACATCAGTAATGCAAAATGGAGTGT
Organism: Protopterus annectens; assembly: GCF_019279795.1. Classification (NCBI taxonomy): domain Eukaryota; kingdom Metazoa; phylum Chordata; order Ceratodontiformes; family Protopteridae; genus Protopterus; species Protopterus annectens. The sequence goes on along the minus strand of NC_056745.1, from coordinate 710,931,789 downwards.
GATACTATCATATTAGTAATGCCGCATGCAAGCACTGGGTGTTGGTAAAAAATAACATTACAACACAGTGGGTTATTTGAAGACATTCTGAGATGTAAATGCTTTTTTGGTAAAGCAGTATGACTATTACCTACATTTTTCATAACTGCATTAATTTTATAAAGGATGTGTGACCTACTGGTAAAAAAAATACTGGCATCATATACAAAACATTAAGGCTCACAATGTTGGCTCTGATACTTGCATTCTGACACACAGTTTTTTAGAGCAATATTATTTTTTAAATATTATGAAACTATTATATACATAAATAACTTGCATAGATTTTGCAATATTACAAAAACAGCATGCTCCCTCCTCTTGGCATATATCATTGGAAAACTCTCAAACAGGTGAACAATTCTCCTGCTGACATCTTGGCTCTATCTTGCATGCTTACAGCGATATAATAATTTGTTTGACCATAACACTAATAATTTTTGGCATGTAACATACATTTTGTCTTCTTATATCTGCAATATAAAATTAGAATCTGCAGATGAACCTTTGATATTGACACCATTCTCTTCAAAGAGCCACCATATTTCCATTTTTTTTTTGTAATTCACATAATTTGTCAGATATGGTATATCTAATGAAGTGTGTTTTCAGAAACAAAATGTTTTGGAGGAAATCTCTCAGGAAATAAGTGGTTTCCTGGCTTAGAAACCTCCAGGAAGCAAAGGTGTTAATTAGCCTCCTGCTGTTCATGATTAAATTAGTTAAATTTACATGTTCACGCATTATACATATCCTCTGAACTGAAAATCTTGCTTTATACCTGTTGTAATCATATGTATATTGGGCAAAGGTAACTTAATATCAGTTTACATATTTTTACATTGAGGCATCAAATGACATTCTAAGCCATCCCTAACCCCTGCCATCTATTTCAAACATCGCAGTCTCCCATCTATACTGCAATTCCCTTATGAAAATCTATCATGTTCATCATCATCCCTGTAAATTCTCCCTGCACTATCCTAGATGGATATTATTTGGATGTAACTATGGTGGATGTATTGCCACCATAGTTACATCCATATATTCCATTGATTTCAAATAACAAGTATCACTATCTGTCAGTGATCTCCAGATACAAGTATGCAATACCTTACTAGTAATCTAACCTTCTCTGTTTCTAGCCCCTCAGTAAAAAGAGGATGTTCAACATGCCCAATTTCCTCTCAATAATGAGTCGTACTCTTCTTCTTCCAAATATGTCTCTTGCCCAGACACTATCCAAAGTTTATTCTTTGTTAAATAAATAAATACCCCATTTATCTTAACTAGCTCAGTTAAACCATTCATATTTAGAGGTTACAAGACTCATTCCTCATTACTTACTAGTCACATCTTTACAGCCTTTCCTGCTGTGCACAATAATAAACAATGATACCCATTATAGATTCTTTAGCACCTCTTGCTAGGTATTGATCATTTAACATACATTAATTTATTTATTAATTGATTGATTGATTATGTAAAAAAATATATAATCCAGCTGAATGAATTAACTCTCCTGACTTTTTTATAAAACTATATACAATGTCATTTAAGACATTTTCTTCAATTAATTGACATAGTAACACAAACATTATTTTAAAAAAATGAACAGCAGTAAGTCAGAATTATAGACAAAGTATTCTCAGTGAGGTTAGCCATAAGCAATGCCAAAACTTGGTAGGTATCTTATTAATATGAAACCCACCTGGTCACCTAACTATCCTCTGAACATAATTTAAATATTCCCCCTTTAGCTAATTCCTGTTACTCAAAAGTCTTTTATTAGTCAATAAATTTTAGTCTGATACTGCTTTATCAATTTATATTATTAGCTGTTGACTAGGCACTAGGTACTTAATGAGTAACCCTCCTATATATACTAAACACATTATCCAACCTGGAAAGCAAACATTCATAGTTAGGCGTAATAAATAAATAAATGAATGTTATGTTATATTATTATTATAAGATGCAGTTTGTTCCACAGGCAAGATAGATACCATGGGAGGCAGGCTTGTCTGTGACACATTAGCAAACAACACTCATTTGTTTGATCATTACTGCACAAGTACTGGTCCTTTCTATGGAAGACTGAATTGCTAGTGTACCAGGGATTTTTACTTTCTCAGTGATGGTGCAACCTTGGAGCTGGCATTTTATATATATATGTATATATATATATATATATATATATATATATATATATATATATATATATATATATATATATATATATATATATATATATATATATAACACACACACATATATATGGTGCAGGTGGGGAATACCCTCACACTGAGGGAGCAGAGGGCTTGTGTTTTTTTTTTTTTTTTTTTACTGGAATGGTGCTTGCATTAGGGAGCTTTCACTCATTTGTGATTGCAATTGTGTGAGGTGATCACAGATGTGTAAATGGCTTGTCAAAGACCCAATACAGTAAATCTTTAAAATGCACCAAACCACTTAGTCTTCCATCACTCAGCACTTTTGTTCATACTGTTTGATCCTTTTTTGTTTTTGGAACATACACTCCTTAGAAGTTGCCAAGTCCTCATTTTGTACAGATCTTCTAATTTGTTTTAGCTTATGAAATGCCACATGCTACAACTTCTTAACTCTTGAATTGTTCTTCATTCACTACAGCTTTCTCTTTTCTATTCCTTTTCTCCTCACCGTTTGCCTCATAATCATGAGTCAGTTTTATGGCTCCTATGTATCAGTATATGTTTTAAATCTAGCTGAGAACAGAAAACACCACTTCATAATATCATCAGAACTGTATCTTTTTCATTGTGTGCTCCCTCATAGCAACCAGAAAATAACTGTGCTATATTTCCTATAATTTGTACAGCTGTCATTATTAGAAAAAAACATTTGCTTATCATTTACTTTACTCAGCTTCCCTCACTTTTACAGCAGTAACAAAATCTGGTCCTTAAACTTATAAGTCTCAAATCTTACTAGGATATGCCATTGGCAATTGTTGTTTGTACTGGTGCCTTTTGCAACTAGTCACTGTACCTGCTTGTTATTTATCTCCATGGCCTGTAAACCAGTCCAATCTACAAACTTTTCCAAGTACTTCAGGAATGTGAATATTCTTTTTTATGGGCCCTGTCCTCCAGCTCAGTTTGTGTCCTTTTACTATTTACAACTCAGTCAGCACAAATTATACTTATATTACATCAGTGTTTTCTCTCTTTATAGGTTCATAGGTGTGTACTAGGCTAATGACCCTGGGCCCTTTACAAGCCTAGCCACAGGATTACCCTGGCATAGTGCCACCCGACCTTAGTTTCCAGTGCCTCTGTCGAGTAGAGCCACTGGTGTTATCCCCGGGGTGGATTTTCTGTTTCCCATCCACTCATCAAGATTTGTCTTGAAGAAGGTTAGCGAGGTGTTCTGCTTGACATGTATGGGAAGTCTGTTCCATAGCATGGGCAGTCTCTGGGTTATGAACCCATCCCTCCAGCATGTTCTGTTGATTGTGGTAATGAGGTTGAGGTCTTTGAAGTGTGTGGTGCAGAGGGATTGGGATTTCTTTAGATGTAGCATTTCTAACAGATCTGGGTCAGACATGGCTTTGTAAGTCAAGGAAAGATCGCCTCTAAGTATGCGATATGAGACAGAGAATAGTTGGAGTTTTTTGAGTCTGTCCATATAGGACAAGTGTTTAAGGCCTAGGATCCTCTTTGTGAGGTACTTTTGTGGCCTCTACAGTTATTGCAGGTGTCTAGTGAGGTACATACCAAATGGGGCATTGTACCCGATGATTGGCATAATGAGGGAAACATAGAGGGAGACAATGACCTCTTTCTTCCTGGATGCAAAACCCTTAGTAATGAGATGTGCCACATAGAAGGACTTTCTGACCACAGTGGCAACGTGGTGGTCAAAAGAGAGGTTGCTGTCAACCTGTGTTCCCAGATCTCTTATAACGTCTTCTGTGTTCAGTGGACTACCATCAATGTGGTAATTCAAGGGAACCAGGTTTTTCCCAAAGGGGATGAAGACACATTTTTTGGCATTGAGCTTAAGGCCATGGTTCTGACACCAGTCATTGGTCTCATTGAGGCCTTTCTGTAGGATGTTAACATCACTTGGGGAGTTAATAATAGCTCCCAACTTGCAATCATCTGCGAACTTTGTCAGCCAGAGTTCCTTCGTGTTGGCCTGGACTTCAGAGAAGTAGATACCAAACAGGAGAGGACCCAAAACCAAACCCTGTGGGACTCCACTCGTCAGCAGTCTGACTTGGAGTCAGCTACTTTCACACTGTGGGTTCTATCTGTGAGCCAGTTTGCAACCTACCTTTAGTTCTTCAGTATGCAGATACACTGCTTCCACCCTCTCTACCTCATGTTACTTCTTTTCAGCTATATAGCAAGCAGTTTGCAAGCTTGCTTTACTTATCTCACTATGAAATATATCTTTGGGATTAGCCTGGCATTTATTTATGATATCCCTATATTGCTCAGTTGTTGAAATACATTCACTTTTCTCTGTTATGCTTTCATCACTTGCCATCTTGAATTCAACTGCACTTGGCAGACACGACCTTTCAAATCATTTGTTAGTCTTATTTTTAGTTTAACTGCTATGCCATGTCATGAAATACAGTTCTCCAACTTTTCATCTATACACAATAGCAAAGAGCTTAACTGCAGTGCACCTTAATACTGTGGATCTCAAAAATATTTTGGTGTGACTGGGAAGATCGCCTGTACACTACAGCACAATCACCAGAAATCAAAGAACATTTGCTTTAATGTATTAGTCACTCTTGCATTTATGTTTGTATGCTTGATTATTTCAGGAAACTAGGAATAATACTCCACATATATGAGATTCATGGTTTCAGTGAAAAGTAACAAATCAGTGTTCATTTGACTCTATGGAAATAAGTATGTTAACATCTTTTCTTTTGGATTATTGTTATGGTATCCAGGACAGAAAGCAAACCCTGTACTACTTCCTCTAATTGTATAAATATTTCTGGCCAGTGTATCATAGCTATTGCTCTTTCTTTGCACTTCACTATTCCTAGATGTAATTTATGCATCCACTCAAGCATGTCCTTTCAGCTAATTGGTAAATGTTACTTTGTTAGTTTTGAACATTAAGCCATGGACACAACTTATTTCTTCCATAAATGATGATGATTTTTGCCTAGGCCACCCACTATTGTAATGTCTTTCAGTAATTGCTTTTCTAAGGCCTTGATAGTACATCTTTGAAATGCTTTTAACATTTATTCTGTCATTTGTAAATGTGGCATTACCAAAGAATTTATAGGTCTTCTTCTACCAACTATTCATGCATCATTGGTAAATAAGCCATAGTCAACATAACTGCCATGTGTAGTTCCTCGACTTGTTTGAATCTCTCTTTCAGATCATACTTCTGTAGATTAAATAAAATGATCTATGTGCAGTTCTCTGGCTTCCTATTTTGCTTTCACAGATGCAGGTTGTCAAATGCGTCTTTGTCAAACTGAAAAGCTCGAAAAGGCAAAATAGCAAAGCGGCTTTTCAGTGAATTCTTTCCCTGGGAAAGAATTTCTTTGGCCTCTTTCACTTCTTTGCCTTTTTGGCACTGTAGTGCCATCTCAGAGTTGGTATATTTACGTAGGGGGTGTGTGGGGGCACAGCCCCTCACGTTAGGGGGTGTGGGGGTGAAGCCTCCCACATTGTTTAATGTCTTATAGTTTTTTTTTTCTTTCTTGGAACAGTGATTTTTTTTTTCCCTTGGAAAAAAATCACTGTTCTGAGGTTTAGACATTGTAAGCTTTCACTTACATGGGGTCAATTATGTGTTGTTCGCTCTTCTGAGCATGCAACATCATAATATAGACCCCAGTTCCCTGACTGGTCTGCATTTCACTTTCATAGCATACTTTTGGGGATTAAATAGCACCCTCTAGAGTATATGAGGTACACTGTACAATGACTTTTTGAATATGCTTTGCCAAACCATATTCGTATATTGTTAATAACATTTCTTCTTCTGTCTAAGCATATCTTTTTTGTATGTCTGCAAATGCTCTTAACTCACAGGCCTTTGGTTTGTTCTTTTTGGGATCACAGCTCTTATTCTATTCTGAATGGCATATTCTTGCAACAAAACTGTCTTATGCACATCATAGAATATTAATGTTGATGAATCTACAACTAGTTTCATAAACATGTCAAAACTCCTTACTTGTTTGCAATTCTATTCCCATGCTACATCTTGATCTAACACTTTTCTTAGAAGTATAGTTATCTCAGACATATTAGGTCAAAACATTGCACAATGCTTTATAATTTCTAGAAACCTCTATAATGCTTGGTTGTCTTCTGACCTTGGCATTTGTCAGCTGTTTTAACATTTTCTGCAGCAGGTTTTAGTTCATCTGATATTAGAATATAACCCATGCATTTCAGACTTCCCATTCTTATTTTACATTCCTCTTATTTAACTTCAAATTGTGCTGTTTTAATCTATTTCTCAGTTTTATTCTTTTCCTGCCATTTTATTTTTGTGTCTGACCCTAGATTAAGAGATCATCAAGTAAGCACTAATATAAGAGGAACCCCAAAACAAGAGGTACATTGTGCATGTCGAAAACTACAATATAACCAAACACAGTGCAACCCAGACTGCCAGGAAAACCAAAAATGAAAGGCAGCTGATAGTAGTTATAAAAATGTGTAGAGCTTTAATTTAACAACTGATAAAAAAAACAAAACAAAATAAATGAATAAAACCTAGATAACACCGAGTAGTTAAGCGCTTTCATCTGATAAGCTGTTACAAAGACTTCTTCTGAACAGGAAGTAGCTTTCTCAGGCTGTTTAAAAAAATGCACTTCCTCAGTTCTACTTAAAACTTAAAGGGACAGACACCTGATTAAAAAAAAAGCACACTGCGTAGCTTCAGTGAAACACAAAGGAAATAAAATAGAGACACAGTTGTTTAAAAATTAATAAATGCAAAATCTGATTGTTCAAGTTAGAAATAGTAAATTGTTAGGAATGTGATATTAAAAATATTTTAAAAGCAGGTTATACAAAACCAGTTGTTGTAAACACCAATGTAAATCCAGAAAAAAAAACTATGGTCAACAGAGGTACCTAAAAGAAGAACAATGAAATTAAACATTGAAAAAACAGCCATCAAAGTTTGGCAGCCCTCAGTTGTAAAAGTCAGGTATGTGGTATTTCAGTCTTCTAAAGCAGACCCGCAGCAGGTCCAGGTCTATCTCAGAAGACCAATAAACCACATACCCGACTTTCACAATGTCGAGACGACTTCACCGACAACTCCATTTCACTGACCTCTCGGAACAGTGACTTACAACTCCAGGTAAGTAACAACTTGGACACTTTAAAAATAAATTTAAATTGATGCAAATTAAACCCACCTATGGTGGGGGGCTTCACCCCCCACACCTGCCAACTAAGTATACCAGTTCCAAGATTGCACTACAGTGGGGGTAAGTGGAAAAGTTCAACATGGTGGACAAGTAGTTACTTACCTGGAGTTGTAAGATGGTATTCTGAGAGGTCGGTGAAATGCGGTTGTCAGTGAAGTTGTCTCGATATTGTGAAAGTCAGGTATGTGGTATTTCAGTCTTCTAAAATAGACACCATGCAGCATATTCACCTACACTTTATATTTCAAATATTAACAATGGTAATACTTGCACAAAATTTGATGCCACTTAGTAAGACAAGAAAATAATCTGTGAATCTACCACTTCAAACATTCATACATCCTACTGAAAACATGCAGAGCTAGAGGATTATTGCACTGAAGTGCACAAGTGATAACTTGCAGTCAAGTAATTCAGAACTGCAGCTGTTCATTTTAAACATAATGTATGAAGAAAAATTGTTGATAGGAGAAACCTGTATCATATATGTACAGCTATTTTATCATTAAAAAATAGCAGGAAAGAAAGTTGATCCTGACTACAATATTCACTTTTAAAGTTTAATAAGATGAATGATACTAACACATGATAGCTGCCAAAGTCCAGATAATTGTACTCACTGAAATTATTCTTTCCATTTAAATCGAACAAAGGCTTTATGGTTAAAGAAATAAATTACATGGAGATTCGTGTTCTCATTTAACACAGCAAAGTAAGCAAATTTTAACAGTTCAGTGACTGAGCTGCCCAATATGACTGTCATTTCACAGCTCAAATATTTGTCTTTCAGAATGATTTTGCATTTATACAATAATGTCCTATTTACATGGGCTGATATTATTTATACACTCAATGACTTTGTATTGTAGACAGATTCCTTTGATTAATATGGAGATTTTATAATTATGATTGCAACCCCTTCCAATCCTTCAAGCAGCTCTTTGGAATACCTCTTGTGCTAATGAATTACTACATAGAAGTCTAATGAATCTGTACCTTCTTAATGGTGCATTAAATGGCACAACATGAAGCTTGTTTCATCCAACTTCAGATACCTGAAACACTGATTTGCATCTAGTACTGAAAAAAATTAACATCTGTCATTCTTTTTTTTTTCTTTTTTCCTACCCCACTTCATGACGACTTGCTTAATGATTATGTTACTCTGCATCTTGTTGGCCCATTCATCCCACTGGGAGTAAAGGACAGGCATCTCCAGGTTAGGTGAGAGCTCTATGGCCATTTTGTTCTTTTCTGGGAAGCCTAATCAGCCCATTCATTCCCTATCTGGTGAGAGTTGGGTGATAGTGAATGGGCCACATTCAGTTCCTATTGAGTACCTACCCATTCCATCCACAGTTGGCTTGCTGAATTGCAGCTGCTGAATGGTCAGGGGAAAGAGACATACATGCTGCTATACACATCACCTTCTTCTTTCCCTGGCACAATAGAGGAGACTTCTTCATTGACAACATTTGCCAACCTATCCCATGCAGGCAGGTGCTACAACCAGACACTGCTTGATGTCACCATTACCGCAGTCTCAGCAGACTCCCTCCCCTCAAAAATGAGTGAGGTGACTTTAGCTGCTCAAGCTCATGCTTCCTTGCCTTGTCTCTCAGATGCCAGTGCTGCTAATCAAATCCAGGTAATCTAGGCTGTAGTTATGGCTTCTTTCTTCTATGCAATAGGACTGGTATGTATCTGCCATTAAGATCACTTATTTAACAGCAAGTAGTGACTAATGTTCCTTTTAATCACTCTATTCAGATTTTGTGGATCAGTACAAATGAAGATCTTGCCTTTCTTTGTCACATTAACCATATGAATCATGCATCCTTTTGACTCTAAATACTTCTTAGTGGTACTAGTGATATAGAATATAGACATATAACCTAGGTGCTCTGAGTTTGGTAGAGCATATTTATATGCAGATGATCTATACCCAGAATAAAAGTTTATTTAATAGGGGCCATTTCAGGAATAATGACAACCTGCATGCAATCAAAATAAGGCATCTGTGAAATACTAGTGGTGAAACAGTCTTCTTGAAAAAAATGATAAGTTCAGAAAGGTATGCAACAGGCATAACCCCATAGTTTAGCACTGAAATTTGGAATATAAATGTCCCTTTACACAAAGTGGTGATGGCATGCATAATTTTAAGGTCTCCCTCTATTCACCTATTCTTGCTGTAAATATTCTCTTAACCATGGTCAGTCCTTTTACCATGCTCCTGTTTCAAAATCCAAATTTAAAACAGACCTGGATAAGGCGAAAATTAAGTAATAAAAAAGGAAACAGTTGCTAATATATATTGTAAGCAGAGCTGACCTTTAATGAATTATCACTTAAGACATAGGCAAACATACATTTATAGAAAAGAAAACAAACCATGTGAACATGCTCACAGTTACAAACATTGTACATCACATTTATTCTTTTAGGCAATTGTCATCAGTCCAACATTACATAAGTTGACCAACTCCTGCCTTCCCTTAAACCTCCTTTTTCCTTCTCCAAAACATTATTTTTCATATATTTTCCCACAGTTTTCATTTTTTCTATGTAATTTACTCCTACCCTTTTCTAATGACCCCACTTCCTGTTCTTTTATCTCTGTTACAATATTCAGTATTTCAAATACCGTTAGTTTAGACGTTGATTTCCATTTTCGAGTAATTGTTTTTTTTTTTTGTCAGCCACCAGAATTAAATTTAACCGGGCCTTACTATGTCTAGGAAATTCAGATCTTGTATTCCAGCTCAAAAAAATAATAATTGCCTTAGTAAGCCTCTCTACTTTTTATTCAGGAATGAATATTTGGTTGTGAAAATAAAGTATCTGTTTTAAAATGTAATTTTGTACTTACATTTTAAATAATAAATATTTTTGTTGTTATGAAAATCACTACTCTAAATGTATTTATTTATTTAGTTAGTTTTTACTATAAATGCAATATTGAAGGAGATTATGTGGAGGTGTCAGACTCCTTTGCACTAACAATGATGTGTATTTGAGAGTAGTGGGAGTGGGTTTGCTGTTGTACAGAAGTTTGTAGACCACACAGATTGTGGGCATTAAATGCTTCTTATGCTGTAGAGATGAGGTCTCCTTGTTGAGAGCATTAAATACTTCCTATGCTGTAGAGATGAGGTCTCATCTACAATGTTAACTATATAGAAGAAGATTATAGAATCTAAATTGTTTAAAAGTACATACTTTTATTTCTGATTTGATGTTTTATAACTGCACATTTCTTTCTGTCAAAGTTCCAAGGACCAAAACTCATGACACACTAGCACTTCAAACACAGCATGCAGACTTATTACAGAAGCATTCTGTCTTCAGGTACTGATAAGACTGATTCCCCAGACATGAGTTCTGTTTGGTGAGTGGAATTTTGCCAGGCTGCCAGTTCCATCTACCTATTCTGTAATGCAACACTTTATCCTGCTTTTCTTGAGCTGTGTTTTCCTTCTTCACCTTTTTGTGAGAGATTGCTTTCTTACTAGTGTTACTTAGTTTAGCAATCAGTTTACGGTGGGTTTCCAATCAAGGAGATTCATTTCCATTTTCTTTTAACTACATTTTGAAATCGAGCCAAGATTCATCCTGAGTTATAGTAATGACTTCCCTTGCCACTGAGTATGCATGTGGTAAGTCAATACTGCCTGTTGGCAGACCAAGTGTTTGACCTTCATAAGACCCAAGAAGGCAAAGTAAGGTGCTCTTTTTGTGTCTATTTCAATGACTTCATGAAAAGTTTGCCAAAAGAAGGCCATTGAAATCTCCTCGTGTCTCAAAAGCTTACCTGTCTTGAGACCTAGCTTCATCAAGCCACGTTCATCTTCATCTTCTAGCTTTTCCTCAGCTATTTCTTCTTCTTCTTCTAAGCAATTCAAGGAAGGAAAACTCATACATAGAAGAAAAACATGGACAGACATCCTTCATAGGATATGATTATGAACTTAGAGCTTTTAAAAAGTCTGATCTTGAAACCTAATCTGTAAATGAGAAATCTTCTACTTTGGGTAAGAGGACTTCAGATAAGCCAATGAGCCTTCTTCCCCAAACTATGGTAATGGTGACTATGTAGCACTCCATCAGTTCCAAAATGTAAACTGTCTTCTTTTCTAGTATTTGATCCCTCAACTTATTTGATAAGGTTTTTACCCATTACTGTTGAGGTAAGTGCAATTCCCAATCCAGTGATTTAATTTCCTCTCCAGTATGGAGGTTTTCAGTTCTTCCCACTATTAATTATGATTTCTTAGCAGAAGCTATAAAAAATTTAGAGGCTCGTGTACATTTTCAAAATAAGACACCTGACCCCCATAGTTTTAGAATCCACTTATAAGCCTCTTAACTGTTGGCATTCAGGTTTCCTTGTCTGTTGGTACTAGTTAGATTGACAATGGTCCCACCAGTGTAGGTGGCTATCACTCCCACAGACGTCAGTACTTTCTCCAAATCTATGGATGTTGATCCTACTGACAATGGCATTGGTACCAGTCCCACTAGTGTTGGTCTGTAAAGCATCAGTCACACCAGTCTCCATCATCATGTTAACTTCCAGTGTCCCTGATACCACTGATGGCCTTCCACAGCTTGGCTGTCCTGGCATTGGCTTACCTTGCATGAGCTGCATTGGTGTTAGTTATACCAGTTACAGTGCATCTGAGGCTGGCTATGAACATTTCATCTCTTTTGATCAGTGAATAATTAAATTTCCTTGTAGGGCCAGTAATTCAGACAGCTGTTGTTTTTCCTTCTATTGGATGCTCTCCTGACACTTTTAGCCATGTATACCCTCACAGCCTCCCCAAGCTTATTCCCACATATTTCTTTGCACAACCTCACTTGGAAATTACTGCTTAAGCTAAGAGGACACTAATCTCCTCAGTGTCATTCTGTTCCCTTGAGAAATCCCAAATGGAATCTTGCTAAATCATGTCATATGGAATCTGAGCTAGATCCACTGACAAAAAAATAGGAAGGAGGGGGTTAGAGGTGATTCTCCTCTACCTTTCCTTGATAACCATATGTTTGGGGAAATTTTGCAGACGATAGCTAAAACACAGAGCAAATCTTCTCCCAGCAGATGAGGTTACAGCAGGCATGTCAGATCTCATAGCAGTCCTTCTGGGTAGCACTTATCTTTTTGATATTTCACGTGATACTACATTTATTGGAAACTGTCACTATAGATTTTCTTTCATGAAACCTAAATAAGTTCTTTATGTCTATCTCCCTGAGGCATTCCTGAATGGTATAACTCTTTATTTAATTGTTTGTTGGTTTGTTTTGTGTTTAATGAGCTGAAAACTATGACAGGGCTTAACATATTTTGGTGGCATTCCAATGTTAATGTTCTTCGTATATTTTATTAGTAATACATAACAGACCGTATATTTTATTAACAATACATAACATACTAACAGAAATAAACCTGTCCTTTATCTCAGTATGTATAGATGGCAACATTATTCATAAAAGAAACAGCAGCGATACACACAAAGTTATGGCTATTGGTACATAAAATTCCCCAAAAGAGAAATTGGAGTCAGTATGTACAATAAGGGTAGCAATAACATTAATATATGTACAGCATGTGGTTATTTGTTTAATCGGGTAGAGCACTAATCCATTTGGACCAAATGCAGACTCAGCCCAGGACAAATACAAAAAGATATACAGTAATGCTTTGACAAACAGAAGAACAAGAAGATTTATATATAATTACAAATAAAAAAAAATACCATATATATATATATATAGATATATAGATAGCTAGATATACACACATATTCCTATATTTTGCTGATGATTTTTTACATAAACTAATAAAAAGGCTGGCACAGCTGGTCAAAAATCAGCTTTACTGGCTTTTTTTGAGTGAGATCATGTAACAGTGGGCTTTGTTGTTAGTGGTATAGATTGAGGCTCCTTGATTATTGGGCCAGTGCAAGGGCATCGCATATTAATTGGTTGGCAGTGGTGGGATATCCACACCACATATTAACTGGTTGGCAATTGGCTTGTAGTGGTGTGGATAGTAAATTCATGTAACTTGTGTATAGTGATCTCTGAAGGTATTTTTGTACTCTAAATCAGCCATGCAGTGAATACTCAGAGTTCAGATCACAACTGTTTTATTTATTTTGTTAACTTAGTCAGGGAGCACAGGAAAACATGTCAGCAGAGGAGTATGGCAAGCTGACAAGGAGCCAGTTGGCTGAGATGTGCCAGGCTAAGGGACTGGTGCATGGAAACCTGACTAAGGCAGACATGATTGCAGCTTTGGTCACAGCTGCATCAGAAAACAGCAATTGGGAGGGTGATCAGACTGGCCGTGGAGATGTACAACACTCAGAGAATGGACAGCTCAACCTTTCTGCAGAGGACTTAAAAATCTATCTGGAGCTAAAGAGACGAGTTGGAGGCCAGGCATTTGGAAACAGAAGCAGCAAAGAAACTGAGACTTCTACAGGCTGAGGTGAATGAGAAACTGCTACACCTGGAAGCTGAGGAAAAGGAGAGGTAGAGGCAGCAAAAAAAGGAGATGCTGACTCTTTGCCAGAGTCACGGAGGTAATGGGGAAGGGAGTAACCGGACCCCGAAAGCACAAAAGATCAGTAAATTTTTCTGCAGTTTACAGAGGGGATAATTTTGATAGTTTCATTCATATGTTTGAAAGGGTATGTAAACAGTATGATATTGACCAAAGGCTCTAGGTATGGTTCCTGACCCCCTTACTCCTTGGTAAAGCTGTAAATGTACTTTCCAAACTGTCAGACAATGATTTCTTAAATTATACTACTATTAAGAACTGTCTGTTAGAATTTTTTAAGCCAACACTGAAAACTTATAAGAAAGTTTTTGTGAGCATAGACGCAAGGCAGAAGAAAGTGTGTGTAAATATGTTGCTGAACTGAGCACTTATTTTCATAAGTGGGTGAGTGGATGTCAGTTCACCACTTTTGAAGAGCTGGTAGACCTTTTCATGAGGGAATAAGTCCTTAGCACTTTGCCTGTGGACATGAGGATCTGGTTAGCTGATAGACAATGTACTACTTCAGATGAGTTAGGGAAGAAGGGAGACCTATACCTAGCAAGCAGGGCATCCTTGCACAGGAAAGAGACCCCCCAGTACTGTTCATGGGTCTAAAGGAACTCATGGTGGGGAGCCCAGATTGCTCCAACAGAATCTGCCAGTAGCAGGGAAAGCCAATAGACCAGGTACATATCCAGGACCTAGAGTTGAATGTTTTGAATGCAACCAGTGGGGCCATGTGGCATATAGATGTCCAAGGAGCCAAGGTGGGGAAAAAAGTGAGAGAGCCAGTAAGTGGGAAGGACAAAATGCCAATAGTAGGTTGTCTTGAGACAACAGGGGTACCAAACTACCATCCTGCAGATGTCCTGATAGGGAAGGATTTTGATGAGGCAGTACTATGTGTTAATGCAGTTACATGCAGTCAGGCTTTGAGACAAGCATGTGGGTCTGGTAGCCTGGGGGGGACCCAGACAGACCACATACCTGCAGCCAGGACTGGTGAGGTGGTTACTTCAGGGAGGGAGCTACTATGTAGCAGTGAGACTGAAGGTGACTCCTTGTGGATACTTATGTTCTCTTGGACAGAGTGACTGCAAAGGTAGAAGTGAGTAGTAGTACCTAGGCTGACAGTGAGTCACCGCAGTCAGAGGATGTCAGACTTCCTGTGGAAGGGGAGCTGGGAAGGGTTACAAAGACAGAGTTGAGACAGGCTTAGCTCTCAGACCCTACATTACAATGCCTGAGGCAGGTAGCTAGTGAGGCACCTGATTCTCAAGGAAAGGGGGAATCTGCATACTGGGACAAAGGGTTACTGTATAGAGATTGGACTCTTGATGGAGGGCTAGAAGGTGAGAGGATACAGCAGTTGGTAGTGTCCAGAGCCCACCATCTGGGGTTTTTAGCCATAGCCCATGATATTCCCTTTGCAGGTCATATGGGCATAAAACATACAAAGAGGCATATTATGTAGAATTTCTATTGGCCTGGAATTTCCAGACATGTAACAGGATACTGCAGGACCTGTGAGCAGTGCCAAAAGGTAGGCAAGGCAGGAGACAAGGTAAGAGCTCCTTTGATACCTTTGCCTATAAATGAGGAGCCATTTCAGAGGGTAGCTATGGACATTGTGGGGCCTTTGAGTACCCCAAATTCCACAGGGAAAAAGTATATCCCAGTGGTAGTAGATTATGCTACAAGATATCCTAAGGCAGTGTATTTGTCCTCCACTGAGGCAGAAGAGGTGGCAAATGCTTTGTTAGAGATTTTCAGCAGGGTAGGTTTCCCAAAAGAAATACTGACTGACAGAGGTGCCAATTTCATGTCAGACCTACTGGCTTGTCTGTGGAAGTACTGTAAGGTGAAGCAAATGAAGACCACCCCTACCATCCCCAGACTAATAGTCTTGTTGAGAGGTTAAACTCTACAATCAAGTCCATGCTACGGGCATTTGCAGACCAGTTTAAGAGGGAGTGGGCCAAATATCTGCCCCATCTGTTGTTTGCTTACAGAGACAATCCCCAGGAATCCACCAGGTTTTCACCCTTTGAGTTGCTGTATGGGCATAGGGTGAGAGGGCCTCTAGATTTAATTTGTGATGAGTGGGCAGGTGAGTGTGAATCCCACAAGAAGCCTGTTGTGGCATATATCCTAAACCTCAGGACAAGGCTCAGGAACACATGGGCCTGGCCCAGGAAAACCTGGCAGAAGCCCAACAACAGAAAATGTATGGTATGGCAGGAATGCTCGAGCTAGAGAGTATGCTGTAGGGCAGCAGGTAATGGTTCTCATTCCTGTCAGACACAACAAGCTGCAAGCAGCCTGGAAGGGACCCTACAAGGTGGTAAGTAAGGTAAGTGATGTTAACTACCTGGTAGAACTGCTAGGCAGGAGGCAGGGGCACAAATTGTACCATGTCAACATGATGAAACCTTACCACGATAGGGGGGCCCTTGTGCTGAGTATTTGCAGAGGGTTGCAGGAGGATTCAAAGGGAGATCTGATGACTGATCTCCTCAGTGAGGCTTGGACTGGCACCTCAGAGGGAGGGGTAGCAATGTCCCAGCATCTATCTCCTACCCAGGTCTGAGAAATCCAAGCAGTATTACAGGAGTTTGAGGACATGTTCACTGGGAAGCCAGGGTGCACCCACCTGGTGCAGCACTAGGTGGATACAGGACCCCAAAGTCCTAATAGGCAGGCCCCTTATAGGGTGTCTGAGAGAGGCAAACAGATTCTGAGGGAGGAAATACAGTAGATGTTGGAACTAGGTATAATTCAAGAGTTCAACAGTCCCTGGGCCTCCCCAGTGGTGCTGGTGCCAAAGATGGATGGCAGCGCCAGGTTGTGTTTGGACTACAGGAAATTAAATAGTCACACGGATTCAGATGCTTACCCCCATGCCTAGGACAGATGAGACCCTAGAAAAGCTGGGTGGGACTAAGTATCTCATCACCATTGATCTTACCAAGGGTTACTGGCAAGTGTCCTTGACTCCCAGTGCTAGAGAGAGAGGTCAGCTTTTGTGACTCCTTTTGGCTTGTATGAGTTCACAAAGATGCCCTTTGGGATGAAAAATGCCCCAGCGATTTTCCAGAGGCTGGTAGACCATATCCTAGCACAAGAAGGAGGGTTTTCCCTTGCTTATCTAGAAGATATTGCTGTCTACAGCCATTCCTGGCAAGAGCACCTTCAGCATGTCAGGGAGGTGCTGGGTAGACTACACAGGGAAGGGTTGACCATTAAGCCCAGCAAATGTCAGTTGGGTATGGCAGAGGTCTCCTACCTGGGACATAGATTGGAGAGTGGTAAGATCAGGCCAGAACCTGCCAAAGTGAAATCCATTCAGGCATGGCTTGCACCTGTTACCAAAAAGCAGGTGAGGGCATTCTAAGGGACAGCAGGGTACCACAGAAGGTTCATCCCCAGTTATAGTACCATAGCTTCTCCCCTCACAGACCTGACAAGGAAGAACATGCCAGATAAGGTAGTGTGGATCACAGCATGTGAGCAGGCATTTCTGAAGCTTAAAGAAGCTTTGGGAGGACCCTGTGTATTAGCCAGTCTAAATTACAGCAAATAATTTGTTGTGCAGGTGGATGCTTTAAACCATGGGGTGGGGGCTGTACTTAGCCAGATTTCTTCAGAGGGAGAAGAGAAGCCAGCGGTTATCAAAGTCGTAGACTTCAACCCAGAGAGGAATGCTCTGCAGCTGTAGAAAATGAATGTCTAGCCATAGTGTGGGCACTGCAGAAACGTCATCCTTATCTGTATGGAAGAAAATTCACTGTAGTTATGGATCAAAATCCCCTAACAAGGTTACACCGAGCCAGCCAGCAAAATGCCATGTTGCCAAGATGGAGCCTAGGGTTGCAAGCATGTGATATGTCAGGACAGCACCTCAGTGGGGCTAGCAACACCAACACAGATGGGCTCTCAAGATAGGGAATGGAGTGAGGTATACTCAGACAGACCTAACCCTCTCAAGCAATGTTTCTCAAGGGTCACTTGAAAAACTAGCTTGAGTTTTCCAGGGGGGGATATGTGAAGATATGTGAAGCCTGCCAGCCTAGCTAGATAGAATTTTGTAGATAATTCTATGTCATTGTAAATATGAATATAATCCACAGGCTTGTCCTCTTAAATGTAAGAAAACTGTTAAATGTTGAACTTCAAAAATGTAACCACAGTGCACTCTGCTGGAAGAAAGCTGATAAGTCAAGCATAGTATGACTGTTTGATCTCAAAGCTCAGAGACATAATGTCTGGACTAAGGAATTTCTTCTATTGTTTTGAGACCAGAGTTAATTCCTAGATTTTACATATATAATGTCTTTTATTGCTGTAGTTTCCTGGCCAGGTGCAAGATCAAAGAAATGTTAAACTTTGAGTTTCTGTTAGCCTGAGTACCAGCGAATAATGATGTAATCTAAAATGAGTCAGCAGTGGTGTATTATTTTTAAGACTTTCTCAGAATGAAAGAATCAGAGCATTTTGCATCTGTCTTCAGAAATGACCACTCACCAGTATTCTGCCTTTGCTCTATATGTAAGTTTATTTAGAACTGTGATTGCTCTTAGAGTTAGATATGAATTTAGTCAGATTTAGTCTAGCTGTTTTCTATATTTATGTCAGGCTATTCTACAGTATTATTTTAAGCATTTTCCTGTGATTTTTGAACTCTTAACTAGCACTGTGTTGAATTGAGAAGATTTGTCTTGTGTTTTTATTATTTATTATTAAATATTTTTAAACTTTTCAGCTGTGGCTGTTTTGTGTAGAGATAATTTAATCTCTAGAGTACTTGCATATATTTGGTGATACTGTACAAAGCCACTCCAATAAGCCTTGCTGTTCGTCCACTTACTATTTGGATACTAATATTGCACAGTATAATCAGACACCCTTTGGTAAGGACCTTTTTAGTAGCTGATACGAATAGTTGGTGGCAGCGATTACTACCTTATAGCCTGGCAGGAGGAGGCATAGCTGGAGAACCTGTGCCAGCCTTCCCCAGGAGAGTCTGTGTGTGTGCCTATAAACCAAATGTCAAAGTGTGTGTGTGTGTGTCAACTACTTGGGCAGGGACATGAAGCACTGGTTGGACAGAGAGGGCACTGGAGGTTTTGGCTTGACTACTCAGCTGGGATATGTACCCTATAACTGTGCCAGTGGGGAGTCTTATTGGGGATCTGGAGAGAAAGGGAGAAACCAGCCCCAGACTGACTGTAGTCTCTGTGTGCTCTTAAGGGAAATTGTACTTTACTGTGTGCATATTTGTTATCCTTCCCAATGTGGACGCTCTTCACTGGTGTTAGTGATGAGGATTGAGGCTCCTTGATTATTGGGCCAGTGCACGGGCATCAGACATTGTTTCATTAAAGTCACATGAGGGGGAGAGCTGCAGTGAGGTGCAAGATAATGATAAGGGTTGGGTAACATCTGCAGCTGGACAGAGACATCTGCCAAAATTCCAGCCAAAGGGAAATGATGAACTCAAAAGTTTTTACAGCTAGACAACACCCAAATTGCTCATGCAGTTCCAGTTTGAGAAAAGATCATTTCTAAGAAGTGTTCCAAAAGTGCACATATGCATAACTTACTGACAACCACTGTGAAAGCAGAGTTTTTAGGATGAATATAACCCGAGTAGACCTGACTGAGGTGGGAAATGAATGCGTAGAGATTATGAGATGCACCAGTTTAATGACCGCAAAGGATGGCAGCTATTCTGGATGAAATAGAATAGAGTGGGTGGTTTTAGTCACATCATTAAGAGATGAGGTCTGGCTTCTAGCTATTGGGTTGCCTTGAAGAAGATCTAGTGATGTGTTCTTGGATAATGTTTTAGGCAGCCTTGGACCTTATTATACATCTCCTTATAAAAGGTCTGAGACTCGAAACTACAAGTCCTGACCCTGTGGAAACTGTACATGTAGTTCTGATGAAATATAGTGAATTGCATAACTCACCATTACACAGTTAAATCATTTTGCTCCCCTCTCCCCCATGTGGGGGCTTAGCCCTCCACACTCTCATACATGGATCACCATATCTTTGAATGGTAGTAAAAGGAATACTCTGGGACACAACAGACTCAGAATTAGTATATATTTTCCTAATCACTCTAAAATGTTTTCTCTGAGAACTGCACTTACAATCCTTGGCCTTTATTGACCATCCTTATTTAATAAACACTTGTTATAGTTTATCATATTGGCTTGTGGAGAGCATTATGGAAAAATAGATGAGACATAAAGCAGGCTGAAGGGCCGGTATGTCTTGGTTGTCACCTAAATGTGTGGTGAATCATGAATTGGTATGGTCTATATGAGACCCAGTTTTTCTGGCTAAGTCAGAAAATGGTTTTATAGGTTCATAGATTAGTACTAGGCTAACTGCCCTCATGGGCGATTTTAAGCCTAGTCAATTAACCCATGTGAGAATCAAACCTTACACCTTGTGTCTGTAAGGCAAATATCTTAACCATTATGCCAACCTCCCTTGCCATGCTGATCAAACACTAAGACATGGTCTGCAATGATTTCCAAGAACTTAACTGAATGTAGGTGTAGTCTTATCACTGGAAATGATTAGGAACTGGCTTGGGTGGAGAAGCTGGCATTGTTGGTGGCAAAGAACATTACTTAGTATTTGGGGTATTAAGATGGAGGCCCAAGCATTCTATTCCAGTCTGGATCTTGGTGATATAGGCCTGAAGATTAGTAGAAATGGTTTACCTTCATGTGTGTGTATTGCACACAGGCGAACAACAATTGTCCAAAAGGCAGTTTGCAAAGTTTGCAAATGCCGAACGGAAAAAGGTTTGAATGTGCAATGAGCGAATGCACAGTGACATTCACTCATTGCACATTCAACATTTTGGGGCAAATGTCACTATAGTGGGGATTGGAAAATTGTTCCTTTCCCCACTGTAGTGCGATCTCGGAGTTTGAATATTAAAGTAGGGGGGCTTGCCCCCTGCTTTACACTTCATTAGATTTTTTTTCGACATTAATATTTGAAAATCATTAAATCTGCTTTTTGATTTGCTGATTTTCGAACATTTAAAACTGTCGCTGTTTCATTTTTGTGATTACGATTCGCTCATATCAGCAATCGCACCACTTTGATTCGGCTATTTAAAGGTAAACCAGTAGAAACAGCTGAAATATTACGAGAAGATTAATACATTGCAGAATAATCTGCATACTGTATTAGATTGTCATAGCTACATTGGGAGATCATGTGATTTGTGAGAAGGTGAAGAGGAAGCAGTCCAATACTAAACCTTGAGGAACTCCTACAGGTACTATTTGAGAAGAGTGAATTGAACCTTTCTACTTGAGGGCATGTTAACCCCTTATTTAACCTGTAAGCCACTGTACAGATTTGGGTGACAGGCTATGGGGAAAAAAGGCCTTTTTTATCAGAAAGTGATGGCTTTTGGTGTGAAAATCCTTGAATTGGTCTAAACAGAGTGTACCAAAAGATTCATTTTGGTCAAACCCGAAACAAAGATAGATGGCAAAGACAAAAAAGGTAATTTCAGTTCTCTGGCCTGACTGGACTCCACAATGATAACATGAGAAGAGGTTATGACTGGTAGGTTTTTGAAAAAGCTATATCTTCATATACTTCTCCAGAGTTTAGTGATTAGTATGAAATTTTTATATCTAGTTGAGCTATTATTAGTGACTTCCAGCACTTCAGGGCACAGAGATTGGTTAATAGATCTGTTGTTTATAATAAAAAATGGGAATACCAGTGCTTCTATGTAGTAAACTAGAAGGCTGGCAGCAGAAAGTGAGGAAGGTTTATTTTTAGAAATTCCAGACCAAGTTGTTGAAGACATGTGATAAAAGGCTGTGGAAAAATGGGTTTGGGCGCATACTTAAGAGCTGTTGAAGTAGAGATATGAAGAAATTACAGAACTGTGGTAAACTCAAGTAGAATGGCTTTGGGGCAGGGGGTTGCCTGATGTGTCTTAACAGAACAGCTGGTTAATGCTGTGCCGAAACCATTTCAGATTATTGTGATGTAAAATTTGCTGGGATATAAATAATTCTTTATTGCGCAACAACAGCCTTGATTTTCACTTGTTGCAGCATTCTTTGTACTTAACTTGGTATTCTGATGAGTTATTTTTGTGTTGTAACATGTTTTGTTGCTCAGCAGGAGCCTTGATTTTTGTCTTGTTGCAGCATTATCTGTACTGAACTTGGTATTCTGATGAGTTATTTTTGTGTTATAACATGTTTTGTTGCTCAACAGGAGCCTTGATTTTTACCTTGTTGCAGCATTATCTGTACTGAACTTGGTATTCTGATGAGTTATTTTTGTGTTATAACATGTTTTGTTGCTCAACAGGAGCCTTGATTTTACCTTGTTGCAGCATTCTATACTGAACTTGTACATTCCAAGTACTGAACTTGGTATTCTGATGAGTTATTTTTGTGCTATAACATGTTTTGTTGCTCAACAGGAGCCTTGATTTTTACCTTGTTGCAGCATTCTTTTACTGAACTTGGTATTCTGATGACTTATTTTTGTGCTGGAACATGTTTTGTTGCTCAGCAGGAGCGCTGATTTCACTTTGTTGCAAAGGTCTTTGTACTGAACTTAGCAACAAGTTGTTTTTCTGGTACAACTGCCAGGCATGATCATGCTGTGAAACATGGGTCCAGACTTCTGCATTGACTTACATTAGTGTCTTGAGCCTTTCCTTTCCTTTGTTTTAAAGATGCTATTGTTTTAAGGGCTGAGAGGAAGGTTTTACTAATGATCTGAATGGATGAGTCCAAATTTAAATAACTGTAATTGAGACTAGCTGGTAAGTTCAAAGGTGTTGTTAATGTCTGGGGAGTTGAAATATTTGTTTCTTAACTTATAGCTGTGGTGCACTTTCAGGATTCTGCCTTCAGACCAGCATGTAAAAGAGAAGAGCAGATGGTCAATGACTGTGTCTGTTATAGACCAGCATGCAAAAGAGAAGGACAGAAGGTCAGTGACTGTGTCTGTCATAGACCAGCATGGAAAAGAGAAGGACAGATGGTCAGTAACTGTGTCTGTCATAGACCAGCATGCAAAAGAGAAGGACAGATGGTCAGTGACTATGTCTGTCATAGACCAGCATAAAAAGAAAAGGACAGATGGTCAGTGACTGTCATAGACCAGCATGTAAAAGAGAAAGACAGATGGTCAGTGACTGTGTCTATCATAGACTAGCATGCAAAAGAGAAGGACAGATGGTTAGTGACTGAGTCTGTCATAGAGCAGCATGCAAAAGAGAAGGACAGATGGTCAGTGACTGTGTCTATCATAGAACAGCATGCAAAAGAGAGGGACAGATAGTCAATAACTGTGTCTATCATAGACCAGCATGCAAAAGACAAGGCTAGATGGCCATTGACTGTGTGTGTTATAGACCAGCATGCAAAAGGTAAGGAGAGATGGTCATTGACTGCGTCTGTCATAGACCAGCTTGCAAAAAACAAGACAGATGGTCAGTGACTGTGTGTCTGACATAGACCAGCATGCAAAAAACAAGACAGATGGTCAGTGACTGTGTCTGTCATAGACCATTATGCAAAAGAAAAGGACAGATGGTCAGTGACTGTGTCTGTCATAATTCCAGGTGAATGAATTATTTGAGGGGGGATGATGACCAAACCCAGTCTGGGGTACTTTCTCTACAAAATGGCTTATTAGTATTCATTCTGAAACAAATACGCTGTACATAGAGCTAGACAGATTGGTGTGAATTTTCATTAAGAACAGATTTTTCCAACTTATTTTTAATATTTATAGATATCAGGATTAGTCATCTTCTATACACTCTTTTGATAAATCTGAGGAGGACATTAATTCACCCTATGGTCGGGTTTTCCAATGCATTTATCTTAAATAACTTACAGATAGACCATTTTTTTTTTCTATTTATATTAAGTGCAGTCGGCAAAGAAAATAAGGGATTCATAAATTCAAGGATTTAACTTGTATACTAGTCAAGAAAAGTTAGCTTTATATACAGAGTATACTGTTTTGTACTTGATAAATCCAGAAAAGAGCATTTCAATGTTCTGGAACATTTTGAGATAGTTTTCAAGTTTTTTGGGGCATAAAATAACTAAATATAAAACTTAAAAGTTTTTTTGGGGGATATAAAATAAATGAACATAAAACAAATGCCATATAGTAAACTATGTACCAAATGAACAAATTGGTTCAGTGATACTTATAATTATGGACACATGATAAGATGAATTATTTAGTTGTATGAATTAAAATTATTCTGTTATTTCAGCTTATGATATGTGGAAAGAAACCATACATAAGATAATAGGAAACTGAAAAGCTTTTGATTATGGATACAAACAGTGAAATGTTTTTGTTCCCCTTGGTCTTATACACGTTATGCATATTTTTATCAATCAAAGGAGAGTTGCGGATGATGATTAATAAAGAGTCGAATACATTTATTTGGAAGAGGAAAGAGGCAAGAATTAGATGGAATAATTACAGTCTACCCATAGAACAAGGTGTCTAGAGTTACCTGATTTGAAGGGGTATTTTAGAGCTACACAGTTATGGTTCATATGCATAATTCAAGCAAAAGGTCATAAGTCTTATTATTGTTAGTAATAGAAAAACTGGTCTGACTGGGTCTTTAGTATCATGTGATATTCAATTTATTGTATTTAAAATGTATTTGGATATGGAAGAGGTTTTTTTCTGGTGAAGTTCTACTTAAAAGAATAAAAGCACTAAAATTATTGTGGCCTGAAGTTGCTTTCACTTGTTAATGTGTTAGTTAGCTTGGTTTATCACATTCATTCGTTTTTGCAAATCTGTTCGGTTTTGAGTTGTGTTATTATTGTGGTGTGAAGGCAATGGCCAAGGAATCATTTAGTGGTGAAGATAACATTTTAGATTTAATAATTCATTCTATCCCTTCTGACCTGGCAAGTTTGACACAAACTCTGAGTTCAGTAGTAATGGAAACATATGGTTTACTCAAACAAATCCAGATGGTTAGAACTGGAGATGTCAGGCATGATGACGACAGCAGAAAAAATACCATTGAAGCTTCCAACACTGAGTTCACCCACCAGCCATTGAATTCATCACTTGTGGATTCAGGAGAAGAGCAAACTTTGATTCCAGGTTCCTCAGAAGCAGATTGTTCATTGGAGAAATTAATTCAGATGGAGACAAATCCATTTTGTTCACATTGTAACAAAGGTGAGACTCATGAGATCAATAATATGCATAAAAGCATGAACAATTAAGATTGTTTGTTCAATGCTATTTATGATCTTGTAAAGAAGACACTTAATAAAGACATTACAATACAAAAGTCATGTATTTATAGCATTGCATCAAACTAGAATTGGTACTGTTTGGGTTAAGACTGTACAAGTTCCCAAATAGAGTACGAAAAGAAGATAAACTCGTCAAAAGACTTGGCGAAGTTATTTAACAATACAGGGTCACTGTCATGAATCTTTTGTTAGATGATTATAACTTAAAAATTAATGGGTTATAATCAGAAATTAGACTTTTAGATGGAAAGTTAAAAAACAATGTTTATTTTAGTAGTTGTGAAACATTGTATAAAGGCATCACTGATAAGGTGAGTAGGCACGTTTCCACTATTATTCACAGAAAAGAGAAAAAACTGGTACGCGATTCAGAAGTGTATTGTAGTGGAGCTTCTTATTTATCCTTTATTTATTTATTTATTTATTTACATTTGTTGACTGGGAAAATCTGACTGGACACAGGTCCTTTTTCAGAGGAGGCCCGGGGAGAAAAGCTCCACAATAAAAACAATTAATTGCAAGTTACAAGAAGTATATGTAGGTTTTGTTTAACAATAGTAGTAAACAGTTATAGTTCAAAATGAAATTATTTAGTTAAATGCTACAACACTTATATCATTGGTGCCATAGAGACTAACAAGTATTTTAATAGCTGAGCTAGCAGCTATTACCCTTGAATAACAATGGCTAAGATTACATCTGAGATATAGGTTTACAAGCAATGTATTTGGCTGCAATCCAAGGTAGTTAGAGGGGTGGAATAAAGGGATTAGAGAGGTTGGGGTAGAGATGTTAGAGAGGTTTGTTACAGGGGCATGTCCAGTGCTCTTTTAGATTAGATTTTAGAGCAGCTTTGACGTTAGTGTGTGATGACATAGACGTTTTAGTGTGAGGAAGGGTATTCCATAATTTTGCTATGGAGTAGGAGAAGAGAGCTTCTCCAGCAGTTCCTGGTTTTAGTTACCTGTAATTGATTTTTGTTGCTGGAGAATAGTGGTCTGGTGGTATGATAGGGCTGGAGTAGATTTTGGAGGGAGGGGACTTTTAGAGGATGATTTAGTATTGTGGGTGAGTGAGAGTTGGTACCATTGAAGGAGGTGAGGGAGTTCTAACCAGCCTAGTTCAGTAAGTGAGGTGCAGTGGTGGCTACGGTAGTTTGCGCCAGTGGCAAACCTTGCTATTTTATTGTAGCAAGCTTCGAGTTTACCTAACTCACTTTGCCTTAGGTTGGTAAATATTGGAGAGGCGTAGAGTAGGGTGGAGATAAGGTGGCTATTTGCAACTGAAATCTTGGCTGTTTTGGTGAGGAATTGCTTATTTCTGTATAAAGCTCCTAGTTTTTTGTGTACTTTTTTATGGTTATAAGATATGCTTGTCAAACTTGAGGTTATTGTCAATTTCAACTCCAAGTAGTTTGGTGTGGTCTGTTGGGGGGATAATGGTGTTGTCATTGGCTTTAATATTAAATTGGTGAGTGTTTAGATTGTGTTTGGTGGGTTGGAAGATGAGGAGTTTTGTTTTGTTTGGGTTAAGTATTAATTGTGCATCTGAAAGCCAAGTTTCAACTGAGGAAAAGGCTTCCTGTGTGGTCTTTTGAAGTTCAGGTAGGGAGTGAGCTGAGCAGATGATGGTGGAATCATCTGCGTACTGCATGAGAGTGGCCTGTTTGGTAGCAGAGGCTACATTATTAGTGAATATGGAGAAGAGTAAGGGTCCAAGGATGGATCTTTGGGGAACACCTATTGAGACAGGGAGTTGGGGGGATATATTATTATGCTAAACAACGGATTGATGGTGGTCAGCCAGGTAGCTCTGGAACCAGTTTGTGACAGATTGAGAGAAGGATAGAGTATTGAGGACAGTGATGAGTTGTTTATGAGAGACCATTTTGAATGCTTTAGATAGGTCTAGGAAAGTTGCAGAGCTGAAATAAACATTGTTTTTATGTTGAAGGATTGTATTAGAGAAAGCAAGTAAGGCAGTGGTTGTGCTGTGGTATGGTAGAAAACCATGCTGTGTGTTAGATAGGAGGTTGTTAGCAAGGAGGTAGCCTAGAACCTGAGAGTGAATGCATCTCTCAAGTATTTTTGATAGAGGAGACAGAATTGCTATGGGCTGGTAGTTGGTGAATTCTGTGGAGGGTCCACCTTTGTGGAGGGGGATAATGTGGGATATTTTCCATTGTGAAGGGACATAGCTTTCAGATAAAGATCGGTTAATCAGGATTGCAACTGGGTAGGATAGGGCTTCAGCTGCAATTTTAAGGTACTCAGCTGTGAATTTGTCAGCTGCTAGTTTTGTGGGCTTTAGTTTCGATAAGAGTTTTTTTATGTTGGAGGTAGGGCTAGGAGAGAAAGCAAATGCTGTGGGCAGGTAACTAGGTGTAGCTGGAGGGGGTAGGGAGGAGGGGTTACGTTGTTTTGTTAGTGATAGAATGGATTGTGTGAAGTGAGTGTTGAAAGAGGTAGCAATGTTTTCAGAGGAGTTTGTTTTGTTTGGTGGAGGGGTTCCTACTTTTCCTGGGCGGAGGATGGAGTTGATGGTTAACCAGAATTGTTTAGGGTTGTTTTGGGTGGAGTTCAGGGCAGACTGGTAATATAGGATTTTGTCCTGTTTTATTAATTTTTTGACTTTGTTATGTAATTCACAGAATTTCTGGCTTTTCATCTTGCGCCAGTGATTTCAGGCTCTATCTCGGATTTTCATTTCTGATCTACTGGCTTGTTGTAGCCAAGGGGAGGACTGGGCTTTAACTCTAGTAAATCTTGTGGGCACATGGGTGTTTAGGACTTTAAGGAAGGTGGTATTGAAAAACTGGACAGCGTCTTCAAGGTTGAGGCATTTTAGTGAAGTCCAGTTGCTCTTTTTTAGGGCTGAGATGAGGTTGTCAGGGTTAAAGTTTACTTTATTACGTATTTGTTGATAGATAATGGGTTTAGCCTGATGTATGTGTTTTTTGAGTAGGAAAGTTGGGGTTTGATCACTGAGACTATCTAGTAGGCAGCCAACTGTGTTTGATTGGGGGCTCTTGCTGACTATTATCCAGTCAAAAGTAGAATGCTTGTTGGAATTCTTATTTATTCTGTTGGGTGTCTAGATAAGCTGGAAAAAAACATGAAGATTTAGATGGTGGGCTGGATGGTGGTTGGAACAGGATAGCCAGTCTAAATTAAAATCACCTAATATTATGATTTCTTGTGGAAGGTGATGATTTACCCAGCTGAGGATGTTTTCTAGTGGAGGGATATTGTTACCAGGTGGGAAGTAGCATCCTATTATGTTAATGGTCTTGTCTTGGTTTACTTTTAGGTTGGTATAGATTATTTCTTCTTTGTCAATTAGGGGGGCCGATAAGTTTAGGATGTGAATATTAAGATTCTGTTTATACATTACAGCTATACCACCCCCTTTTTTTGTGCAACCAATCTTGTCTTAGGATATTGTAGCATAAAGGGGGAATTTACACACTGGTAATGTGAGGTTTGAGCCAGGTTTCTGTTAGAATGATAATATCAGGGGAGTATAAGTCTATGGTAGCATGGAGTTCATGGATTTTATCTGATATTTCGGCTTAAGATAAGGAGGTCATTTGGTTTCCTACTGGATGTAATTTGAGGGTGGATGAGGTTGTTAGGCTGACTATCAGTGGAGGATTTGTGGGGTCCAGGGTTTGGATGGATGTCCTCGCTGAGAGCAAGTATTGTCATGGCTGAGGACGTTATTTTTAGTAATGAGAAAATTAGTTTAAGTTTTGGGGTAGCTTTTTGTTTGGGTGAAGTGGGTGATAGATAAAGTAGGTTGAGGGATAGTTTGTAAGGCATTAGGGATGCTTTTTGTTTGTGTGGTGGAGGTGATAGCTTAAGTGGGTTGTGCATTGGGGTGTATTTGTTGTGAGAGGTGTATGAGTAGTGTAATGGTGTGACATGAGTGGTGGTGACTGTAGTTGTGCAGTGGAAGTTGTTTGGTGGGGGTATAACGATGTTTTGGTAAGATGTAATGTGTGCAAGAAGGGTGCATGTAAAGAGTATAGGGAGTGTGTGTTGAATCATGGTACTTACCCATTAAACCACAATTTAATGAACCATCTAGTTACTGATCTTAAAGAAATAAATTCAAATGATAATAACAAAGAAATGGTTAACAACAAAGCATCAAACATCAATAATAATATACTTTTAGACAGAGAGTTTACCGTATCATATGCACAAGTGGTTGCTAATAAAGGGGAGAAACAACCTCTTTTATCACCAGTCCATTTTCTCTTGGATAGTCTGATAAATGAACAAACTCAACAACAAGTAAAACATCAGGGGAAGGGGAGATGATAAGGGAAGAAGAGACATTAAATGTGTACAGTCTCAGTAATTTTAACTTAAAAGAAGAACATATTTCAGTGTTAAAAAGGGTTTTTCATTTATCCATTCACACAAAGCAAATGTCATTAAAGTTATGGTTGATTTTAAACTGTATGTCTGTAAATTAAATTTACATTATATATTGCATACTTGAATGTGTACTGCGGTGGTGGTGCTGCGGTAGCGCTGTCGCCTCACAGTAAGACGTTGTCCCGTTCGATTCTCAGCTAAAGCGTCTTCTGTCTGGAAACATGCGTGAATGGGCGTACCTTCATTGAAGGTTGTGCGTCAGAGCTGGCAACTCGGCATGTAAAAATCTACTGCCAATCATTAGCGGACCGGAGTTCCACTGTGGCGACCCCTAACCGGGAAAAGCCGAAAGCCCCAACAACAATGACAACAACAACATTGCATACTTGAATGTAATTCAGATGACACAGTTATAAGTGATGGAAGTATTTACAATCTGGTGTCACATAACACCTTATAAGTGTTCCATGATGTGTGTGAAAAAGATAAGTTAAAATAAGTTATCCACAGACAGAGATTCTTTCCACGTTTCTAAAGAGGAAAGTTTAGCATTAAAATAATTGTCATCTAATAACAGTATTCATGTGATGAAAACTGACAAAGGTAATGGGATAGTTATTATGGGTAATAATAATTATATTAGAACTATGTTAAACTTAGTTAATGACATGGATTGTTACACAGATGTTACTGTAACTGAAGTTAAAAAGAAGTTCATGGAAATTGATGTGTTTCTTTTTGACTTATTTAGTCAGAGGTGTGTCAATTTAAAACTGTATGAGTTCTTAAGAGTCGACCACTGAAAAATGGTATGATTGGAATACCTAAAATTTGTAAGAATAAGACTAAACCTCCTTTTAGACTAGTAGTAGTATTTGATTTGTAGAAAACAGAAAATTTCTATTAATTTAGATATTAATTTAGGCCAGGGGGAAGGAAGGGGGGATGGTTGCAGACAAATGAAGCCACCTACTCAGATGGAACGTTATGGTGAGTACATAACTTCTTAATCTGGAGTAGGGACTTCATTTGTCAGCAACCTGTGGGACAGAGTCCCAAGCTACCTGAATCTTGGGTGGCCATCATGGAAGGATGTTCTGGAGCACTGCGGAGCCAAAGGATACTCTCCCTCTGAAAATGATGTCCAGTTTGTAGTGGTTAATAAAGGTATGAGATGAGGCCCAAGTGGCTGCCGAGCAAATATCATCCAAGGGGACTCTAGATCTGAATGCAGTAGAAGTAGATATAGAGCGAGTGGAATGTGCACGAACCCTTTGAGGTGCGGGCCTCCCAGAAGCCTCATAAGCTAGAAGGATACATCGGGAAATCCAGTGTGATAAGGTGACCTTCGAAACGGCTTTACCCAAATTGAATTTGGCAAAGGAAATGAACAGTTGATCAGATTGTCTGTGACCAGCAGTCCTATGAATATAGAAACGCAGCTGCCTGAGCACATCTAATGAATGCAGCTTGTATTCTCCTTTATTTTGATAATTAGGGAAGAAAACAGGAAGGTTAATGGATTGATTGATATTGGTTTCTGAGGCCACATTAGGTAGAAAGGATGGATTGGTCCTGAGGTACACTCTATCCTGATGAAAAACCAAGTAAGGGGGTTTTACGGAAAGAGCTTGAAGTTCCAAAACTCTTTTCACAGAAGTGATGGCTACCAGGAATGCTGTTTTCCAAGACAGGTATTTAAGATCAGCCGAGGCAGCTGGTTCAAAGGGAGAAGCAGTCAAGGCCTGAAGAACTAGCAATAGGTCCCAAGGGGGTATGGCTTCTTTGATAGGGGGCCTGAGGAGAAAAGTACCCTTGAGGAAGGTTTTACATAGTTTAGCTAACATTAAAGGACCTGTCTCGTGTCCTACATGGTAATGGGAGATGGCTGCCAATTGTACCTTGACTGTCGAACAGCTAGCCCCTTGCTGAAAAAGTCCGGTAAGAAAGTCCAAGACGGATGTTAGCGGAGCAGTGAAAGGGTCCAGATTATGATGTTCCGCCCAGACGGAGAAGCGCTTCCATTTACTGCGGTAAATCTTCCTGGTGGAAGGTTTATGCGCTGCCACCAAGATGGCTTTGACTGGTGAAGAGATACCGGGAGTCCTAATTAAGAGTGGAACTGGAGCAGCCAAGCTGTCAGCTT
Source organism: Protopterus annectens (assembly GCF_019279795.1). Taxonomy (NCBI): domain Eukaryota; kingdom Metazoa; phylum Chordata; order Ceratodontiformes; family Protopteridae; genus Protopterus; species Protopterus annectens. Next base: position 710,899,913 of record NC_056745.1, on the reverse strand, counting down.
CAGGTTGTCCAGATTTGGGGTCGGTAAGCCTGATGGGTGGGAGATCAGATCCGGGCTGGGATCCAGAAACCAGGGAGGATTCACCAAGTGAGACCACAGGTAAGGGAACCAAGTTTGTCGAGGCCAGAATGGGGCAATGAGGATCATTTTGCTCCCCAACCGAGAGGCTTTCTGTAACATATTTAGCATCAGGGGTAGAGGAGGATAGGCATAAAGTAGACCGGGCAGCCAAGCATGCACTAGAGCATCTCTTGGGGCTTCCCCTGGTGGGGGAATCAGGGCGAAGTAGCTGTCGCATTTCGTATTTGAGGGAGAGGCAAAAAATCGCAGCAGGGTTGCCCCCATTTTTCAAAAATCCGCTTCGCTACTCGGGAGTTGAGAGACCACTCGTAAGGGGAAAGAATAGTGCGACTGAGTTTGTCCGCCAGAATGTTGGACCATCCCAGAATGTGCGTTGCAATCAGAAAGCGGTTGGTTGAGATCGCCCATTCCCACACTTTCATGGCCTCTCAGCAGAGAGGATAAGACCTGGTTCCCCCCTGTTTGTTGATATACCAGACAACTGACATGTTGTCCGTCTGTATCGCAATAGTTCCTACGGGAAGAAGGTTGTGAAGTGCTTGCAATGCCAACAGCACTGCCCTCATCTCCAGAACATTGATATGCAGGGAGGTCTCTGTGTCGTTCCATGTGCCTTGGACTATTCTGCCTGAGCAATGCCCCCCCCCACCCGAGGTGAGAAGCGTCCGTGGTCACCGTGACGAGAGGAGGTGGAGCGCAGAAGGGGCGACCTGTATGGAGGTCTGGGGAATGAAGCCACCATAACAGGGCCCTCCTGCAAGCCTTGCTGATAGAGACAGGGTGATTGAGAGGAAGAAGCTGAAAGGACCATTGTACTTGAAGGGTCCACTGTAGTACCCTCATGTTTAGGCGAGCGCATGGAAGGAGTGTAATTGCCGCCGCCATAGAGCCCAGTGCCCTCAGAACCAATTCCGCGGGTGGAGCTTCTGATTGGAGTATGGCCCGCACATTTAAATTCAGATTCTGTAGTCGTTCCGAAGTGAGGTAGGCTCGGAGACTTCTCATATCTAATCTGGCCCCTATGAAGTCTATCACTTGTGTCGGAGCAAGGGAGGATTTGTCTATATTGATCGTGATGCCTAACTGGGGGGCTAGGTGAAGAAAGAAGTCTCTGGCAGAGCAGAGTAGATGCCTTGTTGGGGCGGTCAGGAGCCAGTCATCCAGGTAAGGGAAGACCTGCATTCCCTGAAGTCTCAGGTGGGCCACTATCACTGCTAAAACTTTAGTGAACACCCTGGGGGCTGTGGTGAGGCCAAAGGGAAGGACCCTGAACTGATAGTGGCTGGCTCCCAGCCAGAAGCGGAGGAACCTCCTGGATCGTCTGTCCATTAAAATGTGGTAGTACACATCCTTGAGGTCTATTGAGCACATCCAGTCGTTCTCCCGCAACAGGGGGAGAATGGATTGAAGAGTGACCATTCGGAATTTCTCCTTGGTTACCGACAGGTTCAAGAGGGAAAGGTCTAGAATCGGTCTCAGGTCCCCCGTCTTTTTTGGCACCAGAAAGAACCTGGAGTAAAACCCTAATCCAAGCTGGTCTGGGGGGACGGGTTGGATGGCCCTTTTTTCTAGCAGCTGCTGGATTTCCACGGCTGCAGCCTCCCTCTGATCGGGTGGTACATCGGGGAGGTACTTGAGTCTGGGAACATGTAGCATAGGGATTTTGTAACCTCTGGATATAATCCAAAGCACCCAGCAGTCTGACGTGATAGACTCCCATGCCGCCAGATGCCTCGAGAAGCACCCCCCCGACTGCCTCCAGACTGGAGCAGTCGGGCAACCCTTCAGGGCTGTTGCGTGGGCCGATCAGAGAAGGATTCTCTGGACCCAAAATTTCTTGGTGCCCCTCTGCCTCTAGGGCGGCGTCCTCCCTGTCCTCCTCTGCCACAGAAGGACTGGTTGTCCGGAGCAGTTTGGGAATGTTGTGATTTCCAGAACCACATCTTCTTCTGTCCCTTTTGGTTCTTGGAAAAGGACCTCTGGGGAGCAGAGAAGCGGACTCCGACGGCAGACAACGTCTTCCCATCCTTCTCGCTCTGGACAAGTGTCTTGCGAACGGTCTTGCCAAACAAGGCAGAACCATCAAAGGGGGCATTCGCAAAGGACACCTTGAAGGGCTCCGCGAAGTCACAATGTCGGAGCCAGGCCTGGCGTCTCATAACTAGGCCCGCTCCGCTAGCTCTAGCGGCTCCCTCAGTTGCGTGAGACAATAGCCGCATAGAGGTATTAGAAACAGATCTCAGAGTGGCCATATGAGTGGAGTACAATTGCTTGTCCTCCGCCGACATGGACTCCGGGGGGGGGGAAGCAGCGTATTCTTTAATAAGATCCCGCTGCATCCTAATGACATGTGCCATGTAGTTCAGAGACCTTACTGAGAAGGTCGCTGAACTGAATACCCACTTCCCAAGGTGATCCATCAAGCAAAACTCCTTGCTCGGAGGATGGACCGAGGGGCTCTCCTGAGCTAGTTCCCTCTTAGTGGCTGCCGCCATCAACATGGCATCTACAGGGGGACCCTTGCTCCAGTAGGGCCGGTCTGCGGGGGGGCTCAAAATCCTATCTGGGTGCTTGGGATTTGGCTCCACAGTGTCTGGCTCCTTCCACGCCCTGGTGGTCACAAGGTCCACCAGAGGGTCGGCCAGAGGGGACACCCAAGAAGTAGATGGGCCTGCTTCAAATGCCTCCAGGAACACTGACTCGTCGGAGGAAGCCTTGGGGGCAGACCACCCCCCCGAGCATTTCCATGATGTCTCCAAAGAAGACATCCTCGGGGGGTGACCTTGGGGAACCTTCCCCTTCATCCAAGTCCGTGTCCTCTGTTAAGGACTCGAGGGAGTCCACATGCCTCCTCTTACACTTATGCTTACGAGGCACTTCCTCGGGGGGGCTGTCCAAGGAGGTCTCACCAGCAATGTCCTGTTCCAAAGGAACAACCTGGGACATCGAAGCAGGCTGTCCCTGTGGCCGGGTGATGGAAGCCTGACCCAGCAGAGAGGGAGTGCAGGGCGGAGCCGAGACAAGGGCCGGAGGTCTGGATGCTCTCGACAGAGCCCTCTCCACTTCATCAAAGGCCGAGGGGGAGCCGCTCTCCCTGGGCTCCGAGAGCCGACTCCCACTCGGATCCGATGAAGGGATCAGAACCGGCGCCGAGACAGTCAGATCCGAGGGACCGGTGTGCTCCGACCTGGACGGAGCCGAAGGCACACTGAATCCCTCGGATCCGAAGCTCGGGCCATGGCTCCAAGAGGTCGGATCCGATGATGGACCCGACAGACTCGAGGGTAGGGTCGGATCCGAAGTACACAGTGCTGTCAGTGCCAACCCACCCCCGGCTCCAATGCTGCCCAGTTCCAAACGCTCCGAACCCAAAAAGCAGGTCGGAGAAGGAGCTATCGGAGCAAAAAAGGGTGTCAAGCTCCCCCCCCGAAGGGGGGAGGCAGGAGCACTCCCATCTGCAGCTGGGCCTGGATGAACCTTCTCATCATCCAGTCCAAGTCTGCATCAGACAGGCTGTAAGTGGACCTCGACGAGGCCACCGAGGCAGGCCTGGAGTGCCGCCTCGATGACCTCGACGGAGATTGGGTCTCCTCCTCCTCTGGTCCCGGGGAGAAGCAAGGTGATCAGAGCCGAGGAGGAGGAGACCTGGAAGCTGTGGAGGGAGAAGCCCGCTTAGCTGGGGGGGGCGAAGCGGAGGCCTCGGCTCGCCACTTGTGGTGCTTCTCCCTCCATTTCTCCCTCCTGGCCTCCCTGTCCTCTGGCATTTTAGTGGGAGTTTGAATCCCGGCCGGAGGAAGGGGGGCACGAGTGGCCATCACCACAGGCTGGGGAGGTGCCACGGGAGTAGCGGAGGCTGAAGCCGACTCCGGGGGCAAAAGTCCCGCCAGGACCAGCTTTGACCTTCACTCTTTCAGTGCCCTGGGGTTGAACCCTGCATAAATCGTGCATCCTGAGGACAGGTGTTCAACCCCAAGGCACCAAACATACCGAGTGTGGCCATCCGCTGGGGACAGCTTATGGCCACACTCGATGCATTTAGAAAAAATAGGCTTTGGGGCCTCAGACATGTCCCAAAACTAAGAAACACTACTCAAACACACAAGGCCCCAAACGCAAACACACACAATCACACACTAACAACAAGCGAGGGGAGGTTAACACTAAAATTTTCAAAAAAGAACAGACTAAAGGGAAGTCTAATACACACACACTAATTACTGACAGAAAAAAGGGGCTAAAGAGATAAAATAGGTACACTTATCTCAAAATCGCCAGGAGCTCAAAATCCAGCTGACACACTCTAGAGCGGCAAACTAGATCTGAGGTCATTTGGGGTTGGCAGGGGATTATGGGTGAGGGGAGGAGCTAGGAGCTCGGATCCATAGCTGTATAAATAGTTGCCGGCTCGGATCCGATATCGAATCCAAGACCCACAGGTTGCTGACAAATGAAGTCCCTACTCCAGATCTGAAGTTAAAAAGAAGTTCATGGAAATTGATGTGTTTCTTTTTGACTTATTTAGTCAGAGGTGTGTCAATTTAAAACTGTATGAGTTCTTAAGAGTCGACCACTGAAAAATGGTATGATTGGAATACCTAAAATTTATAAGAATAAGACTAAACCTCCTGTTAGACTAGTAGTAGCATCTGATTTGTAGAAAACAGAAAATTTCTATTAATTTAGACAAAATATTAAATCCTATTGTTCAAAAGATTCTTGGCACTTGCTAGCACTACTAAATGGTATTTCATATGAAAACAGAGGTTTTTTTAGTTACTCTGGATGTAGTTTCATTATACACAAGCATTTGTCAAGAACAAGGTAGTGAATTTATTAGAAATTATTTAAATTAATTTACTACATTTGTTAATACTATTTTTTAGAGATTATTTTAGAAAACTTTTCACATATCATAATAAGATTTTCAGACAAAAGAAAGGGGTGGCAATGGCTGCTAGAGAAGCACCAGTGTTCGCAAACCTAGTGATAGCTAGGTGGCAGAAAGAATATGTTAAGAAACATTTTTTTTAAAGAAAAAAGTTTCTATAAATGTTTCACAGATAATCTTGTTGTCTTCCAGAATGGTTCAGTAGATGAACTTACAATATTTTTAAGGGTTTGAACACCAGTACTAAATTCTTATCATTTACACTAGGCAATATAGGTGAGATAATTAATACCTTGAAAAAATCAATAAGACATTTCAAAGCAAGATTTACAGGAAAGAAACGTTTGTAAAAAAATATTTACATTGGAGAAGTCAACATATATTACACATGAAAAAAAATATGTGGTAAAGGGACCATTCAGTAGGTTAAATAGACTTACAAGTTTTTTTCCCAAAATCTTTATTACATTTACACCTATGACAAAGGCAATCTTATATTTATATAAATGAAAAACATACAAAATGATATCCCTTTAGTTGCAAACCATTTATATCACAGACACCACTGAAAAAAACTGTTGTTGTAAACATTATACATTACTTATAAGCCATCCAGTCATTGTCAGTTAATCATTATATGGCTCATTCAATTCCTGCTTCTTAAACCTCATTCCTGCTCTGCATATATTGTTTCCACAATTTCCATTTTTTCCTATGCAGTTTGCGCCTTCCCTTTCCTAAAGATCCCAATTTCAGTTGTTTTATCTGTTACTATATTCATTACTTCTAGTAAAGTTGGTCTAGACTTTGATTTCCATTTTCTAGTAATTGCTTTTTTGGCAGCCACCATAGACTCAACAAGGCTTTACTATGTCTAGGCAATTCTAATTCTGTAGCATAGCTCAAAAAATCATCTCCCCAGTCAGTCCAAAAACAGACTAGTTTAGATGAAAAATTATTTTCAGATGCTGCTATGCTAAAAAATATGTTCCTTGAAAGAGGTTATAAAAATGATTTTTTAGAGAAAATATTAGAAGAGGTAGTTGTGAAAAGATAGGATATTTTTAGACCAATCATTTCACCAAATTTGAATAGAGGACATAGGGAATATTCTGATTAAAGGTTTTTAGGTGGAGAAGAAAGGTTTGAGAGATCTTTTCCTTTGTCCATCTTCACTAATATGTTAGCCATTAAAGAAACCACTGAAAACAATTAGAAAATAATTCTTGGCAAAACATATTTATCTAAGGTAATAGGTGAAAGGCCATACTTTACTTACAAAAAAGAATATAATATTAAAATATTACCAGAAAATAGTAAAAAAAACAACATAATTTGTCCACAAGTGGAACTTACAAATCTAACACTAAGTATTGTAGATTTGTTAATACTACATCTTGTATATACATAGAAAGCATTAAACAGTTTATGTAGGTTGCAGATAGATTTTATTGCAATTTGAAGAGAATAATTTATAGCAACCTCACAAACATAAATCTTTTTATGTAGGGAAGACATTAAGGAAATTATGTAAGAGAATGAAAGAGCACATTACATCCAGTAAAAAGAAAGATTTTAGTAATTTCTTAGCAAAACATGGCTCAAATTGTAAAGATTTTAGAAAATTTCTATTTTTTAGTAGATCATGTTAATATGAAAGATTTAGAAGGTGATTGCAAAACAAAGTTAGATTACAAAGAAGCTGAATGGCAGATTAGATTATTAGCTGATAAGGAACCCAGGTTAAATGAAAGCATCAATATAAAATGTTTTTAATGTCACAAAGATTATGATATATAGATATTTATATTTAATTATTTAATGAATTAATTTTTAGTGTGATATTCTAGAATGTTAAACTTAGTAAGTGTTGTTATTTGTTATTTTTTATTGTAAAGTAACTGTTAATTACATTAAGCAATTATGGATTATTGTTAGAAATAGAGGAATTGGTCTGACTGGGTCTTTAGTACCATGTGACATTCAACTAATTGCATGTAATGTGTATGTGGGTATGGAAGCTTTTTTTCTGATGAAGTTCTACTATTAAAAGAACAAAAGCACTACAATTATTCTGCCTGGAGTTGCTTAAACTTGTGAAACAGTTTGGTCATAAATCAAAGTGGAAAAAGGATGATGATGATTAAATAGGGAGAAGAGTCAGAGTTTGAGAGATAAAGAGAGACTAAGATTTTGGATGCAGGTCTGTAAAGAAAATAACAACACCATGCAGGATATTCCTAACATAGATGAAGGTGTCCTAAGAACTAATGCAGCATGAGAAAGTAAATTTTACCACTAGGTATGTCTCCAGATATTGAAAATAAAGAAGAAAGGGATATAATTTACTGGGGGAGATTAGCATAGGACCAATGTATTAGCAATAAATAACTCCAGAAGAAAAGATATTAGAATGGAATCAGTCTAAACCGAAGTTTGAACTGCAGGTTAGGGGTCGCCTTCCTTATTAAGTACTGATATTGGAGCATGGATAAAGAGTAAGGTACTGAGGAATGCCAATGGAAAGACCATCTCTAGTACAGTTTTTTTGTTGAGTCTAGAATGCAAACAGCTGTTTAAAAAGGGGATGATTAGTCAGGTGTATAAAATATTGCATGACAGCAATAAAAATCAATTAGAAAAGACTGTGATTAGAAACTAGAAAGGTAATTTAGAAACAAACAATAGGAAGAAATTTGTAAAGCTCTCAAGTGTACAACAAAGTCTAGAAGGTTTAGGCTTTTTTGCGTGAATGTGTTTGCAGAGGTACTTGTATATCACCGAGTAGACTTCAGAGGATTTTTCCTTAGGCATATAGGAAAAGCTGCAGATGTGATAGGGGAAGATAAAAGTGATTGGGAATATGTTTGGGCTGGCAGCTTTTAAAAATTCACTACAAGGTACTTTTAACAGAATTGTTGTGAAATGAATAGCTGTAACTAATAAAATTATTCTTTTGACCTGGGATATAGGATCATTCCTAACCACTGTAAGACCTTACTAAGGTTAATGTTATTGGCTGTCAAGAAAAGATGTTACTGGTTGCAAAAAAAAAAAAAAAAATACTAGAAAAAGACAATCAAAATCTATTTCCAGTATAAAATAAGTATTGGTTATTGTAAAGGAACTAAAAGAGCTGGTATTGGGATCTTTAGAAAAAAAGGAAGAAGCAAATTTCACATAAATAAATTGAACAATACAAGCAGTATAATGTTCCGGAGGAAGAGTGAGGTTTAAGGGAAGGCAAGAACTGAGTGACATATGTAATATTACAGTAAACAGAAATTAATTAAAAAGAAAACAGATATGAAAATACTGTACGACAATAACAATGAAAACTGATGTTGGACTTTGCTTTCTTTCTTATTACGTAAACCCATGTAATGAACTTAAAATGTGATGATTTAATAAATACATAAAAAAAGGGAAGTTGAAAGATTGCAGAAGAGACTAAAAGAGTGGAGTAGGAGTAAGAGGGTAATACTCATCACAAGATCCGAATCTGTTAGTAGCAGATTGTGACATTCCAATATCTTGAGTATAAAGGGTGGGAGAGTTGACTGAGGTCCGTGAGGAATTCAGACAACTGGTACAAGAAGGACAGAATTCCAAATGGTAAAGGTGGTAAGGGCACCAGTGGTGACTGAAGTTGAAAGGGAGTTGTCTGAAAAGATCAAGAAAGGAAGCAAGAGCTTCCTTAGGTATTTAGCAAAAAAGAAGAGTGGAAGGATAGTACTGTCCAGGCTTAACAAAGATAGGAGTGAGAGAGAGACAGAGACAGAGCAAAGAAGACTGGGGAAAAAGCAGATGTACTGAAGGAAGTTATTGGTTCATTGTTAACAAAGGAAAACAAGGAAGGGAGTCATTCTAGACAGGTCTGTGATGGAGATCTAAAGATCTCTGGCCATTGTAGAAGTGTCTGAAGACTGGAGAACAGCAAGTGTGCCCCTTTGTTTGCCACTTCTGTCTTTCTCATCCTCCTCTGATGCCTATGCCTTCCACAGGTATTCATGCCGACCTATCGCTTTGTCAGCAGCCCCTTCTCCCTCTAAATCTTTCCTCATTCATTTTCCACCTACTACAATTATGACAGCATCATATTTTCTATTGACATATATATATATATATATATATATATATATATATATATATACTACAACACATACTTAGTTAACTGATAAGTATTAGCATGTAATGATAGCACACCATGCTCTGTCTTTGGAGTTCTGATCTTCATGCACATATCTGATGCTGCATGATTTTGTGGCAAATTTTCATCTGGCATTTCCTTTCCCCTGACTTATCTTTAGACATCATATTTGCATATTGGTCATTCCTTCTTCTGGTGGATGCTGTTTCCCATATTGCGCTTCATGTATTCCTCTGTTACATCCATGGACTTCTAGAAAATGACCTACTATATGCCTCTTTCTATCTTTCTCCCTCAACAAGGTCTGCAGTTACTTCTGCAGCTATTTTCCTTTACTGGCCTGTATTCTAAAATGGTTAGATAAGAACAAATCAATGACTGTTCCCATGTACAAACAGCTAATACTGCTCATTCTTGGGAAATACCACTTCTTTTAGTGCACATTTTCAATTGCTAACACCAGAATCCTATATTTTATTTGTTTGACTTTACTCTCCTTCTAAATTTCATAAGTAGCTCCAAAATCCAGTCCCCCAAGTAGATGACCCAAATTCAGTTCCCTGTTACTAATATCCCCGCCCTCAGTAATGTGTTTCCCTGCCCCATGTAACCTTTTATATTCCTCTCTCTCTCCTTTCTTGTAGTCCATTGCTTTATATGCCTTTTTTAAATATTTTGCTTTCCTCTGTGTAGCTGTCAATGTCTTATTGCTTTAGATGTAATCAGGTGAAAGAGAATGCTAAAACAAGGATATTTTGCTTGTTATTGCTATCGGCTTTCACAGTTTGAAATAATTAGAAAATGTATGTTAACTTGCATTGTCTAAAAGTTAAATTCCATAACTGTAATATGTTGCTTTAGTTATTGCTTGCACTCCTTGTTGCTCTATCTCATATGTCAAGGATATCCCTATCCTGTCACCCCCCCACCCCCAGCCAGGAAATAAGACACGTATTCCCGGAGAAGGGTTTGCAATGTAGTGCAATGGAAAAAAAGTGTATATAGCTGTTGACATCATTGCAAGTTAGCAAACTTTCATTCCCCTAATGTCAAGTACAACTCTCATTATAATTTAAGAAACATCCAAAGTATTAATCAAAAACAAACATTCTTTTGTCGTTTTAAAAGATTCTGTTGCTCCTTTCTGGACTGCATGCTCCATCCTTGTTAGAGTACCCCTAATACTGCTTCAGTGTGCACTAGGGCATCACAACATCACTCTTAAGACGAATCAGAGGATAGTTCCTTACCAGTATGATTACAAAATGACAAGTAGAAAACTATGTGTGTGAAGTTCTGCATGTAGATGTTTTTCCAACTACTATGCTGCTGCTATACTATGACCCACCATTATCACCACTGACCACTTCATAGTCCGAAATACCCACAGCAGTGACCAGAATTATGAATTGTTTCAAGCACAATTACATTTAACTTTTATTATATGATGAGGTCCTGATGAACTGACTATCAGGACAAAAAGCAGATACACCTCTAACATTGTTGTTTCAGATACCCTAGTATCTACAATAGTAAGTTTTCATGTTTTTTAAACATTAATGGGTTCATGAAATTCCGCCTCTGTTCTCTTACTTTAGTCAGCCCTCAAAACATGTCTTCCCAGGTTCTACAACTGTTGCTTATCCTCGTCACTTTTTACCCTAGCCAAACTGGGAATAAATGTTAAAGTGGAACGGCTACTTAATTAACTCACATGACTTTGTAAAGGTGTGCCTTCTGGCAGATATGTGCAGTCTCCTGAGCTCCTTTATGTTACATTTGCTTTATGGCAGAAGGAAACAGTAAGCCTATTTAGGCTGTCCTTTCAGCGTTTTCATCATTCTACCTTTCCTCCTTCCTTGTCTTCTTCCTCAAAACTTCTCTACCTGTCCCACGCTCTCTTAAATGCTTCCATGGACTTCCCCCTTTACTACCCATTCTGGTAGTCCATTCTAGACTAGACTCCTCTTGTTTGAATGATAGTTGTTTAATGTATATTACTGTTTTATCTCCAAACTACACTGTGTTATAAGCAGTGTAATACAGCTGAATTTGAACTGCATGGATCCACAGCCCAGTCTGTACTGTGCATGATTTTAAATGTTTTTCACACTTTCCCTCAAGGTCAAACAGAAGATATTTATTGAATTTGCGTGGGTATGTGGCCTGATGAAGTGAGTTGTGAGTATACTTCAGTGCTTTGTGGACTCGCTTCATTCATCTCAGCAAGCTATGATGCCATCATAACCTGCTTAGTTATAGTCACAGTAAATGTCAGTTCCCTTGCACAGCATGCTTATTGCTTATAGGAAGCAACATACTGGAAAATGACAGCTGTGTTAGTGAAGATAGTTGTGGTCTTGTGGAGTAACTTATTGAGAATGTCTAGTTAATGTTCATACCCATGATATTTTTTTGTCTATGAACAATAATGAACAGTATAAATACCAGTGTGGATCACCAACCAGACATTTACTGATGGCAAACATAACATTGGATCTTGTTTAAACTCGCCTTTAAAACTGCAGCCATACCTCTCAACTGTCCTTGATTTTCAGGGACATCCTCCATTGTGACTCAAATTGTACATCTCTCTCTCTCTTAATCCCTCTTAAAACTGGTGACTTTTGGAGAAAAGGTAGGAAATTACACTTAATAAATAATGGGCCAGATTCAACAAAGCCTACACTAAGTGCACACAATATGCATTCAAGAACATCCTTATCACATTGTTTGTGCTTTCTAGTCACTCAGAAAGATTACATTAAGTATACATGTAGTCTACATTTTGTGGTAACCTTTATGAATCCCTGTCAATATTTAAAGCTGCAAGAATATCAGTAGGAAAACTAAAATTAGGAGGAAGAAGGTGTGAGTTATGTCTGTGTTGTCTGTTCACTCAGAACAGTGTACACTTAGTGTAGGTGTTGTTGAATCCTGGGGAATGACAATAATTAGAGTTATAGACTTCTTTTACTTCTTAAAATGTATAATTCACAATCTCTTATTCTGCCAATGTCTCAGTTTAATAGTACTAATATTTTAAAATTGTTCTTGATTGTCCTTGATTATTTTTAGATTTGTCCCTGACTCACTGAGAGCTGTGTGAAAGCAGTATCCTCAGTCACATCATAAACTAACAAGGATAGAATTATGCTTTTTCTTGCTAGATCCATGATTCCAATATGGCACTGTAATTTGGCATCAACAAGCTTCTCAGTTCCGGACTAATCCTTTTTAGGAAGGTATTGTCCTGACCCTTAGTGTTCACCAGTAAAATATAAACCTCCTTCAACTCATACCGGTAACCATTGTCTTCTAATTTTAAACTTTAAATTGTCCTTGTCAAATAGTACCTCATACAAAGCAAGGGCTACAGTTGGTCTTTAAACCTGAGTTCCTTTCTTTTTTTGACAATGAGTGAGATAAGAAGACAGTTTTCAGCTAGGTGAACCCAAAGAATTTTAGATGAGACCCACTATCCTTCCTCGCTGTCTTTGCTCCCACAACTCCTCCCCTTTGCATAACTTGCCTCCATTGCTTCTCTTATCTCTTCAGTCTGTTCTTTCATCTAGCTTTAGTTGACAGTCTTCTTTATTTTTACTCTTTTCCCATTCTTCTTTTAGTGTTTTCTTGCATCAGTTCACCCCCTTCTCAGACCAAGACTAACTTACAGAGTCTTCAGAATGCAAAACCAAAAGAGATAAACAATTTCACTTATATAAAAAATGACAATTAATAACTATATATATATATATATATATATATATATATATATATATATATATATATATATACATTATGACCCTGTATGTTGAGTATGCTTATTTGTTTTTATTATTTGACAAGCCTATGTGTTAGGAACATTTCTTTTAGTGTTTTGTGAGCTAGTGTGTAAAGTAAGTTTATTTACTTATTTATATTTTTTCAGAATATGTGTTCTATTTGTCCTGCAGAGATACCTCTATGCTTCTGGTCACTATAAGAGATTAAAATAGTTTAAACACCATAATGGACTGCATACCTCTCAGCTGTACGGATTTTCACAGAATATCCAGATTTTTGCCTCATATTTTTGGTCTGTTCCTCATAAAACTGTGTTTTTTCTGGCAAATCATTGAGGACTGAAGTCATAAAATAATGGCACACGTTTGAGTTTCTGACTTTATATCCTTCAGAAAGTTCATGCTAATGCATAATCTCTTATTCTGTCAACTTTCTAAGTTTGTAAGAGTAATATTTAAAAAGTGTCCCTATTTTTAGGGTTTTGAACCCCCCCCTATTATTTGTGCCTTTGTCCAGATTTCTTGCTCTAACAGGTTTACAGGTATACCTGTCAGACAGAAATGTATGGATACATGACTTTTTTAAAATACTACTCCACTAAAATAGCATTCCATTATTAATTGATAAACATGATAAAAATATCCAGCTGACTTCTTTTTCTCATAGCTCCTAGTGTGTGTGTGTGTGTGTGTGTGTGTGTGTGTGTGTGTGTGTGTGTGTGTGTGTGTGTGTGTGTGTGTGTGTGTGTGCAGTCCCTCACACCCTGATAACCTTGAGACTGTCACATCTCAAAGAAAGTAAAAAGAATATGTAGTTTACAGTAGTGCTAGAATAAAAGGGATATTTTCTATAGTTTTTTTAATGGATTTGACAATCTGTGTTCAAGGAATAGATATTTGGACAGGCACACTTATTTATTATTTGTAGGCTTTTTATTCATTCATTTATTAAATTTGTTAATTGGCAATTTCTAGCAAAGTATTCCCATTTTCAGAGGAGTCTAATTGAGAAAACTCTAGTAATGCTATATGTAGTTTTTTCCACAATAAACACATTGCAAATAATTTATACAGTATGCATTTTATAAAAACATTTTTTTAATTTAATTCATTATCCAGGTAGGTGGACTAGTTTGTAGACCCTTTCAGCCGCAGCCTGAATCCTGAGGCACAATATAGTTGCAAGTATGTCTAATGACAGACAATAAAATTTAAGTAAAGACAGGAACAATGAGAAGTATAAAATATATACTTTGATTCTCAAAATTTAATAAAGAGTGTATAAAAAGAATACAACTATACTGACTATATTTTAAAAAAAGGAAGATTTCTAATAAGTAGCCTATATCCGTGTTTAGAATAATTCTTAAAATGTAAGTACAGATACAGGAACTGGATTATGGCAACAATAATCTTTGTTAAGACCAAAAGGTTATATGAGGTTGATAGATCAGTCAGAGTAAACAAATAAAAAGTATTAAAGTATGTAATGTACTATATGCAGTACATAACTTTAAATGCTAAAGCCTACCTCCAGGGAATTTGCTGTCACATGGGAAACACCTGTAGATGTTTATTACGAGTAAACACATCAGTATATCTGCTGTATACTGAGCATTCTGGCAAACATCCCAATGTTGCATGGTGTCATGTGTGAGACAGATATATCTAAAGAGCTAAAAAGTATTGTTTATATGTTTGGAAACACTAAAGTATAATTTACAGTTGAAAATACTTCAAATGCAACCAGTATGAACTATTTTGCTGTAAGGTATTTTAGTACAACACTGGCACTTTTGGATCCAGAAATTCAGTTTACTCTTTAGGGTGGAGACTAAAAAAGATTTAGTCTGTCACAGTTTTTATATCAATGGGTAAAAAGTATTGAAGGTATTTAAAGGAAAACTCCACCTTAGAACTAAAAAAATAGTCTATGTTTTCACTCTGTTTTCAAAGCTATTTTAGCACCTCAAAATCACTCTGAGTGCTTCTCTCAGAATTTTTTAACGTTTTTTTCTACAATGGTGCCAATGGGTATAACATAGCAACATGATCTTGTTATTCTTCAACTCCTTCCCTTTCCCATAATCCAATTCAAGTCTGTTTTATATGAGTCATGCTAGACATAAGTAAGTGGTGGCGTATTCTCATTCCACTGACATATAATGAAATTAGTGTCAGTCACTGTCATCTTATGTACTGTTTGTAACAATGTGCTTCTTTTATTTCTCAAGTGGCCCTCATTTCTGTGCGTCTCAGGGCTTGTTTTACAGTACACTAAGATACAGCTGCAACCAAAACAGTAGCTAAATTGCAGGCATTTGTTCAATGTATCTTTTTGTAGTCCATGATGAATTGACAGTTCCCTCCCCCTCACACTATTTCTGAGGCGTCAAACCTGTCAGTGCACTTAGAGATCCTTGCATTTTCCTGAATGACAGCTGCTACTGGAAAGGAAGGGATCTGAGAGTCTGTTTCCTCCACCCAATGCACAGTCTTATGAAGCACGGTATGTTGATAATGCAGGTAATATTTTTAAGAAGCATGGGGGGGTACTTTTTAAAGGCCATTTTCTCCCGTTTTTTTCTAGTGTTGCACAGGAACTGCTGCATCACCCTGACTCCTGTCGTTCATGCAGTTCAGTCACATCGTTTGCTGTTCGTATTGTGCTTTTACCCATTCAATTTAAATGTCAGCTGTTTTCCTTGTGTAGCACTGCTTACCGTGTTCACACATGTAATGCATGAATGCCCCAGTCAAGGACTCTAAGGTTAATAAACTGATTAATGAAAAAATGGAGTGTTTGGTTTCCTTGTGTCAATATTTCACTCTCTCTTTGCTTGATATCTTAGCTATACTGTGCCTCACCTGCACTCAGTGCCGGATTATGTGACTAGAAGATATAGAGCTGAAAATTATAAGTTGCCTATTTAGCTTTTCAAAAGCACAAGATTTCAGACTAAAGTGGAAATCGAAATAGCAGGCTCATTTCATACATGTGAGCCTGGAGTGTTAGGGCCATCAGTCCCATTGTTTATTTACTAACTTAGTTACATTTTTTACTGGGAAACTCTGACTGGGAAATAACCCCCCTTTTTAATAGATACTCATGAAGAAAGACATCATGGTTACATATACAAAGTAACTATAAAACTAAAAAATGAAGTCACGGTTACCTAATGTGTAGAAAATAAAAAAACTTTAATCCACTAAGTGCTTTTGATCCCTTACAAAGCTGGGACTTTATCAGAGTTAAAAACACAGCAGTTTGCACAGAATTTTAAAACTTTACATCAGCCAATCACAATCACTTCCCCATTAACTGCTTCCAGCCCATTTAAAATAATAGAACCTATATATATATATATATATATATATATATATATATATATATATATATATATGGATTCCCTTCACAAGCTCGAAGTTTCAAAACTTAGAACTGCAAATGGTCCAGACCTTAAGATTGAAGTTTTGAAACTTCAAACGTTTTGAATGGAGATCAACATACAGCGCAGAAAGGGAAATGTACCGTTTTCCTCACTGTAGCGTGATCTTGGAGTTGGTATATTTATTTAGCACAGGGTGTGGGAAACGTAAAAAAAATGTTTCTTTTTATTTTTTTTTATTACAATTTCGAAGTTTCAAAACTTTGATCGTATGGTCTCGACCATTTGCAATTCAGTTTTGAAACTTCGAGCTTGTAAAGTAGATCCAAATATATACATGATGTCTAACATTTTCAATACACTACCATCAAAACTCAAACCAACAATTATAAAGGTATGTATAAAAAAGTATAAAGAATGCATATATGTAAGGAGGCTGTTAAATAAAGCCCTGTCTAGGTATGTAATCAAACTTCCATTGCCCTGTGCTTTAAAACACTAGATATGGACACAGTGCCATTAATGCCTGGCTCATGCCAAGTGTTTGAATGCAGTTGCCAAATCAATTCATTTTGCTGTAACAGATTGCTAGCATCTCCCCCTCTCTCATTCCTGACAACTCTGTTTACAACATAAAATATAAACCTTTTGAAATTTACTCATGTTAACAAATGTCTAAACAGACCATTAGTCATTCTGGTAGACTTTATTTCATAAACATGCTTGTAAATTCTATCTCCTAAC